>NC_139518.1:556684-641684 GCF_947247035.1 Vipera ursinii
GGGGACCAGCCGCCCAGCTGCTCCTGCTGAGTCCCGCAAGGACGGCCGGGAGCCGCCGGAGACGCGCTGCCTGCACCGCTGCTCGGAAGGGACTTTCCCCCGCCTGGCGGCGCCCTAGTCCGGGAGGCCCCTGGCCCGGGAGCCGCTTCCCCTCCAGGAGAACCGAGGGGGCGAACCGACTCAGATGGGACCCTGCAACGTTATTCCGGGATGCGCGGATTTGCTTTCATTCGCGAAAATGAAGCCTTTTTCCCCACCGAGGAACGTCCGGTGCTTTGCTCGCGCCCTTTTCGTAGGCAATAGAAACGGGGGGGGGGAATGGGGGAGCACAGGGGGCTGGGGGCGAAGCTGGAGGCCAAGGACGGGGGTCGGGGGCTTAAGACAGCGACGCAACCGGGCGAAGATCCACGAGCTGCAGCCACAATTCATTTAAATAGAATTCGCTTTATTCTACGCGGGAGCGGCCGGAGGGAGGAGGCGGACCCTCCGGAGGAGGAAGGCTCGGCTCCTAGTCGCGCTCAAAGGCCGGGTTGGAGAGGGAGCCCAAGTTGCGGTGGGCAGCCGAGTTCCCGGACCGGCGCGGCGGGCTCCGTTTCCTGCCAAGACAAAGCCGGCTTTAGGACGCCGAAAGGGCGGGTGGCGCCCGTAGAAGCGGGGCTGACCCAATTGGGGCGGGGGGTTCAGGGGGTCGTGTTTTAAGCGGTCCAACTCTGGCGATAGGAAGGGAGGGGGCTATTCTGCCCTTCTTTGCTTTGGGAGGGGGGCTCTATGGAGGGGCCAAAGGAAAAATGCTGCTGCCAACGGAGGCTAACGTTTGGGCGATCCCCTCTGGGTGGGGGCAGCAGTGGGGAGCGGCAAACAGCCACTGGACTGACAGCCCCTCCAGCTCTGCTTTAGTTGCGCGGGGGGGGGGCTTCCTACACCTTGGAAGGGATCTTCTTCTCTTCCGATTCGCCGCCTCCATCTCTCCCGCCCAAAGAGGACCCCCTCTCTCGAAAAGACCCCGAGCCTTCGCCTCCGCCCCCCCCAGCAGGCCTTCGCAGAGTCTTCTCCGCCCTGCCTGCCCCTCCCCCTCCCCTGCCCGGTGTGCCCGCCCGGAGCGACTCACCTGCGGGAGCACGAGCAGACGATCACGGAGATGACCACGGCCAGCAGGATGACACCGGCCGCCACGCCCAGCGCGATGTAGAGGGGGAGCAAATCGTCTGGGGGCGGGAGAGAGAAGGGGCCGCTCAGGAGAGTCGGGGCAAGGGCTTTGCGCTCCACGGAGCTGCGTTCACACAACGCGCAAAGCTCGGCTGCTCTGGGGGTGATGTGCAAGCTCAGAGAATAGCCCAGTTCGGTCATCCGGCCCTGCAGGAGCAGGAGGCTCGCTAAAGGTTGGGGGGGGGGCTGTCTTAGTAGGGGCAGGAATCAGCCTTTCCAATAAAGGAGAATATTTGTTGCTCAGGGTTGACAGGAGGGATCCTTGGTGCTCTGAGCTTGCTTGCTTTCATGACCCAACTAGGGAACATCGTCCGTGCTAGAAGGGAGGGGGCTTTGTGGAGGGGAAGAGGAGGAGGAGGAGGGCTGTGGAGCCCATGGTGCACTCTGGGTTGGCTTGTTTTCTTGCAGACGTTTCATGACCCAACTAGGGAACATCATCAGGGCTATTAAGAAATTTAGCAAACCCCGTTCCCTTCTAGTTCCCTAGCTGGGTCATGAAACGTCTGCAAGAAAAGCCCCAGGATCAGAGAGAACGAGGGATCCCAATCGGCCTTTCCTCCGTCTTCAGAAAGGACGGCTGCCTCACGGGGGGGGGGGGGGAACCCCTCAGGAGGCCCAAAGACAGGCTGTGCCTAAGCCCACGTCCACATCAAACTTGTAGATCCCACATTGCGACCGGCTGCCAGCTGAGGGCACACACAGATCCAGGATCTGCTGGTGGGGGGGAGGGAGGGTGTTTCACACAAATGATGCTGCATTTCAATGGTTAGGTGTCTTAGAGTTGAACTTATATCTTCTTAATATCCATATTTTGCTGTGTTTTTAATTTGGGTGAGATGCTAATACAGGCAGTCCTCAACGTACGACCACAACTGAGCCCAAAATTTCTGCTCCTAAGTGAGGCAGTTGTTAAGTAAGATTTGCCTCATTTTACCACCTTCCTTGGCACAACCTGCTAAATGAATCGCTGCAGTGGTTAAGTTAGTAAATGGGTTGTTGTGGATCTGACCCCCCCCCGACTTTGATTGTTAAAAAATCGCAAAGAAGGATCATGTGATTCCCCCTGGGACACTGCGACCGTCACAAACAGGATCCAGTTGCCAAGTGCCTGAATTCTGATCAGGTGACCCAAAGGGGGGATGCTGCAAAGGTCTTGTGAAAAAACAGTCCTGGGTCACTTTTTTCACTCTCTTAAAATGGCCACTAAACAAGCTGTTGTAAGTTGAGGACAACCTGTATATGTTGCAAGTCCATATATGATATGCCACAATAAATAAATAAATGCCCCAAGCAGCCCCCCTCCCCTTCTATACGGGGGCTCCAAGAGAGAGCAGCCCACACCCGGCAGGACGGCTCGAAAACGAGGGGCTGGGGGCTCTCAGCTCGGAGCAGAACTGACCGTCTGGGACCGTCTGGAGCCCCAAAACAGCCTGAGTGACTCATCAGCTGGAACCCCGGATTTGGGAGAGGGGCGCATAGGCGAGCTCTACCTTTCGGTTCATTCTCGCAGAGTTTTCCATGGTATTTCTCCAGACATTCGCAGTGAAAGGCCTCGGAGCTGTTGTCCCGCACGCAAGTCCCAGCGTTCAGACAAGGATTTGGCTGGCAGGGGTCAGCTGCAAAGGAAAAAGGGGGAGGGGGTTGGAAATGGGTAGCCTTCCTGGCTGTGCCAGCCCCTGATTCTCAGTCCTGGATGACCACGGCCACAAGTGGGGATGACTAACAGAGTTCGGGAACTGTTGGGGCAAACTCTGGTTTATTTTCAGCCCAGAAAATGGGTTAATTTTGTTTCCTGTCCCTGAAGTGGGGGATGGGAAGCAGAAAACTTGCTAAAGGCTTGGGAGTGGGGGATAGGATTCCTGCCTTAGGGGCGGCATTCAACCCTTTGACCCATCTAGGAAAGGGCTGGAGACTTCTTGGATGCCCAACTGCCCCCCTTCCCAGGAGATCTGAGGGTTGTCTGGAGGCCAGGTCAAAACATTGTTTTATAGGCTCCAATAAAAGAGAATCACTGTAGGTCAGGGTTGAAATGAGGTGGGCTTGCAGCTCTCTGAGCTTGGCGGGTCTTCTTGCAGACGTTGCATTACCCAACTCCGTAACACCATCAGCGCTGGGAGGGAGGGAGTCCAAAGGTGCTTTTCGGTGAGGCAACTGGGCTTTTTTTTTTTGAAGACATTTCCCTTCTCATCCAAGAAGCTTCTTCAGTTCTAACTGGATGGTGGGGAGGGAAGGAGGTTTGCGTTCACCCCACTCCCTACTACACTGATGATACGGTGTTGCCTAGTTTGGGTAATGCAATGTCTGCAAGAAAACAACCAAGCTCAGACAGCACCAGGGACCCCTCATTTACAGAGGGCTGCTCGGTTGCCCCTCCTCTTTTGGGGGACACAGAGAGAATATCCAGCACCCCACACAGGACTGCTTGAAAAACTGGGGCCGGTGGTTCTCTGCCCTGGAGTGGAACTGAGATCTGGGATCAACAACAGGCCAGGGGACCCAAAGCAGCTTGTGTGACACACTAATTAAAGCCATGGATGGTGTGCCCCCCCCTGTGTGTGTGTGTGTGTGTATTTACCTCCTGGTGTGACTTCTATTTCACAGAGTAATCCATCATAATTATCTGGACATTCACAGTGGAAAGTATCTGGGCTGTCGTCTGGCACGCAAGTTCCATTGTTGAAACAGGAGTTTGGCTGGCAGGGGTCGGCTGCAGAGGGAAAGAGAAGGGGGATGGGGGTGGAAATGGGTAGCCTTCCCGGCTGTGCCAGCCCACAACCCTCAGTCTGGGACGACAACAGCTACAAGGGGCTGGTGCCCCGTTTGGAAACATAGCAACGGCACTTATGTTGTTAGCTGCGAAGTCGTGTCCGACCCATCGCAACCCTATGGACGACGCTCCTCCAGGCCTTCCTGTCCTCTACCCTCTTCTGGAGTCCATTTAAGCTCAGGCCTCCTGCTTCAGTGACTCCATCCAGCCACCTCATTCTCTGTCGTCCCGTTCTTCTCTTGCCCTCAATCTTTCCCAGCATGAGGCTCTCCAGTGAGTCCTTCCTTCTCATTAGGTGGCCAAAGGATATGAGTTTTAGCTTCAGGATCTGGCCTCCTAAAGAGCAGTCAGGGTGGATCTCCTCTAGGACTGACCGGCAGTTATATACTGTTCCATAATGCTTTACAGCCCTCTCTGAGCAATTTACAGAGTCAGCATTATTTGCCCCCAACCACCTGGGTCCTCCTTTTACCCACCAGGGAGGGATGGAAGGCTGAGTCAACCCATCAGGATCAAACTCCTGGCTGTGGGCAGAGTCAGCTTGCAGTGCTGCACTCTGACCACTGCCCCCCACACAACATGGGTGGGGAGCGTCTGCCCGCCCTGCTGTGGCTGAACACTCACCACGATAGCAGCCACGGGTGAAGTTGAAGATCCTACAGCGATAGTCCTGGGGACATCCTGTCCGGACGCAGGAGAGGCTGGAGCTGTCCCTGCAGACGCAGTCTTGGCTGCAGTCATCGGCCATAAAGCGGTCCCCGACCTGGTCAAGAAGGGGGGAGCAGGAGATGAACTGGGCCCCCCTGCCACTTTGCCCCACCCAGCGCCCCCAAAACCCTCAGGAGGAAAATGGCCAACGCCCCTCAGATCTCCCAACCCACACGTGGGCAGTGGGGCGGAGAACCCTCTCCTCTACCCACTTGTAAAGGTCAGGGTCTCCTCTGAGTAAAGGTCTGCTCCGGCAAGATCCCGCTGAGGTTTTCAGAATAACAAGGAGCAGAAATAGTGCCTGGTGTTCCTTTCGGGGCTTGACGTATTTATGGGCTGACTTGTGCCCGTGTCGGAAGCACCGAGGTGCTTTCAGGTTGAAAGGATGAGCCGTGAGGTCACCGTTTCCTGCGGGATCCCCTTTTGGGGGCTCCCTTCCTGTCCCTGGCAGGAGCTGGAGCAAAGGACAGGAGCTCACCCAGCCCTACGGCAGCCCACGGGTCTCCAGAGTGGCCCTGGCAGCCTCCAGCCCAGCATCCTAACCACACGGGCCACTCTGCTCCCTATTTATGGATAACGTACAAGGAACGTGTGTCTGCTGATAGTTTCCAAATCCATGTTTGGATTTTGAGCATCCCTAAGCTTAAAAAGAGGTGCTTGCTTCTTTCCTTCCTTAGTTGAGGTGTGGTGCCCAAAGGAGCCCCCCCGGGGGGAGGGAGAAGAGAGAGCCGTGGGGAACCTGGGAACGGACCCTCAGACAGGGTGCTGGGGGGTGGGAGGTGCAGGGGTGGGCCCCATACCTGGTAGTATTTGCCCAAGAAGCTGCAGCCGCAGTCCCGGAAGGGCACGCAGTCAAAGCCGCTGAGGACGTAGCCGGAGTCGCACTCGCAGCCTTCCAGGCAGGGGGAGGTGCAGTCGGCAGGGGCCGCCAGGTCTGAGCACGACGGGGGGCAGGCCGACATGCAGGGGTTGTAGTGGCTGTGGGGAGGGCACTGGGGAGCTGTGGACAGAGGAGAGATGCTCTGCATGGCCTGGGCCGGAGCGCAGCCCTCCTCCCACCCTGGGGAGCCTGAGCCCCCCTCCTTCCCCCTGGCCCACCAGGAGGCCCCCAGGCAGAGATTGGGGGGCTGTTTGTTGCCCCCCTGGGAGAGTTGGGGCCAGAGTGAAGGGATCCCAGGGCTTCAGAGGAAGAAAAAAATCCACTGGCTCTCACCGCAGCCGGTCACTGCCCTCCAGTTGGCCACCGGGACCTCCTTGCTCTGGCAGGCCAGGGCGTACTGCTCCAGGACGGGGCACAGGCGGGTGGCCCGGTTGTCTTCTCTGCACATGTCGAAGAGGCAGCTCCTGCCGCGGGAAGAGAAGCAGCGGGCACGTCAGAAGGGGAGGGCGGCGGGCCGGCGCTACCCAGGGAGGGGTCTCTCCAGGGCAGGTAAGGAAGGAGGGGCTCCCGCATGGGGGGTGGAGGAGGCGAAGGGCAGAAGAGGGAGGGAGGGGCTGCATCCAGACTTGGAAGAGGTGCTGGGATGCCGTCCAGGGTCGCAGGAGGGAGGGGCCGGGCAGAAAGAGGGCGAAGGGTGAAGAGGGTCACGGGGTGGAGCCAACGATATGCGTTAGCCTGGCAAGATTTCTGGCTGTGGGCCAGCAAGAAAAAAGAGATGACTCTGAGGGAATTCCTTCCTCCTCAGCCAGGTGGAAAGGTTACTCTGTCTTTAAGAGCTTGGGGAACAGGATGAAAGAAGAGTGACAGGAAGGAAGGGAGGGAGGGAGGGAAGGAAGGAGGGAGGAGGAAGAGGAGGGATGGAGGAAGGAAGGAAGGAAGGAAGGAAGGAAGGGAGGGAGGGAGGGAGGGAGGGAGGGAGGGAGGTAGGTTTTGAAGCCGAGATCTGGACCCTGGGGCGGGGGCACACAGGGCTGCAGCGACCTGCTTCTCCCTGCTGCTCCTCCGCAGCCCACAAACGGGCAGAGGCAGCACCTTCCCCCGAGACCTCCCGCCCCCCCCCCGGGGATGCAGTGGCGTGGGAGAAGAAGGCAGCACTCACTGTAGGAAGGGGTTGGGGGGCTCGTGGGCCCAGCACCCTGGGAAGGGGCCTCTGGGGTCCAGCAGGACGCCACAGACGGAGCTGCTGTTGAACACCTTCAGGTCCTCCTCGGAGCACAGGGGGTTGAACCCCACGTCCAGCTCAGCATCCTCCAGAGCTTCTTCCGAAAGGAGGTCCCTCCTGGAAGGGAAAAGGGGTTGGAGGGTCTCCTGAAGGAGGGAAGGAGATGCCGGCATCTTTGACCCACGGTCTGAGGAGCTGGGCAGCTTCGGAGTGGCCAAGCCCAGCTGGACCGTCCTGGGGATGCTCCTTCTCCGTCCGTTGTTGGGTCCAGGAGCGGCCAGAAGGGCCTGGTTTGGGCAGCAGAGTTTCCGGCTGCCCAGCTACACTCATCCTGGGGGGGGGGGAAAGAAGTTGGCCAGGACTTGGCCAGAACAGGGGGGACCTGCAGCGGATGGTCGGAGGCGGGAGGGGGTGCTATGCCCAGAGGGCTGGCAGATGTTGAGTGGGCCAGAAGCACGGGGGGGGGAGATGGGGGCTGATCCCCTCCGCTGGTGACAAGGGGTCTTTGGGCCGCCCGGCTTCAGCAAGTAGCAGGGCGAGGGAGGGTGGGAACCACAGAAGGGTGGGCTTTGACCCACAAAGTGGCCGAGTCCAGCTTCAGCACCCTTGGAAGAAGAGCCCAGCGCCCCGGGAGATGGGAGGTTCCTATTGACTGGATGAGTCCCAAGCAGAGGCTGGACAGCCTCAGCCTTGAATGCTGGCATTTGGTTTCCTGCTTGCAGCAGGGGGTGTGTGTCAGACTAGATGACCTCTAGTAATTTTTTCTAAGTGGATTCTAGGATTCCACTGCAGGAGCGATAGAGGCGTGCGGCTCCACCCGCACGCATCACCAACAAGGGTTAATTCTGTAACCAGGCTGAGGTGGCTGTCAAATCACAGCGCCTGGGATCTTGCTGACCCCCCTCCGCCGGGAGCCCTGGCAGTTTCACGGTGGGGGTGGGAGGGGGCTGCGGTGACCCCCTGTGGAGGGCTCAGCCTGCTCTACAGGAGGGGCCTCTGCTGCTCCTGCTGCTTTCAGGAGCCCCTACCTGAGGCGGAAGGCGGCCCTCTTGACAGGGACTCGCCAACTCTCCCCGAAGGTCTTCACATCTCTGACCAGGGTGCCGTCTGGCTTGGCAAAGTCATTCCTGTACCTCCCGTCGAAGTTGCCACAGAGGCCTTCCACGTTCCTCTTGTAGCTGTTGGGCAGCAGGATGCCTGGTGGGGGGAAGAATAACAGAGTGACAGAGTTGGGAGGGACCTCAGAGGTCTTCTAGTCCAACCCCCTGCTTGAGCAGGAGGCCCTATCCCGTCCCAGACAAGTGGCTGTCCAGTCTCTTCTTAAAAGCCTCCAGCGATGGAGCACCCACAACTTCTGGTGGCAAGGAGTTCCACTGGTTAATTGTGCTCACTGTCAGGAAATTCTTCCTTGGTTCCAGGTTGCTTCTCTCCTTGATTAGTTTCCATCCGTTGCTTCTTCTCCTGCCTTCGGGCGCTTTGGAGAAGAGCTTGACCCCCACCCCTTCCTCTTTGGGGCAGCCCCTCAGACATTGGAAGATGCTATCGTGTCACCCCTGGTTCTTCTTTTCTTTAGGCTAGACATACCTAGTGGTGGGTTTCAGCTGGTTCGCACCACTTCGGCTGAACCAGTAGCTAATTTTTTGTTGCCCGGACCAGAACGGACTTCTGGGAGCGTCATCCACACAGAGAACCGATTGTTCACACATTTGAATCCCACCACTGGACATACCCAGTTCTTGCGACCGTTCTTCTTATGGTTTAATCTTAAAGTCATGCTGCAGTGGGACCCCAAGTTCCCGGGCCAATCCAGCCGCCCCCCCCCTTAGTGCAGAAATGATTTCCTGCAAGCCAGACCCCTAGGGGAGGCCTGGAGGGTCCCCAGTCTGCACCCTCCTCTCCTTGGGGGGCTTCCCTCCTCTCCCCCCGGCCACGCCTGGGTCCCCTCCCCCAGCCGATGCAGCTGCTTCACCTGAATTCTCTGAGCCATCAAAGGTGAGCCAGACCCCTAGGGGAGGCCTGGAGGGTCCCCAGTCTGCACCCTCCTCTCCTTGGGGGGCTTCCCTCCTCTACCCCCGACCACGACTGGGTCCCCTCCCCCAGCCGATGCAGCTGCTTCACCTGAATTCTCTGAGCCATCAAAGGTGAGCCAGACCCCTAGGGGAGGCCTGGAGGGTCCCCAGTCTGCACCCTCCTCTCCTTGGGGGGCTTCCCTCCTCTACCCCCGACCACGACTGGGTCCCCTCCCCCAGCCGATGCAGCTGCTTCACCTGAATTCTCTGAGCCATCAAAGGCGACCGAGAGGCCAAAGTCAGTTTGTAGGAAAATCTGCCTTCCGCTCTGCTGGACACGAAGCCCCTCGTGAGGCCGCGCTGGGGGCACCGTTGCCACTCCGTCCACCTGCGGGGGGGGGGGGGGAGAAAGAGTTTGCAGCACGGTCCTGGCTGTCCAAAGGCAGCATTAGGGCTCAGCAACCGTCATAGCTGCATGGTAGTTGCTGAGCATCCCAAATTTGATCAGACGACCACAGGGAGGCTGCAACGGCCATAAGTGTGAAAAACGGTCTTAAGTTGCCCACCTCCCTGAAGCCTCTGCCCCTGGACCCAGCCCTCCCCGGATGAGAATATGCAATGCCTGCCCCCCACCCAGCCCCTCCCCACCCTGAGGGCTGCCCCAGCGTCTCGTTTCTTCCACTGCAAACGTCTCACAGGGAGTCAGACGGTTAAGGGCCCCGCTTTACGACCTTCCTTGCCACAGTTGTTAAGTGAACCACTGCAGAAGGTCACAAGAGGGGATCGGGTGAGCCCCCGGGACGCTGCGACCGTCATAAATACGTGTCAGTTTCCAAAGGTGTGAATTTTGATCAGGTGACTGTGGGGCAGGCTGCAACGGCCGTAAGTGTGAAAAACGGTCTTAAGTCATTTTTTCCCCCAGCACTGTTAATAACTTTGAATGGTGACTAAACAAATGTCAGTAAGTCGAGGACTGTCTGTATTTCTCCACTTCTGCCAGTGGGGAGGGGGGGCTGTTCTGGAGGGTCTCTGGGAATTTGGTGCAAGAGAATCCAGCTGCCTCATTAGCCAGGAGGCCCCCCTTGGCGAGTCGTGCCGTGTCTTCCCCACCTGCCACCCCTCGGCACTCGCCAGGCTGGATCAGAGGCCGGTGCCCTGCAGAGCCGGAGCCGCTGAGGGGGCTTCGAGGGGTGCCTGGGCAGCCTCGCCAGGGCAGAGCTGCCCTTCAGGAGGTCGCCAAGAAGCCCCCCCCCAAGCTCAGGCTGGGGCTGCCCTGCCCAGGGACCCCGGGGGAGTCCTTACCACCAGCTTCTTCCTCTGCTTGAAGAGCACCGTGTGGTTGTAGACGCGGATCAGCAGCTCCTTCAGCACGGAGGGCTGCCCGGCGCCCAGCGCTGCCCGGTTGGTCCCTTCGATGCTGAAGGGCTCCAGGCGCTCGGAGGCGTTGGGGTGGGTCTGCGAGAGCACGTAGGTACGCAGCCCTTGGAAGTGGTGCAGGAGGCCGTCGAAGGTCATGTAGTGGGGGTCTCCCGTGATCAGGCAGTTGCCAAATCCTGGGGGGAAGGGGGGAGGTGAGATCATCTAGCAGCTCCTGCACCGTCACAGGCCCAGGCTCTGCTCCCCAGTCTCCAAAATGAGGGTTCCTTAATGGGACCAATTTGGCCAGTGGCTTCTTTTTTCCAGCAGCTACTCAGCTAGAAGCCCCCCCCCTCATCCTGGGCTGGTCTTGGACTCCAGGGACCCTGTGGGGTTGATGGGGCCGGACTGAAGACTCTCCCCACAGCTGCCTCCTGGGCCATGCCTGGGCTGAGGGGTCCTTGGGGGTCTCTGAGCCTGGCTGTTTTCTGGCAGACGTTTCGCGATCCAAAAACTAGGTAGCATCATCAGTGCTAGGAGGGAGGTGGGTTTGTAGAGAGGAGGAGGGATGGAGGAGGAGGAGGAGGAGAAGAAGAAGGGGAGGAAGGAGAGGAGGAAGGAGAGGGAGGAGGAGGAGGAGGAGGGAGGACTGTGGGGCCCTTGATGTTCTCTGGGCTTGGTTGTTTTCTTGGAGACGTTTCATGACCCAGCCAGGTAATATCATCAGCGCTAGCAACCACAAATCCCCCAAGATCAGAGAGCGCCAAGGACGTCTCCTTTCAACCCTGAGCTACTAATATTCCCCTTTATTGACCTGCCTCAGATCCTCCCAGCCGAAGCACCAGAGGCTGGGGGTGGGCTAGGAGTTACACACTCTGGGACAGCTGCTCTTTTCCGACTGGGCTACCTGAAGGGGGGGGGTCCTTCTCCCCAAAGCCCCTCTTTCCCGTCCCCACAGCTGGCATCCCCCTAGCACCAAGCCTTACCTGTGGGTTTGCAGTGCAACTTCCCGTCTTTCTTGGTATCGCAAACCTCCCCAGGTTCACAGCCAAAGTCCTGACACCGGATGGTGCCTCCTCGGCGGCAGCGGCACTTTTGGCTGCAGTGGGGGGTCAGCCAGCTCTCCCCGATCTGCCAAAACGAGCGTGACTTGGTGGTTAGCCACGAGCCACGAGGGGAGTCCCTCAGGCTCGGGGGCCCGCTGTGCACCATTGTGGCTCGCCCACCCCAAGGCCAGCCCACCGGGGGCAGAGAGATCGTGGGGCTACTTTGCCTCAGACGGGGCTCTTCCCCCCTGCAGGCAGGAGGGACCCCCACTCACTTTGTGGTACCGGCCGTCCTTGTCCTGGCAGCCACACTGGCTGAGGGGCACACACTGGTCGTCGCTCAGCACGAAGCCCTGGTTGCAGACGCAGCCTTCCAGGCAGCCCCCCGGGGGCTTCTCGCACAGCTCCCCGGCGTAGATGTTGCTGCAGGTGGGTGGGCAGGGGGGGGCACAGGGCGAGTAGAAGCTGTTGGGCGGGCAGGGCAGCGCTGGAAGGAAGGAGGGAAAGAGGGCGGTTTCAGCCAGTGGGTTCCAGCCGCTTCTTGATTATTATTTACGGAATTTATTCACTGCCCATCTCATCTCAAACGTTACGACACAAAAAACATTAAAATCAACAACAACAACAACGATGATGATGATGATGAAGTTGGAAGGGACCTTGGAGGTCACCTAGTCCAACATCCTGCTTGGGCAGGATATACCATTTCAGACAAATGGCCGTCCAGTCTCTTCTTAAAAACTTCCGGTGTAAACGTACACCCAATAAGGTAGTCCTCGACTTATGACCACAATTAATAATCAGAATAGAGCTGGAAGGGACCTCGGGGGTCTTCTAGTCCAGCCACCCACTCAAGCAGGAGACCCTCTACCATTCCAGACAAGCGGCTGTCTGGCCTCCTCTTAAAAACCTCCGGTGATGATTGAGCCCCAAATTTCCACTGCTAAGCGAGACCGTCGTTAAATGAATTTTGCTCCGTTTTGCGACTTTTCCTGCTATGGTTGTTAAGCGAACCACTGCAGTTGTTAAGTTAGGAACATGGTCATTAAGTGAAACTGGCTCCCCCATTGACTTTGCTGTTCAGAAGTTCGCAGACAGGGATCACGGGACCCCTGGGGACACTGCAACTGTCATAAATGTGAATCAGTTGCCAAGTGTCCGAATTTCACGTTTGTGTGGAAATGGGTCGTAAGTCACTTTTTTCAGTGCTGCTGTAACTTTGAAAGGTCACTAAATAAACTGTCGTAAATCGAGGACAACCTATATAAACAGAACAAAATCATTGACCGGAGATGGAGAAGGAAGCAGCCAAATGCACCGGGGGTGGGGGGAAGAGGTGGGGTTAACGCTTACTTAATCCACCACCTCCAGAATGAAGCCCCCTCCCCAATTGGGTGCCCAGGCCCCCTGGCAGAACTAGGTCTTAAGACCCTTGCAAAAAATCAGATGGGTAAGAGCCAATCACACCTCAGGGGGCAAGATATTCCCAAAGCAGGAGCCACAGCAGAGAAGGCCCTTCTCCTGGACCCCTCCCCCAGGTGAAATTCCCTGGCCAAGGGGTCAGCAGGATGCCTCCCCTGCCAGCGTGGGAGGGAGAGGGTGGAGATGCTGAGTCCAGGCGACAGACCAGCTAGGGAGGAATGCTTGCCAGGGCAGGTGCCTTGTTGCCGGCTGCTTCTCCGGCACAGGGCAACCCTCTGGCCACATTTGCCCACGTTTCCTCTTCCACGTCAATGCCTCCTCCCCCCCCACCAGATCTGCTTGCCAGGATGCTTACGGCAGAAGGTGGTGTTCCTCCACTGGATGGGGACCCCCTTGGCCTGGCAGGCGTCCGCATAGGCTTGCACCACGGCGCACAGGGTGGCACGCATCCCGTCGTACTTGCACATGTCATAGACGCAGGTCTGGACGAAGAGATCCGGGTCCACCAGGGAGTGGCAGGGCACGAAGGCAGCGGAGTGCAGAACCCGGCACTGCTTTTCCACTGAGGGCAGGTCTCCAGTGGTGCAGGGAGGACCCAGCTCCGGGCGTGTGTCTGGCAGGCAGCTGTGAGGAAGGCAGGTGTGGGGGATTGGATAGAGAGCCAGGCACGAAGCGGGTCCAGGCGCCTCTGGAGCTCAAGGGAAAGAGGGGCGCTCCCAACCGGCAGCCCCAAATGTTTCGTAACCGGGTTGCCACTGTCTTGTGAGTTGATTTGGAGTCAGTGGCCCCTGAGGTAGAACTGAAGGAAGGAAGGAGTGATAGCAAGGAGGGGAAGACACACCTGGAGTCGTCAGGATCGTCCACCTTCCAGCTGTTCCCGAACTGAGTGACGTTCTTGGCCTGGGATCCGTTGGGCATCAGCAGCTCATCTTCCTTTTCGCCGTTGTAGTTCCCACACAGGCCACGCACCTGAAGACAGGAGGGAGGTTTACACGTGTCCCTGGGCCCCAAGTCCAAAATGCAAACCCTAATGCACAGCAGCGCCACGTTTCCATCCATTGTGGCCTGGTACAATGGGATGCTTTATTACCCAACTAGACAGAACTCTGATGAGGTTATCTAGTTGGGTAATGAAACGTCTGCAAAAATACAACCAAGCTCAGAGAGCACCAAGGAGCCCACAGTCCTCCTGCTCCCGTCCAGCCCCTGATGATGTTACCTAGTTGGGCAATGAAAGGTCAGCAAGGAAACCACCCAGCTCAGAGAGCACCACAGTCATTATTCCTCCTCCCTCCCTCCCTTCCTGTACTGATGAGGTTCCCTAGCTGGGTCATGAAACGTCTGCAAGGAAACCACCCAGCTCTGAAAGCACCAAGTGCCCCCTAGTTCAACCCGGAGCTACAAGATTCTCATCTATGGGATAATCTGACCTCAGAGTAGTGGGGCAGTTGAACACTTCATCCCAACCCATCTTTTTAGCTAGTTTATGGTTCAAGAAACTGACTGTATCTACAGCAGGGGCTTTATTGGTGGGAGTTTTCACTGAGTAAAGTTTTTATCTATCTATCTATCTATCTATCTATCTATCTATCTATCTATCTATCTATCTATCTATCTATCTATCTATCTATCTATCTATCTATATCCATCCATATCTTCATCCATATCTTCATCCATATCTATCTATCTATCTATCTATCTATCTATCTATCTATCTATCTATCTATCTATCTATCTATCTATCTATCTCCATCCATATCTTCATCCATATCTATCTATCTATCTATCTATCTATCTATCTATCTATCTATCTATCTATCATCTATCTATCTATCTATCTATCTATCTATCTATCTATCTATATCCATCCATATCTTCATCCATATCTATCTATCTATCTATCTATCTATCTATCTATCTATCTATCTATCTATCTATCTATCTATCTATCTATCTATCTATCATCTATCTATCTATCTATCTATCATATGTTATTATTTTAATTTTTTTTCATTTTCATTCAAATTTGTAATTTTTGTTTAACAAATAAATGAATAGAATAGAAGAAGCTTCCTGAATGAGAAGCGAAATGTTTTCAACAACAACAACAAAACCCCCCAAGAAAGTCCAGTTGCCTTTTGGAAAAAGCACCTACTAGATGCTACTAGGTGTGGAGCAGGGATGAACCCATCTAGAGAGGACCGAAGAACTCTTAGCTGTGAGAGCTCAGTGGAATTCCTTTATCAGAAGCAGGCAGTCTCTGATAATCATCTGATGGAAAGCAGCCCTCCAGGATTGGGCAACTGACTTGAATGTTATTTGGGAGGTTCCTAGAAGTTCTTGACTAGCTGATCCTGGAGCCAGGATCCTGGGTTCAGATGATCTTGGGCGTAACTCAGAAGCCCACAGGCGTGTTAGCAAAACCTCCAACCGTTAGTTGGCAGAGGTCAGAGCCATAGAGCTGTGGATGAGGGGGCCAGCAGAGGCCTTTGCTCTCCAGAGACAAAGCTGGGAGCTAACCCAACCTTTCAGCCTCCACCTGGCTCCCCTTGCACCTGAGACTCACCTGAGAGAAGTAGGAGCTTGGCAAGCTGATCTCCAAGTACTGATTCCCATCGTATTTCACCATCAGCCCAAAGTCAGTTTCCACCACCATGTAATTGCCAACATTCGTCACGGTCACCGAGTTTCGTTGGGAGCGGCTTTCCACCGGTGTGTAGGCCCTCATCTTGTTCAGCTATGAAGGACGGTTATGAGTCAGCACCGGGATTGAAATAACAGGCACACACAGCCAGGAAACTTGCTTCCCTACTGGGAGAGCCACGGATCTACAGACAGTCCTTGACTTGCAACAGTTTGTTTAGAGACCGAAGTTACAACGGCACTGAAAAAAGTGACTTATGACCATTTTTCATACTTATAACCAGTGGTGGGATTCAACCAGTAATAATTTTTTGTTGGCTTCAGCGAACCGGCTGATGCCTTATTCCTTTTTCGCAAGGCCTAGAACGGCCCACCAGAAGTGTGTGGACGCCACTTCCGGAAGTCTGGGCCTCAAAGGCCCAGGCCCAGAATGGACTTCCAGAAGCAACATCCACGCAGAGAACCGGTTGTTCAGGTATTTGAATCCCACCACTGCTTACAACCGTTGCAGCATCCCAAGGTCACATGATCAAAATTCAGACGCTTGGCAACTGACTCACGTTTATGACAGTTGCCATGTCCCGGGGTCACATGATCCCCTTTTACGACCTTCTGACAAGCCAAGTCAATGGGGAAGCCAGATTCACTTACTGACCATCTCACTAACTGCCGGGCCTCACTGAACAACGGTGGCAAGAAAGTCATAAAGTGGGGAAAAACTCACTTAGCAAATGTCTCAGTTAGCAACAGAAATATTGGGCTGAATTGTGGTGGTCATAATTCAAGGTCTACCTGTGCTTGGCTCTTCCCAAAGGATTGGATAACCCTGCAAAATCCCTATAAACAAGTACAGACTTCAAACCAGCCATGGTTATCAATGGAGAACTAGTAAACTCCTAAACCAGGGGTGTCCAGTCTTGGCCACTTGAAGACTTGTGGTCTTCAACTCCCAGAATTCCCCAGCCCTATACTGCAGCTCAGTCAGAAGTAACGGGTCACTGACGAGCTTAGAAGATCCCAAACCACCCCAGTCCCCTTCGTACCAGAATCTTCTTGTCTTTCTGGAGGGTGATCCGTAGGTCGTAGACATCCACGTGGACCTCCCGGAGGTAGGTGGCCCCTCGTAAGCCCCTGTCTTCATTTTTCCCAGTGATGTTGAAGGGGGTGACAGTGCAGAGGCTCTTGGTGCCACAAGCAGTGACCAGGGTGTACAAGCAGGTACCCAGGAAAGTGTGCATCACTTTGTCAAAGGTGTAATAATGGGGATCACCCACCACGTGACACGAGGCTCGGCCTGCAAGACGCAAGGAGACTTTGGTAAGGGGGCACATTTTCATATTTTCTTGTCAATCAAATGGGAGCCAGCCGTGTGTGTAGCTATCAAAAAAAGTCAACACAATCCTGGGCTGTATTAACACAGAGGGAGAGAATCAAGATGCCGTGAAGTGTTAATATGACTTTATAACGCCTTGGTAAGACCACACTTGGAATACGGCATCCAGTTTTGGTCACCATGATATTAAAAAACATGTTGAGACTCTGGAAAGAGTGCAGAGAAGAGCAGCAAAGATGATTAGGAGACTGGAGACTAAAACATAGGAAGAACGGCTGCGGGACTCGGGTTTGGCTAGTCTAAAGAAAAGAAGAAACAGGAGCGATACGATAGCAGTTATTCCAGGATCTGAGGGGCTGCCACAAGGCAGAGGGAGTCAAGCTGTTCTCCAAAGCACCAGAAGGCAGGACAAGAAACAATGGTTGGAAACTGACCAAAGAGAGAAGCAACCTGGAATTAAGGAGAAACTTCCTGACAGTGAGGACAATCAACCAGTGGAACAGAAGTTGCCTCCAGAAATCGTGGAGATTTTAAAGAAGAGACTAGACTGTCTGAAGCAGTAGGCGTGAGCCTAAATGGACTCCAGAAGATGGTAGAGGACAGGGAGGCCTGGAGGAACGTTGTCCATGGGGTCGCAATGGGTCGGACACGACTTTGCAGCTAACAACAACAGACTGTCTGAGATGATATAGGTTCTCCTGCTTGAGCAGGGGGCTGGACTAGAAGACCTCCAAGGTCCCTTCCAGATTCTATTCTATTCTATTCTATTCTATTCTATTCTATTCTATTCTATTCTATTCTATTCTATTCTATTCTATTCTATTCTATTCTATTCTATTCTATTCTATTCTATTCTAGTGGGTTTCAACCTATTCTCTATAGCACTGGAGGGCAGTATAAGAAGCAACGGATGGAAGCCACTCAAGGAAAAAAGTGACCTAGAACTAAGAAGAAATTTCCTAACAGTGAGGACAATCAATCAGTGGAACGGCTTCCCTCCAGAAGTTGTGGGGGCTCCATCTCTGGAGGGCTTCAAGAAGAGATGGACAGAATGGTATAGGACCTCCTGCTTGAGCAAGGGGTTGGACTAGAAGACCTTCAAGGCCCCTTCCAATTCAGTTGACTTTGTTATTCTGCTATTCAATTCATCTCTTTTCTTTTCCCCTCTCAATATACCAAGTCTGTCTGATGCGGTCAGGACTAAACCACATCTTTCTTTCCCCTTTCTAAGGAATTGCTTTGTTGTCTTAGGAGATCTCCTCGGTGCCCTTGAAATGCCGGGCATGCTGATTTTGCCAGCAGTTCTGTCAATTCTCCATCCTTCATGAAACCTATGCCAGTCTGGCACGCTGACCACCCACTGAACCTACCTTTGGTGTAGCAACCCAGCACTCCATCCTGAACAGCACAATTCTCCTGCACACCACATTTCCACGGTGTGCACGTGATATTATTGTTGCGCTCACAGGTGCATCGGTTTTTGCAGGACTCATCAACGAACCAAGTCTCCCCCAGCTGCCGAGAAGAAGAGGAGAAAACCATAGGTTAGAAGGTCACAGAGATTTCTCCTGCAAAAAAATGGCCCTTCCTTCATCCCTTCCAGGATGCTGATGGCTGCAGCCCAGCCCCCCACCTCCACCCTCCTATCTCTGCTGGCTTTCCTCCTCCTCCCCCGGATTCCCTCTTTGATCACCTGTGCCCTGGGTCCTGTGTCGCATATCACATTTTTGAAGATTGGTTCTGAAAAGGCAGTTCTGTGCTTTAGCTTGCCCTCAAGCACAAAGCCCAGAAGCGGTTTCCAGGTAGAAACAACACTGCATTCTTTTCTTTAATCAAAGCAGTCAATTTAGCCATCTCTACTAACTGCATCAGCTTTTGCCATCCTTCGTCCGTTGTGGGAATCAAAGCATCCTTCCGTTTTTGTGCGTAGAGCGTTTTTGCTGCCGTCAGCACATACTGTATAACAGGGGTCTTCAAACTTGGCCCTTTTATGACTTGTGGACATCAACTCCCAGAATCCCTCGGCCAGCATGCCACTCTGGCTGAGGAATTCTGGGAGTTGAAGTCCACAAGTCATGAAAGGATCAAGTTTGCAGACCCCTGCTGTATAACATCAAAGTTCCACTTTCCCCCCAGTTCTTTGGCTAATTAAGCCCAAAAGGAAAATCGCTACTGTATTAAAATGTGAATCCTACTCCAGTATTTTTTTGCTTTGCAAGAGGTCCACCATAAAGGATGAAAAGTTCCTTCCTTACATTTACATTTCCAAAATTTATCTGAAGTACCTTTATACATTTTTTGACAGTTTATCCGGTGCTGGATACCAACCGTACATCATTTTTTTTTAAAAAAAATTCTTTTAAATGATAAGAAAAGTGAAACTGTGATGCTGGGTTTTTCTGATTAAAGAGGTTCCTTGTTATAGAAATGGCTAGTATATATTATTCTGTGAAAGCAAAAAAAATTGAAGATGTATGTATCTTATGTTATTCCATTGCACTTTACACGCTTCCCTCTTCCCTGTTTCCTTCCTTTTCCTGTTATTTTTATTTTTCTTTGCATTTTATATTTTGATAAATATAAAAATGTGAATGACAAATATTAATCAGTCAATCAGAATAGAGCTGGAATAGATCTTCTAGTCCAATCCTTTGCTCAAGCAGGAGATTCCAGACAAGTGGCTGTCCAGTCTCTTCTTAAAAGTCTCCAGGGATGGAGCTCCTGCATCTTCTGGTGGCAAGCAGTTCCCCTGGTGAATTGTCCTCACAGTCAGGAAGTTTCTCCTTAGTTCCAGGTTGCTTCTCTCCTGGATTAGTCTCCACCTGTTCTTATCCTGCCTTCAGGGGCTTTGGAGAATAGGGTGACCCCCTCCTCTTCTTTGGGGCAGCCCCTCAAACACTGGAAGACTGCTATCATGTCCCCCCCTAGTCCTTCTTTTCTCTGGACTGGCCATATCCAAATCCTGCAACCGTTCTTCGTGTGTTTTTCTCTCCAGGCCTTTGATCATCCTAGTTGCTCTTCTTTGCGCTTTTCCCAAAGTCTCAGCATCCTTTTTGTAACGTGGTGACCAACACTGGATGCCTCATTCCAGCTGTGGCCTTACTATGGTTGTATCGAGCAGTACTAATACTTCACCTGGTGTAAAGTACGGTATATATAGAAACAGAACACGGTCCCTTGGCTGAGAAGGTCTGCAGCACAGAAGCAGGCGCTGAGGAAGCCAGGCCGGATCGTGTCCTCCCAGCCTCCCACTGCGGAGGAGAAACACCCACCTGGTAGTAATTGTCCTGGTCATCCACACAGCCGCAGTCGCTCTCCGGGACACACGTGTCTCCGCTCAGGACGAACCCTTCGTTGCAGAAGCATCCTTCCACAGGGAGGGGGCTGCACTGGGGGAGCCCTCGGGGTTTAACGCAGCTGGAAGGGCAGGAAGTGCCACAGCTGCTGTAGTGGCTGTTGACAGAGCAGGAGACGGCTGGAAGGGAAAGAGACGTCGTCATCGTCATCAGTCACGGGAGAGGTCTCTCTCACACCAACACAACCTTTCGCACAAATCCACCTCAACTCCAGTCCAGGTGGCCAAGTGGTTGAGGAGGGTCTAGAGAGGGGGCTGGAGAGGAGAAAGGAGGAGGAGGAGGAGGAGGAGGAGGAGGAGGAGGAGGAGGAGGAGGAGGAGGAGGAGGAAGCATTTCCTAGAGGGAAATGGACAGCCAAGAGCAGCTTCATCCAGTCAGAGGGGATAAGAGGGGAGAGGCTGGGCCATTCAACATTACGGGGTGCCCCAAGACTCAGTGCTTCTCTTCCGCAGCTCACACATTGCTGGCACCTGGGGGAAAGGGCAGGGGCCATGTGCTAGAAGTCCTGCCCACTCCCTGGGGGCTGTGGGGGTCCGGATGGAGACTGAGACTCAGCCCAGGCAAGTGGCTGCCACTTCAGAAGCCTCCCGATTCCAGGACAAGATCACGTTTGTGTCGGGGGCGGATGGGATTGAGCCCTACAACTGGGTGGTGGTGTGTGTGTGTGTGGGCTTTTCTGCACTCAAAACTCCTGCTTGTTTTCCAAGCTTATCTTTTGATCATCATTCAAAATCCTACATCATTTATAATACAATATATACACAAATAAATTAGCCATCCGCAGGGTATGAGGGAGAGGGGGAGGGAGGGAGGAAAGAAAGAAAGAGAGGAGATGAATGAAGGGAAGGAGGAAGGAAGGAAGGAAAGAAGCAAGGAGAGGACATGAAAGGGAGGGACATGGAAGAAGGGAGGGAGGGAGGGAGGAAGAAAAGAAGCAAGGAGAGGACATGAATGAAGAGAGGGAGGGAGGGAGGAAGGAAGGAGAGAAGGGAATGAGAAGAAGGAAGGAAGGAAGGAAGGAAGGGAGGGAGGGAGGAAGGAAGCAAGCTTGTTCTTTTGGCTGCCTTGCTCGCAGCCCCCTGGGTGTCCAGATCTGGTCCTCTGGTTCTCCTGCGCTGGTCCCAGATCTCCTCGGACGCCCCCCTGCCAAGGGTCGCCACCCCTCCCATCCCCAAGCGCAGTACTTACGACAAAGGGTGGAGTTCCGCCATTCCACACACACCCCAGCATTGGAGCAGGAGGCAGCGTAGGCTTGCAGCCCGTGGCACACGGAGGTCTGCTGTCCTTGGGTGAGGCACACGTCATAAACGCAATTCTCCAGGAAACGGGTGGGGTCCACTGCAGCATGGCACTGCCTGAAGGGGCCTGTGCAAAAGGGGAGGGAGTCTCAGCATGGCCAGAGGCCCTCAGGGGTGTGTGGGGCGATCCCTTCTGCTGAACAGACAAACGCGGGTCCCAGGGGGCTCCTCTGGAGAAAGCTTGATGCTTGGCGAGCAGACATAGGGGGGTCTTCCCAGTCAAAGCCCCTCACATGCGCATCAGCCTGGACTCCTATCAAATTGGGGCTATCCCAAATCGCAAAGCTTCTGCCCCAGGCATTACCCACACGAACAAAGGACTTGCTTAGTGTGTTGCACTGGAAATAAAACACTTCTCTGCCCTCCACCTTACACGCCCAGCTTGCACTTTCGAGTGCAGTGTGAGCTCACAATCGGAGAGAAGCAGATCCGCTTTGGAGCCATTCTGCCCCACCAGGGACAAAGAGCTTTACCTGTTGGATCTGCGATCAGGCGGCAAGCAGAATTCCTCCGAATTTCCTCCTCCAGCTTTGGGTCACATAATTCTGATGGGCCGGAACATCTGCCAAAGGCCAGAAGGGAAATATGGGCTCAGGGCAGTCCCATGAGGGTCTCCTCTGGCTTCCAACCATCCTTACTGGGAGGGAGGGACACTGAGTATGCCACACCCCCCCGATGAAAGATGATATGATGGGGAGCACCATTCAACACCTGGGGGGGCAGCTGAGTGAAGGTCCCTCATCTGCAAATCTATTGGGCTTAAGGTTTGGGTGTGGGGTGAGGTTAGGAAGAAGGTGTGGGGCAGATGTTGCTTGTAAAATAATAAAGGCAGAGTGGTTTTCTTGCAGAGATTTCATGACCTAACTAGGGAACATCATCAGTGCTAGAAGGGAGAGGATTTTGTGAAGAGGAGGAGGAGGAGGAGGAGAAGGACTGTGGGGTCCTTGATACTCTCTGAGCTGGCTGGCTTTCTTGCAAACGTTTCATGACCCAACTAGGGAACATCATCAGTGCTAGAAGGGAGGGGGGTTTGTGGAGAGGAGGAGGAGGAGGAGGAGGAGGAGGAGGAGGAGGAGGAAGAAGATGATTGGGGGTCCTGGATGCTCTCTGACCTTAGTGGTTTTCTTGCAGACATTTCATGACCCAGACTAGGTAAAATCCTCAGTGCAAACTCAGTGCAAACTCAGTGCATCATCATCATCATCATCATCATCATCATCATCATCATCATCATCGCCACCAAGCTCAGAGAGCATCAAGGACCCCTCAGCACTCTTCGAATATGAGAAGCACCATCTACGAGGAAGGCGCTTGTAGCTCACCGGGGGTCTTTGTGCCATTCCCTCCACAAAATGTGCCTCAGTGTGATGGAACATAGTCTGGATTCCCAGGAGGGAGGCAGGGAGGGGCTGCATTCCAGAGGAGCAAAGACAGCTCAGTTCAGAGAGTTTGTGTGAGAGAAAGAGGGTGAAGACGGCTTAACAGTTCCCAGAGTCTTCGCTTTATATGGGTGGTAGCCTGCTTTAGTTTGGCAAGATTCTGTCTGTGGGTGAGGAGTGCTAAAGAAATATGCTTGGAAGAACCACAACGTGTCTTTCTTGATTTTTGGAGCCTGACCCTCAGCTAAGTGTACGCCAGCAGAACATACATGCTACTGTTGTCTGGGACAAGCCAACTGTTTCCGAGGAGAGTTGAGTCTCCTGCAGGTAGTCCATCCGGCTTTAGATTGTCATCTCCTGGATTCCCATTGAAATTACCTTTAAGGGGTGGGAAAGAGAGAAAAAAATTATCTCTGGGCCCACATTTCTTTATCTGATCAACATTTAATAGTCTGTTTGAAAGGGATGACCCCCACCCTCACCCAGTCAGCAAAGAGCTGCAGGACCAGAAACCAAAACTCATCAAGGAGAGAAGCAACCTAGAACTCAGCAGAAATCTCCTGACAGTGAGAATAATGAACCCTTGGGACGAGTTGCCCCCAGACGTTGTGCGTGCTCCACAACTGGAGGTTTTTAAGAAGAGATTGGAAAGTCGTTTCTCTGAAATGGCATAGGGTCTCCTGCGTGAGCAGACGGTTGGACTAGAAGACCTCCAAGCCCCATTCCAACTCTATTATTCTGTTATCCTGACCACCAATCTTTGCTCCTGCTGCTCCATAGAGGCGATTCTCAGTCTTCCAGATCCTGGTTGTCCCAAAGGTGCTTTTTCAAGAAGCAGCTGGACTTTCTGGCTCTGACATTTCACTTCTCCTCCAAGAAGCTTCTTCAGCTCTGACTGGATGGCGAGGGAATGGGAGGATTTACACACCTTGCAGAATTTATACTCCTTCCCTTCCCCACTATCCAGTCAGAGCTGAAGAAGCTTCTTGGGTGAGAAGCGAAACGCCTTCAAAGATAAACAAAGAAAGTCCGGCTGCCTCTTGAAAAAGCACCTATGGGTCTTTGCTGATTCCCTCTCCTATCATCCTTCAAAAGTTGCCCAGGGGAAGGTCCCACGTCTCACCACACAGCCCGCAGAGCAGTCCCTGGTATTTGGGTGGCACGGCCACTTCCACATACTGGTTCCCATCAAAGCGGACGCTCAGGCCAAAGTCTGTTTTCAGGATCACGTAGCTGCCACTCAACCGCACCACAATCTTGTTGCCTCCGATATATAGTGGCAGGTTCTTCCGAGTGCCGTTAACCTGGGGGAAGATTTCCAAGAAGTGTCGTATCCTGTCACCCTCAACAAGGAAAGCCAAGGAAACATTCCTGTTGCTTTCCTCCGCGTGGGAACGAGTGCGGAAGAAGGCTGCACGGGGCCTGGCTCCCTGCCCTAAAAGCCAGGGGGCCCTTCCAGAACATGGCTGGTTATTTCCTACCCCCTGTGCCCCCCCTCCCCCCATGCTCAGGCCAGCTCCAAGAAAGCACGGGCTCTGGAGAACTTGATGGAGATTATTTTGTCAGCATTATTTTCTAAGGATTAGTTAGGCCAGGGGTAGGAAAACTTGGCTCTTTGATGACTCGTGGACTTCAACTCCCAGAATTCCTGAGCCAGCTTGGCTCAGCTTGGAAAACGCTCCCTTTCCCCTCAGCATGGCTGGCTCAGGAATTCTGGGAGTTGAAGTCCACCAGTCATAAAAGAGCCAAGTTTGTCTACCCCTGAGTTAGGCCAAAGAACTTTCTTTGTTCTTCCTCGCAAGCTGAACAGTAGGTACTCTGTGCCTCTCTGTGGGAGGAAGGTTAGAGACTGCCTTGCTTTACGTAGGCGCCTTACAAAAGACATGCAAGTATAGTCCTCAACCTACGACCACAACAGAGTTCAAAATTTATCTTGCTAAGTGAGATGGTTTTAAAGAGTTTTTCCACATTTTACGGCCTTTCTTGCCACAGTTAAGGAATCGCTGCAGTTGTTAAATTAGTGACACGGTTGGTTAGTGAATCTGGCTCCCCCCCCATTGATTTTGCTTGTCAGAAGGTCGCCAAAGGGGATAATATGACCCCAGGACACTACGACCGTCATAAATGTGAGTCAGTTGTCAAGCATTTGAGTTTTGATCATGTGACCCTGGGGATGCTGCAGTGGTCGTAAGTGTGAAAAACAGTCATATGTCAGTTTTTCAGTGCTATCACTAGGTGAATGGCTGTAAGACAAGGACTATATAAAATGAAAACACATAGCACCTGAGCTTAAAAAAACCATTCTCCCCTCTTCTAGCACTGGTGATGTTCCCTAGTTGGTCATGAAACATCTGCATGAAAAGAAGAAAGCTCAGAGAGCACCAAGGACCCCACAGTCTTCCTCCTCCTCCTCCTCCTCCTCCTCCTCCTCCTCCTCCTCCTCCTCCTCCTCCTCCTCCTCCTCCTTCTCCTCTCCACAAACCCTACTCCCTTCTAGCACTAATGATGTTCCCTAGATGGGTCAAGAAAGGTCTGCAATAAAACAATCAAGCTCAGAGCACCTCTGAGGACCTCACAGTCCTCCTCCTCCTCCTCCTCCTCCTCCTCCTCCTCCTCCTCCCACTCTCTGCATACCCCACTCCCTTCTAGCACTGGTGATGTCCAATAGTTGGTCATGAAACATCTGCATGAAAACAACCAAGCTCAGAGAGCACCAAGGACCCCACAGTCCTCCTCCTCCTCCTCCTCCTCCTCCTCCTCCTCCTCCTCCTCCTCCTCCTCCTCCTGCTCCTCCTCCTCTCCACAAACCCCATCCCCTTCTATCACTGATGACGTTCCCTAGTTGAGCCACGGAACATCAGCAAGAACCAAGTTCAGAATGCACCAGGGAACCCTCCTACATACGACTATCATTTTCTCCTCCTTTCCTGAAACGTAGAAATATGAACGCATCCCTTTGCATCTATGAGTCCCTCTCATTATTTTCTGGAAGGAATTTCTCCAGAGCTCTACTGAGCAAATAATTACTACAGTCAGGCTTAATTATTGGTTCTGGGGTCCTGCGTTTGCTGCCCTCAGAAGGTGGGCTTCCTTACATTAACTTTCCTGTTCTTCAGCAAGGACACCTGGTTTCCGTACACAGCCACATGGACTGAGTTGACATAAGACACAGCCAGATTGGAGCCCCGGTGCTCATTGGTGGTGGACACGTCAAAGACCTCCAGATGACTGGAATTGCTGCAGACTTTGGCCAAGGTGTAGGTACAGTTGCCCATGAAGTGGTGGACACGGCCGTCAAAGGTGGTATAATGGGGGTCTCCTGAGGCAGTGCAGACAGATGGGACTGGAGGGGGAAAAAAACAAAACAAAGTATGAATTGGTCCCAAAGCTGCCTGGTCAGCCAAGTTCCCACAAGCCAAATGTCTCTGGAGATTCCCGGTCATCCAGGACATAATTGTCCCAAAAGTGTTTCAAAAGGTAACTAGACTTTCTTGGTTTATTCCTTAAAAACAGATTGAAATTAATCAAGGAGAGAAGCAACCTGGAATTAGGGAGAAACTAAGAAACCTAGAACTAAGGAGGAATTTCCTAACAATGAGAACCATCAACGGATGGAACGGGTTCCCTTCAGAACCCGTAGGTGCTTCATCACTGGAGGCTTTTAAGAAGAGACTGGACAGCCATTGGTCTGAAAGGGTATAGGGTCTCCTGCTTGAGCAGGGGGCTGGACTAGATGACCTCCGAGGTCTCTTCCAACTCATTATTCTGTTATTCTAGGCATCTTTCAATTCAGGCCTGAGGCAACTTTCTAAGAGACCCACCTCAACACACTTAGAAGAGCAAGGGTTGGTGAGCAGACGGAATAAAACCATACATGCATGTGGTTTTCCCATGCCTGATGATTGTATTTGTGTTGTTTCTTAACCTTTATTCTAAATTTTTAATTGTTGTTAGCCCCCCCCCCCCAGGTCACAAATTTGTGATCGGCAGCTATCTGCTTCCTGCCTCATCATTTCCTGCAGCTGGATTGAGGCCGCAGCTTTCCTCAAAAATTGATGCCAAGAGAAATTTGACAGCAAACATTACCTATGACTGGAGTCTTCACAGTAGTAGAGGTTGAATCTGGTGGACCAAGAAAAGAAGCCAAGTTATAATCAATCCACATAATATCATTCATCATATTCACAGAGGGAGTGAATATGTTCATAGCAAGAGAGCATCATGGATTGAGGAACAACCTCTACACCCCTCACCCCACCTAGTTGAGCCAAGCTTAGGAAAAAGGAGGTCTCCTGGGGACCTTGCCTGCCTCAAGGAACCATGTGACCTTCAGTGGGATCATGTGCCATCCCAAAGAAAAACCAGAGAGGTAGGAAAGAACATGTTGCTTCCTGACTGGCCTTCTGGAGAGGGCCAGTGTTACCTGGGGCAGGTGTCTGGAGCAGGGATTGATTTTGGTGGACAAAGACATGGGACCAGGTGATGTTGTCGTTCATCCCCTCAGCACAGGGAGAGGGTGATCATAGCAAAGGGGCAACATGGAATGAAGAACACCTTATCCACCCCTAAACTCTTCCCATTTGCCCCATAACTGCGAAAAAGGTGATTTCCTGGAGACATGGTCTTCCCCAAGAAACCACCCCCAAAGACGGGTGTCCTGGGAACATTGTCTTTCTGAAAGACTCAAACGACTTTCAGGATATTTGACAAGTCCAGTTTCAAAGGACAGCTGTGGCAGTAGACACCAGGCACATGTTACATCCTGCCCAGTCTTTTCCTTCTGGAGCGGATGTAACTATGGCTATCCCGGAAGCATTGTAGGCAAGAAAAGTTTGAGAGTTAGTGCTACCTGAGACAGTCGGATCTACAGGAGATGTTGGTTCTGGTAGATAAAGAAAGAAAACTAAAGTTAGGATCAGCCCTCCTTTTATCATCCATCCCCTCAGCAGAGCAAGAATGTGGTTTATTAGCAACACAGTAACATGGGCTGCAGAAAACCTTATCTAACCCTAACCCCGATTTTATTTGGGGTGCCACTAGAGAAAAGGTGATCTCCTGAGGGAATGGTTTTCCTCAAAGAATCACAGGACCTTCAGCGTATTTTGCAAGGGCTATAGGGGTAGACACCAGGAAGTAAAAATGATGTTGCTTTCTGCCTGGTCTTCTCCTGAGCACCCACATTACCTGGGACAGTTGGCTGTGTGGGAGAAGGTGTTGGTTCTGTTGGAGAAAGAAAAGAAGCCAAGTTAGGATCAACCCTCCAATTGTCCTTCATCCTTTAGTAGAAGGGGAATAATGTGTTCTTAGCAATGGAACAACAAGGGTTGGGGAACATCCCATTGGCTTCAAATCTCCACCTACTACGCCCATTACTGTGAAGCTGGGTGCTTTCATGAACATCTTTCAAGCATTCCAGAGAACACCCATAGTGGTAGACACCAGGCAAGAAAGAATATGTTGCTCCTGGCTGGTCTTCCCAAGAGGATGTGCCTTACCTGAGACACTTGGCTGTACGGGAGAAGGTGTTGGTTCTGTTGGAGAAAGAAAAGAAGCCAAATTAGGATCAACTCTCCTACTGTCATTCGTCCCCTCAGTCAAAGGAGAATGTGAGGTCTTAGCAAGGGAGCAACAAGGGATGAGGAACATCTTGTCCACCATTAATGTCCATCTCTTTTGCTGTTCATGTTAGTGTTCCGGTGGCACCCAGTGGGTTACAGAGTCGGAACTTTTGGATTGGAGAAGAGATCTTCTGTCCTGCTTTACAAGATGAACAAGAAAGAACCTGTCTCTCCTTGAATATTAGTGATAAATGGAACATCCTATTGGCTTCCAATCTCCACCTACTACGCCCATCACTGTGAAGCTGGGTGCTTTCATGAACATCTTTCAAGCATTGTCATTAAAATAAATTTGAGGGGCAAAATTACCTGAGGTGCTGGGCTCCGGGGTTGTAGCTGTTGGTTCTGGTAAAAAAAGAGAGTTCAAATTATGATCAATACTCCTGTTGTCATTCACCACTTTGGCTGAGAGAGGCTACATAGGAGGAGAAAACCTTACACATCCACAGCTTGAAATCCTGAATGATTGTGAAGCTCTGCTAAAAGAGGGGAAGGGCACTGCAGGAACGTGATTGGGTGAAAGATTCAAGGGGACAATTGGAGAATGGACCTACTTTGGTTCACCTGAGATTCACATGAGGTGGGAGAGTTCAGACTGAAAGTGGAATCTACAGGGATGGTAAATATCCATGTCAAAAATGTGAATATTCATTTTTTATTTCCTCTGAGTTGTCTTTCACATACACACAGAAACACTGACCCACAGTGTAGAAAATTGGAAGGGAAAGCCAAGCCTTTGTATAGCCGTTCCATGTGTGCAGTCAGGAACACATAATCCTGATCTGTGTTTGTCTAGTACAATTCATTGCGCAGAGGTGGAAGGACAACTACTGCCTGTTAGAAGGGGAGGAAACTCAATCTGACAAAATGTTTGACCTCTCCAGCCTTACAATTCCACACGATACGCAAGGAGGACCTTGACAAGGACTAAGGAACTGACAAGTAAAGCACCAGGAAGGAGCCACTGCTAGCTCTGCTTTGTTCCAAGCAGAATGTAGGAAAAAGGAAAGGAGTCTCCCAAATGCTCACCTGTGATGGAGGTGATGCACGCTGGTGAGAAAGGGATCTAGGCACAGGTGAGGTGCCCTCGCTGACATCTGATTGTTTGCCCCTATTGACACATTCAGGCTAGCTGGAAGACACTCAGGTCCCACCCCAGCTCTACTCACCACAAACTGTATCCTTCTTCCAGTCCCCGAGGTCTGCCCCGTTCACTTCACACGCGGCGGCATACGCTTCCAGACTATTGCACAACTGCTCTTTGTCTCCCCCGGTAGCACACTGGTCATACACGCAGCTTTCGAAGTACAGCTGAGGAGGGATGCTGCACTGGGTAAAAGGCCCGTTGGAGGACAGAATGACTTTGCACAAATCTTCAAAAATTGCCTCTTGCACAGGGTCACAGGGGGTTGGAACTACTGGTGAACAGCTAGAGACAGAAAAAAGGCTGACAGTGAAGCATCTTTTATTTGGATGCAGAAAGAGAAATGTACGTGATAGCTTTCCCCTCAGTTAGCCCATTAATTCTGCAACTATGTTTAATGTTTTTAAATTGTGATTTAATTTTTGTGGCTAGACTTAATTTAATTTATTTTAATTTTATATTGGATTGTTTTTAAATTTTGCCTTGTAAACCGCCCTGAGTCCTTTGGGAATAGGGCGGTATATAAACCGAATAAATAGATAAATAAATAAATAAATAAATAAATAAATAAACAAATAAATAAATAAACAAACAAACAAACAAACAAACAAACTAGGAGGGCACAAGTGCTGAAGAATTTAAATGAGGAACCATCTGTGTGCTGCCACCACGTGGCTGTGTGGAGAAATCACAATGTGGGCAGTCAGACCCTCCTACCCTATGATGTATTTCCTTTCCCCTCCCCTCTCTGGGATGGACTTCCTTCTCCTTGGTCCCGAGAGAGTTCATTCTCCATTAGAGTAGACATGTGATACCAAGCAAACTCAATATGCAGATCCTGGGAATATTACCATTTTCTAACCTTGGGGACACCTTGGGAATATCTTGGAAATGCTGTACGAACACCATCTGAATGCATCCACCTATTGTATTCGATTCTACATGCAACAAAGGTATTGCTATATAAAAGGTGTTTCTGCGAGTTCAAACTATCTGGAGAGATCTGTTAATGTTAATGACATCTTCTTATATAGACCATAGAAGTCTTAAAAAGTGATTAATTAAAGTACAACAGCTTCAATCCAGAATAATCTGTGTTCCCTCTAAACACTAAATTTTGGGATTTCCTTCCTTCTGTCACACACAGTTGGGTTATCCTGTCAGTGTACGTGATACTGCACAGGGTGTTCAGGTGGTTGACTGAATCTGACTTAACAATCCAAAAATGAGAACACAATACGGAATATGTGGTACACCCCTTAAAACACCTTGTTCACAGTCACTTGCCTCCAATCATCATCTTCCACTCTCCAGCTGTTGCCAAATTTGTTGGCATCTGTCTCCAGCATCCCATCTGGCTGTTGGAAATCATCCAGCTGGCTACCCGAGTACGTGCCGCACAGCCCACAGAGGTGTCCTTTGTATCTCTCACTGACTTGGATAAACAGCTGGTGATCCCCATCAAACATCACCCGAAAGCCAAGGGGGCTGTCAACAACCACATACGGAAGCTGTTCCTCCACCTGAATGTCAGGCTGTAGCCTCAGAGGAAGATTAACTTTGGCTCCATTCACCTGCAGAAGGAAAAAGGTGAGTCTGCATCTATTCGTGAACAACGTTTCTGGGAGGACTGATAAATATGCAGGGAGAACCCCAGAGATTCGTCTGGGATGGCCACTTGCCCTTGCACAATTCCTCAGGGTGTAATACTCACGTAGACCTCTTTGTTCTTCCTCAAAGCCAAGTGGATGTTTCTCAGCGAGATGGCCACTGAGTTGAGAGCCGTCCAGTGCTGGCTGGAGCGATGTTCATTCCGAGTGGTGACAGAGAACTGCTCGGAGGAGTTGCTGCAGATTTGCACTGCAGTGTAATTGCACCCACCCTGGAAGTGGTAGAGTTGCCCATCGAAGGTGACATAGTGTGGGTCTCCATAGATGTGACAGGTGGCCTTGTCTGCAATGTAGCAGCCCAGGATGCCATTCTGCACTTTACAGACTTGGTCTTTTTTGCAACTATCTGAGATGCAGAACAGGGTGCCATTTTCTGCACAGCGGCATCGGCCAACACAATCCGGTTGCCAGAACGTCTCTCCTTTCTGTTGGAGACAAGCCAAAGGAAAAAGAAAAGATGAGGACCCACCACTGCTGTGCAAATTACTCCAGACTCTGTTATTGCCCCAGATGTTATATGGGAACAAACCTCATAATATTGATCTCCATAGACACAGCCGCAATCCTCGCGCGGCACACACTGTGCTCCGCTGAAGACGAAACCTTCATCGCATTCGCATCCCTCCACGCAAGGCTTGGTGCAGTTCCATGGAGCGAGTGGATTGGAACACGTGGCGGGACAGGAAGTGGCGCACGCATTGTAATGGCTATGATCATCACAAGGGATTACTGCAAAACAAAGCAGGAGCCATCCAGAAAGTGAGGTATGTTTCTCAAGGCCACACTCAATGCCAGCTTAACTGCTCATCTTTTAGAGTATTATCAGTGGATACTCACTGCAGGAAGAGGCATTCCTCCAGTCGGGAAGCAGCAAGCCAACTCTTTGGCAGGCGTCAGCGTACGCCTCCAAAGCACCACACAAGGCCTCCGGGGACCCATTGAGTTCACACAGGTCAAAGATGCAACTCTCGAAGAAGCTGTTGGGGTTGATCGCAGAATGGCACGCTGCCAAGGGTCCCTGGCTACTGGTAAGTTGTCCGCAGTACGCCTCTGACGCATAGAGATTTTTCAGGTCTGAGGGACAAGGTTTTAGGTCTGATGGGCCTGTACAGTTGGGTGGGTCGTACTCTGCATTGGGCACCTGCCAGCTGTTTCCTAGCTCATTGGAATTCTTGGCTTGCTGTCCATTGGGCATCATGCTGTCATCCTGCCAGCGGTTGTTGAAGTTCCCACACATGCCACAGGTCTTGTTGAAGAAGTCGGTGGGCACCCTGATTTCTACCGAGTGATCTGCGTCGTAAGAGACAATCAGCCCGAAATCCGTTTCTAGGGTCACATAGCGTCCATTGATGTCCACTCTCAGGGCGTTGTTTAGCTTGCGCACAGAAAGCCTTGTAAGCACCTTGTTCACCTAGAAGGAGTCAGCACAGAAATTGTAATTATATTTCCCAAGAAATGAACCGCCTCAAGAATATGAGGAAGGCAAGAGTTGGGCTCCCCATTATTAAGTTCCCATACAGAAGGACTGACTCTGACTACACTTTCAGGAGAGAGAAAAGAAGTATCATAGAGAATAAATCAAACAATGAAAAAATAAAAAAATATCATATCCTGCTATCAAACGTATCCTACTATTTCATTCAAACAATTTCCAATCGAAAACTGATTGGCAGAGAATTGGAATGTAGCTTCCTTCTATTTCAAAGTACAAATAGGAACAGGATTGGGTTACCAGCACTTGATTCTTTTGTCCTTTGAGAATCTCAATCCGCTGCCCGTAAACCTCCACCAGCACCCGCTGAACGTAGGAGACGGAGGGATTCCCACGGTGTTCATTCTTGGCCTCCACGTTAAAGTAGGGCAGTCCCGTCTCATTGGCGCAGACCTTGGCCAGGGTGTAGGTGCAGGTGCCCATGAAGTGGTGCGTCTTTTTGTCAAAGGTGTTGTAATGAGGGTCGTTGTGGATGCGGCAGACCCCGTACGTATGTTCGTAGCAGTCTGGGACTCCATTTTTGACTCCACAGTAATGATGTTCAGGGCAGGAATCAGCAAAGCAGCTGAGTTGGCCACCTTGACTGGGGCAGATGCATCTGGTGCTGCAGGTGTCATCGGTCCAATAGCCGGAGCCCATTGGGTAGTGCGTACCCTGGTGCCAGCACCCACACTGATGGCTGGGCACACAGGTACCATTGTAGAGGGAGAACCCGGAGTCACAGACGCAGGCTTCCGTGCACGTCAGATTGCATGTGACCGGAGCATTTGGATCCTTGCAGGTGGATGGACAGGCATTGGCGCAAGGCTCATAGTGGCTGTTGGGTTTGCAATGAATGGCTGCAGGAGGCAAGCATATGTCAATGAGCTGAGTGTCAAAGGCTCAATCACAAAAGACACACCACCTCCCTCAATGGAGTTGGATGCGAGTCCCTCACTGGGGGATGGTTCCTTCCTAGATTGTATTCCCTGCTCTTCAGGATTCCAGGCAGAGGATATTTGCCTTCTGGGATAAGCTGGAGTTGCAAACATTATGAGAATGTGGCAATATATGTGCCTCTGTCAAAGTGACTGAGTTTCTTCAAACAGACAGAGGAAACACCCTGCCTCTTTCAGCTGATTCCCAGATTTTCCCATTTATATAGATATTTCCCAATACTCAAGGCCCACCACAGGCATTGCTGCCACAACACTTACGGCAGAAGGTGGCATTCCGCCAGGGGTCGATGACAACTCCCAGGGACTGGCAGGCATCTGCGTAAGACTGCAAGCTCCTGCAGAGGGATTCTGGATCTAAGTGCAGGGCGCACTGATCATAAACGCAGCTGTCAAAATGCCCCTTTGGATCCAAGACGCTATGACACTGTCTGAATGGTCCATTGATATCCATTAGGCGTCCACAGAAATCGCTGCTCTTGGCTGTGTCCTTCTCATCCTCTGTGCAGGGAGGAGTGTGGCCCGAGGAACAACTGGAAAGAAAAGCCACAACTTGGTTCAATACCCTACAATCTCCCTCCTGGACAAACCCACCACTTGGCGATGTAAGCTACAAACCTGCTGCGGTTGGCCACCTGCCAGCTGTTGCCCAAGCTTGTGGAGTCAGGCTCTGGTTCCCCAGCGGGGTTGAGGAAATCGTCAGAAGGGTCGCCATTGTAGTTTCCGCACATGCCGCAGACCTCACCCTTGTACGTGCTAAGGAGGGACACTTCCACTTGGTGGTCTCCGTCAAACTTGACTCTCAATCCAAAATCTGTAGAAACCACTGTGTAGAAGCCACTGGGAAAGATCGTCACACCTTGTGTTGGGGTGGAGGGGACCACGACTGGCTCCCCATTGACCTAGGAAGAGATTCAGGCATTACTTAGGGGACTTAGGAACAACAAGCGCTCTTTTGTACCCTGACATAGGGGCAAACGTGTCTTCCAGCACCAGCAGAAGCTCCACGTACCGTAACTCTTCCTGCCTTTCCCAGGTTGATCCGGATGCCAAAGACATCAACATCCACGCTCTGAACATAGGAGACGTGCGTGTTGCCCCCTCGGTGCTCGTTGCTTGCTTCCACGTTGAAGTAGGGGAGCAGAGAGTTGTTCCGGTCACACAGTTGGGAGAGAGTATAGGTGCAGTTGCCCATGAAGTGGTGCGTCTGCTTGTCAAAAGTGTAATAATGAGGGTCTCCCGACACCAGGCAGGACTCTGGAAAGAACAAAGGGAGGTCAGACACGGGCCGGCGTGAGCTAGTTTGAAATGGGAATAAGCAGAGGATACACTTTTGAGAGGAGCAACAGAGGGTTTGGGTGCCTCCTTCAGTTTTAGCATCTTGAAATCGTCCAAGGAAATTCAACCTTGCCTTGTACTTGACAACAGTTAATTTCCTGAACTTCTCCTCTTCCTAGCCACTGAGACTGCAAGGCAAAGCAAGAACCCATCGGAAGTGGGAAGTTTAAGCCTTAGTCTCTTTAAGATACTCACCTTGGGTCAGTGGTATGTGTATGGTTGTAGATATAGGAGTGGTTGATGTATCATCTGAAAAGAGAAATAACATTTATATTTTGAGTATAAGGCAGGAAAGAACCCTTGGCTTCCTACTCCAACTCTGGCTCCTGAAACATGCCATTGCAACTGAGGGCGTACGAAATCTTCACACATCACAGTTTGGATATATGTCATGGAGAACATTACCTGTCAATGTTGTCGGTTCAGGAGTTATGGTGGAACCTGATGAAAAAAGAAAATGGCCCAGTGATCATCAACCTCGCTTGTCGTTTACTTAAAGACAACTCTAAACAACAGCAAAGTGTGTGGACTTGCCAAGGTGGCAACCTGCAGTAAGGGACAACTTGTCCACCCCCACACCTGTTCAGGTGTCTGAGTTATAGGGGTTTTAGATTTTTAATCAAGGATAATTTAATTTATTTTAATTGTTATTAACTTTTTGTATTGTATGTTGTTTTAATTGCCTTGTGAACCGCCCTGGGTCCTACGGGAGAAGGGCGATATATAAGTTCATTAAATAAATAAATAAATAAACATGGATTGAGAAACATCTTATCCACTCATAATATCCACCTATTTGGAGAATGACTAGAAAAAAGTGGTGGACATTGTCTTCCTGAAAGAACCACACGGCCTCCAGTGTATTTCCCAAGGACTGTTCCAAAGAACAGCCATAGGGGTAGACACGAGGCAGGAAAGAACATGGTGCTTCTACCTAGTCTTCTCTTGATAGGCTGTGTTACCTGAGACTGTTGGCTCTTCAGGAGAAGGTGTTGGTTCTATTGGAGACATAAAAGAAGCCAACTTAGGACCAACCCTCCAATTGTCTTCATCCATTAGAAGAAAGAGAGTGTGTGTTCTTAACAAGGTAACAACATGGATTGAGGAAACACTCTTTTGACCTGTAATCTCCATCTATTTTGCCCATCATTGGGAAATTGGGTGGTTTCAGGAATGTCCTTCAAGCATTGTCATTAAAATACATTTGAGGGGCAGAATTACCTGGGGTACTGGGCTCCACAGGTGTAGGTGTAGGTTTTGGTTCTGGTGAACAAAAGAAACAGTTTGAATTATGAGCAATAATTCTATTGTCATTCTCCACTTTAGCTGGGAAAGGGTGCATTTGGTTGAGGAAAATGTAGACACTCCCCAGCTTGAATTTGTGAACTGTTTCTGAAGCTCTGTCAAAGGGTGGGGGGGAGGACACTGCAGGAATGTCATTGGGTGAAAGATTTGAGGGGACAATTGGAGAATGGATCTGCCCTGGTTTTGAGGAGATCCGCATAAGATGGGAGGGTTCAGACTGACAGTGGAGTCTACAGGGATGGTAGTTATCCAGGTCCAAAACATGAATATTCATTTTTTATTTCCTCTGAACTGTGTTTCCCACACACTGAGAAACACCGACCCCAGTATAGGAAATAGGAAGGAAAGCCAAGCGTTTGTATTGCAATTCCATGTGTGCAGTCAAGAGCACAACATCACTGATCTGTGATCATCCAGGACAATTCATTGCACAGAGGTGGAAGGACAGCTGCTGCTTCTAAGGAGGGGGAAGAAACTCAATCTGACAAACATTTGGACTCTCCTGTCTTATAATTCCTCACAACATTCAAGGAGTACCTTGACAAAAACTAGGAAATTGTCAAAGAAGATACCAGAAAGGTGCAATTGCTTGCCTCACTGTGTTTCAAATGAGACACGGGAGAGATGAAGGTGCAGGAGGTGCTGCATGCTGGTGAGAAAGGGATCCAGGGAGGTGTTTTTACTGAGATCTGATTGCCTGTATTGCTAACACGTACAGGCTAGCTAGAATGCACCCAAGTCACACAACAGCTCTACTCACCACAAACTGTATCCTTCTTCCAGTCTCCGAGGTCTGCCCCGTTCACTTCACACGCGGCGGCATACGCTTCCAGACTATTGCACAACTGCTCTTGGTCTCCCCCGGTAGCACACTGGTCATACACGCAGCTTTCGAAGTACAGCTGAGGAGGGATGCTGCCATGGCACTCGGTAAAAGGCCCGTTGGAGGACAGAATGACTTTGCACAAATCTTCAAAAATTGCCTCTTGCACAGGGTCACAGGGGGTTGGAACTACTGGTGAACAGCTAGAGACAGAAAAAAGGCTGACAGTGAAGCATCTTTTATTTGGATGGAGAAAGAGAAATGTACGTGATAGCTTTTGCCTCAGTTAGCCCACTCATTCTGGTGCTTCACAATCCAAATACGAGAACACAGACTCAGGGCGGCTTACAAGCTTAGCAGTAGCCTTCATTCTATGTATATGCCTGCTTATTAGGGCTTTCACACACACCCCAAGCGGCATTATTACAAAGTCAGCTTAATTGCCCCCAACAATCTGGGTCCTCATTTTACCTACCTCGGAAGGATGGAAGGCTGAGTCAACCTTGAGCCTGATGGGATGCGAACCTGCACTAATTGAACACCATCTGAAGGCATTCACCTATTGTATTCGATTCTACATGCAATAAAGGTATTTCTATATAAAAGGTGTTTCTATGAGTTCAAACTATCTGGAGAGATCTGTTAATGTTAATGACATCTGCTTATATAGACCATAGAAGTCTTAACAAGAGATTAATTAAAGTACAACAGCTTCGATCCAGAATAATCTGTGTTCCCTCTAAACACTAAATTTTGGGATTTCTTTCCTTCTGTCACACACAGTTGGGTTATCCTGTCAGTGTACGTGATTCTGCACAGGGTGTTCAGCTACTTGACTGATTCTGACTTCACAATCCAAATGCGAGAACACAATACGGAATATGTGGTGCACCCCTGAAAAAGCCTTGTTCACAGTCACTTGCCTCCAATCGTCATCTTCCACTCTCCAGCTGTTGCCAAATTTATTGGCATCGGTCTCCAGCATCCCATCTGGCTGTTGGAAATCATCCAGCTGGCTGCCTGAGTACGTGCCGCACAGCCCACAGAGGTGTCCCTTGTATTTCTCACTGACTTGGATAAACAGCTGGTGATCCCCATCAAACTTCACCCGAAAGCCGAGGGAGCTGTCAACAACCACATACGGTAGCTGTTCCTCCACCTGAATGTCAGGCTGTAGCCTCAGAGGAAGATCAACTTTGGCTCCATTCACCTGCAGAAGGAAAAAGGTGACTCTACATTTCGGGGGAATTGCTAAATATGTAGGGAGAACCCCAGAGATTATTCTGGGTTGGCCACTTGCCCTTGCACAATTCATCAGGGTGTAATACTCACGTAGACCTCTTTGTTCTTCCTCAAAGCCAAGTGGATGTTTTTCAACGAGATGGCCACTGAGTTGAGAGCCGTCCAGTGCTGGCTGGAGCGATGTTCATTCCGAGTGGTGACAGAGAACTGCTCGGAGGAGTTGCTGCAGATTTGCACTGCAGTGTAATTGCACCCACCCTGGAAGTGGTAGAGTCGCCCATCGAAGGTGACATAGTGTGGGTCTCCATAGATGTGACAGGTGGCCTTGTCTGCAATGTAGCAGCCCAGGATGCCATTCTGCACTTTACAGACTTGGTCTTTTTTGCAACTATCTGGCATGCAGGACAGGGTGCCATTTTCTGCACAGCGGCATCGGCCAACACAATCCGGTTGCCAGAACGTCTCTCCTTTCTGTTGGAGACAACCCCCCCCAAAAAAGATGAGAACCCACCACTGCTGTGCAAATTACTCCAGACTCTGTTATTGCCCCAGATGTTATATGGGAACAAACCTCATAATATTGATCTCCATAGACACAGCCGCAATCCTCCCGCGGCACACACTGTGCTCCGCTGAAGATGAAACCTTCATCGCATTCGCATCCCTCCACACAAGGCTTGGTGCAGTTCCATGGAGCGAGTGGATTGGAACATGTGGCGGGACAGGAAGTGGCGCACGCATTGTAATGGCTATGATCATCACAAGGGATTACTGCAAAACAAAGCAGGAGCCATCCAGAAAGTGAGGTATGCTTGTCAAGGCCACACTCAATGCCAGCTTAACTGCTCATCTTTTAGAGTATTATCAGTGGATACTCACTGCAGGAAGAGGCATTCCTCCAGTCGGGAAGCAGCAAGCCAACTCTTTGGCAGGCATCAGCGTACGCCTCCAAAGCACCACACAAGGCCTCCGGGGACCCATTGAGTTCACACAGGTCAAAGATGCAACTCTCGAAGAAGCTGTTGGGGTTGATCGCAGAATGGCACGCTGCCAAGGGTCCCTGGCTACTGGTAAGTTGTCCGCAGTACGCCTCTGACGCATAGAGATTTTTCAGGTCTGAGGGACAAGGTTTTAGGTCTGATGGGCCTGTACAGTTGGGTGGGTCGTACTCTGCATTGGGCACCTGCCAGCTGTTTCCTAGCTCATTGGAATTCTTGGCTTGCTGTCCATTGGGCATCATGCTGTCATCCTGCCAGCGGTTGTTGAAGTTCCCACACATGCCACAGGTCTTGTTGAAGAAGTCGGTGGGCACCCTGATTTCCACTGAGTGATCTGCGTCGTAAGAGACAATCAGTCCAAAATCCGTTTCTAGGGTCACATAGCGTCCATTGATGTCCACTCTCAGGGCGTTGTTTAGCTTGCGCACAGAAAGCCTTGTAAGAACCTTGTTCACCTAGAAGGAGTCAGCACAGAAATTGTAATTATATTTCCCAAGATATGAACCGTCTCAAGAATATGAGGAAGAGAAGAGTTGGGCTCCCCATTATTAAGTTCCCGTACGGAAGGACTGACTCTGACTACACTTTCAGGAGAGAGAAAAGAAGTATCATAGAGAATAAATCAAACAATGAAAAAATAAAAAAATATCATATCCTGCTATCAAACGTATCCTACTATTTCATTCAAACAATTTCCAATCGAAAACTGATTGGCAGAGAATTGGAATGTAGCTTCCTTCTATTTCAAAGTACAAATAGGAACAGGATTGGGTTACCAGCACTTGATTCTTTTGTCCTTTGAGAATCTCAATCCGCTGCCCGTAAACCTCCACCAGCACCCGCTGAACGTAGGAGACGGAGGGATTCCCACGGTGTTCATTCTTGGCCTCCACGTTAAAGTAGGGCAGTCCCGTCTCATTGGCGCAGACCTTGGCCAGGGTGTAGGTGCAGGTGCCCATGAAGTGGTGCGTCTTTTTGTCAAAGGTGTTGTAATGAGGGTCGTTGTGGATGCGGCAGACCCCGTACGTATGTTCGTAGCAGTCTGGGACTCCATTTTTGACTCCACAGTAATGATGTTCAGGGCAGGAATCAGCAAAGCAGCTGAGTTGGCCACCTTGACTGGGGCAGATGCATCTGGTGCTGCAGGTGTCATCGGTCCAATAGCCGGAGCCCATTGGGTAGTGCGTACCCTGGTGCCAGCACCCACACTGATGGCTGGGCACACAGGTACCATTGTAGAGGGAGAACCCGGAGTCACAGACGCAGGCTTCCGTGCATGGCAGATTGCATGTGACCGGAGCATTTGGATCCTTGCAGGTGGATGGACAGGCATTGGCGCAAGGCTCATAGTGGCTGTTGGGTTTGCAATGAACGGCTGCAGGAGGCAAGCATATGTCAATGAGCTGAGTGTCAAAGGCTCAATCACAAAAGACACACCACCTCCCTCAATGGAGTTGGATGCGAGTCCCTCACTGGGGGATGGTTCCTTCCTAGATTGTATTCCCTGCTCTTCAGGATTCCAGGCAGAGGATATTTGCCTTCTGGGATAAGCTGGAGTTGCAAACATTATGAGAATGTGGCAATATATGTGCCTCTGTCAAAGTGACTGAGTTTCTTCAAACAGACAGAGGAAACACCCTGCCTCTTTCAGCTGATTCCCAGATTTTCCCATTTATATAGATATTTCCCAATACTCAAGGCCCACCACAGGCATTGCTGCCACAACACTTACGGCAGAAGGTGGCATTCCGCCAGGGGTCGATGACAACTCCCAGGGACTGGCAGGCATCTGCGTAAGACTGCAAGCTCCTGCAGAGGGATTCTGGATCTAAGTGCAGGGCGCACTGATCATAAACGCAGCTGTCAAAATGCCCCTTTGGATCCAAGACGCTATGACACTGTCTGAATGGTCCATTGATATCCATTAGGCGTCCACAGAAATCGCTGCTCTTGGCTGTGTCCTTCTCATCCTCTGTGCAGGGAGGAGTGTGGCCCGAGGAACAACTGGAAAGAAAAGCCACAACTTGGTTCAATACCCTACAATCTCCCTCCTGGACAAACCCACCACTTGGCGATGTAAGCTACAAACCTGCTGCGGTTGGCCACCTGCCAGCTGTTGCCCAAGCTTGTGGAGTCACCCTCTGGTTCTCCAGCGGGGTTGAGGAAATCGTCAGAAGGGTCGCCATTGTAGTTTCCGCACATGCCGCAGACCTCACCCTTGTACGTGCTAAGGAGGGACACTTCCACTTGGTGGTCTCCGTCAAACTTGACTCTCAATCCAAAATCTGTAGAAACCACTGTGTAGAAGCCACTGGACAAGATCGTCACACCTTGTGTTGGCATGGAGGGGACCACGACTGGCTCCCTATTGACCTAGGAGGAGATTCAGGCATTACCTAGGGGACTCAGGAACAACAAGCGCTCTTTTGTACCCTGACATAGGGGCAAACATGTCCTCCAGCACCAGCAGAAGCTCCACGTACCGTAACTCTTCCTGCCTTTCCCAGGTTGATCCGGATGCCAAAGACATCAACATCCACGCTCTGAACATAGGAGACGTGCGTGTTGCCCCCTCGGTGCTCGTTGCTTGCTTCCACGTTGAAGTAGGGGAGCAGAGAGTTGTTCCGGTCACACAGTTGGGAGAGAGTATAGGTGCAGTTGCCCATGAAGTGGTGCATCTGCTTGTCAAAAGTGTAATAATGAGGGTCTCCCGACACCAGGCAGGACTCTGGAAAGAACAAAGGGAGGTCAGACACGGGCCGGCGTGAGCTAGTTTGAAATGGGAATAAGCAGAGGATACACTTTTGAGAGGAGCAACAGAGGGTTTGGGTGCCTCCTTCAGTTTTAGCATCTTGAAATCGTCCAAGGAAATTCAACCTTGCCTTGTACTTGACAACAGTTAATTTCCTGAACTTCTCCTCTTCCTAGCCACTGAGACTGCAAGGCAAAGCAAGAACCCATCGGAAGTGGGAAGTTTAAGCCTTAGTCTCTTTAAGATACTCACCTTGGGTCAGTGGTATGTGTATGGTTGTAGATATAGGAGTGGTTGATGTATCATCTGAAAAGAGAAATAACATTTATATTTTGAGTATAAGGCAGGAAAGAACCCTTGGCTTCCTACTCCAACTCTGGCTCCTGAAACATGCCATTGCAACTGAGGGCGTACGAAATCTTCACACATCACAGTTTGGATATATGTCATGGAGAACATTACCTGTCAATGTTGTCGGTTCAGGAGTTATGGTGGAACCTGATGAAAAAAGAAAATGGCCCAGTGATCATCAACCTCGCTTGTCGTTTACTTAAAGACAACTCTAAACAACAGCAAAGTGTGTGGACTTGCCAAGGTGGCAACCTGCAGTAAGGGACAACTTGTCCACCCCCACACCTGTTCAGGTGTCTGAGTTATAGGGGTTTTAGATTTTTAATCAAGGATAATTTAATTTATTTTAATTGTTATTAACTTTTTGTATTGTATGTTGTTTTAATTGCCTTGTGAACCGCCCTGGGTCCTACGGGAGAAGGGCGATATATAAGTTCATTAAATAAATAAATAAATAAACATGGATTGAGAAACATCTTATCCACTCATAATATCCACCTATTTGGAGAATGACTAGAAAAAAGTGGTGGACATTGTCTTCCTGAAAGAACCACACGGCCTCCAGTGTATTTCCCAAGGACTGTTCCAAAGAACAGCCATAGGGGTAGACACGAGGCAGGAAAGAACATGGTGCTTCTACCTAGTCTTCTCTTGATAGGCTGTGTTACCTGAGACTGTTGGCTCTTCAGGAGAAGGTGTTGGTTCTATTGGAGACATAAAAGAAGCCAACTTAGGACCAACCCTCCAATTGTCTTCATCCATTAGAAGAAAGAGAGTGTGTGTTCTTAACAAGGTAACAACATGGATTGAGGAAACACTCTTTTGACCTGTAATCTCCATCTATTTTGCCCATCATTGGGAAATTGGGTGGTTTCAGGAATGTCCTTCAAGCATTGTCATTAAAATACATTTGAGGGGCAGAATTACCTGGGGTACTGGGCTCCACAGGTGTAGGTGTAGGTTTTGGTTCTGGTGAACAAAAGAAACAGTTTGAATTATGAGCAATAATTCTATTGTCATTCTCCACTTTAGCTGGGAAAGGGTGCATTTGGTTGAGGAAAATGTAGACACTCCCCAGCTTGAATTTGTGAACTGTTTCTGAAGCTCTGTCAAAGGGTGGGGGGGAGGACACTGCAGGAATGTCATTGGGTGAAAGATTTGAGGGGACAATTGGAGAATGGATCTGCCCTGGTTTTGAGGAGATCCGCATAAGATGGGAGGGTTCAGACTGACAGTGGAGTCTACAGGGATGGTAGTTATCCAGGTCCAAAACATGAATATTCATTTTTTATTTCCTCTGAACTGTGTTTCCCACACACTGAGAAACACCGACCCCAGTATAGGAAATAGGAAGGAAAGCCAAGCGTTTGTATTGCAATTCCATGTGTGCAGTCAAGAGCACAACATCACTGATCTGTGATCATCCAGGACAATTCATTGCACAGAGGTGGAAGGACAGCTGCTGCTTCTAAGGAGGGGGAAGAAACTCAATCTGACAAACATTTGGACTCTCCTGTCTTATAATTCCTCACAACATTCAAGGAGTACCTTGACAAAAACTAGGAAATTGTCAAAGAAGATACCAGAAAGGTGCAATTGCTTGCCTCACTGTGTTTCAAATGAGACACGGGAGAGATGAAGGTGCAGGAGGTGCTGCATGCTGGTGAGAAAGGGATCCAGGGAGGTGTTTTTACTGAGATCTGATTGCCTGTATTGCTAACACGTACAGGCTAGCTAGAATGCACCCAAGTCACACAACAGCTCTACTCACCACAAACTGTATCCTTCTTCCAGTCTCCGAGGTCTGCCCCGTTCACTTCACACGCGGCGGCATACGCTTCCAGACTATTGCACAACTGCTCTTGGTCTCCCCCGGTAGCACACTGGTCATACACGCAGCTTTCGAAGTACAGCTGAGGAGGGATGCTGCCATGGCACTCGGTAAAAGGCCCGTTGGAGGACAGAATGACTTTGCACAAATCTTCAAAAATTGCCTCTTGCACAGGGTCACAGGGGGTTGGAACTACTGGTGAACAGCTAGAGACAGAAAAAAGGCTGACAGTGAAGCATCTTTTATTTGGATGGAGAAAGAGAAATGTACGTGATAGCTTTTGCCTCAGTTAGCCCACTCATTCTGGTGCTTCACAATCCAAATACGAGAACACAGACTCAGGGCGGCTTACAAGCTTAGCAGTAGCCTTCATTCTATGTATATGCCTGCTTATTAGGGCTTTCACACACACCCCAAGCGGCATTATTACAAAGTCAGCTTAATTGCCCCCAACAATCTGGGTCCTCATTTTACCTACCTCGGAAGGATGGAAGGCTGAGTCAACCTTGAGCCTGATGGGATGCGAACCTGCACTAATTGAACACCATCTGAAGGCATTCACCTATTGTATTCGATTCTACATGCAATAAAGGTATTTCTATATAAAAGGTGTTTCTATGAGTTCAAACTATCTGGAGAGATCTGTTAATGTTAATGACATCTGCTTATATAGACCATAGAAGTCTTAACAAGAGATTAATTAAAGTACAACAGCTTCGATCCAGAATAATCTGTGTTCCCTCTAAACACTAAATTTTGGGATTTCTTTCCTTCTGTCACACACAGTTGGGTTATCCTGTCAGTGTACGTGATTCTGCACAGGGTGTTCAGCTACTTGACTGATTCTGACTTCACAATCCAAATGCGAGAACACAATACGGAATATGTGGTGCACCCCTGAAAAAGCCTTGTTCACAGTCACTTGCCTCCAATCGTCATCTTCCACTCTCCAGCTGTTGCCAAATTTATTGGCATCGGTCTCCAGCATCCCATCTGGCTGTTGGAAATCATCCAGCTGGCTGCCTGAGTACGTGCCGCACAGCCCACAGAGGTGTCCCTTGTATTTCTCACTGACTTGGATAAACAGCTGGTGATCCCCATCAAACTTCACCCGAAAGCCGAGGGAGCTGTCAACAACCACATACGGTAGCTGTTCCTCCACCTGAATGTCAGGCTGTAGCCTCAGAGGAAGATCAACTTTGGCTCCATTCACCTGCAGAAGGAAAAAGGTGACTCTACATTTCGGGGGAATTGCTAAATATGTAGGGAGAACCCCAGAGATTATTCTGGGTTGGCCACTTGCCCTTGCACAATTCATCAGGGTGTAATACTCACGTAGACCTCTTTGTTCTTCCTCAAAGCCAAGTGGATGTTTTTCAACGAGATGGCCACTGAGTTGAGAGCCGTCCAGTGCTGGCTGGAGCGATGTTCATTCCGAGTGGTGACAGAGAACTGCTCGGAGGAGTTGCTGCAGATTTGCACTGCAGTGTAATTGCACCCACCCTGGAAGTGGTAGAGTCGCCCATCGAAGGTGACATAGTGTGGGTCTCCATAGATGTGACAGGTGGCCTTGTCTGCAATGTAGCAGCCCAGGATGCCATTCTGCACTTTACAGACTTGGTCTTTTTTGCAACTATCTGGCATGCAGGACAGGGTGCCATTTTCTGCACAGCGGCATCGGCCAACACAATCCGGTTGCCAGAACGTCTCTCCTTTCTGTTGGAGACAACCCCCCCCAAAAAAGATGAGAACCCACCACTGCTGTGCAAATTACTCCAGACTCTGTTATTGCCCCAGATGTTATATGGGAACAAACCTCATAATATTGATCTCCATAGACACAGCCGCAATCCTCCCGCGGCACACACTGTGCTCCGCTGAAGATGAAACCTTCATCGCATTCGCATCCCTCCACACAAGGCTTGGTGCAGTTCCATGGAGCGAGTGGATTGGAACATGTGGCGGGACAGGAAGTGGCGCACGCATTGTAATGGCTATGATCATCACAAGGGATTACTGCAAAACAAAGCAGGAGCCATCCAGAAAGTGAGGTATGCTTGTCAAGGCCACACTCAATGCCAGCTTAACTGCTCATCTTTTAGAGTATTATCAGTGGATACTCACTGCAGGAAGAGGCATTCCTCCAGTCGGGAAGCAGCAAGCCAACTCTTTGGCAGGCATCAGCGTACGCCTCCAAAGCACCACACAAGGCCTCCGGGGACCCATTGAGTTCACACAGGTCAAAGATGCAACTCTCGAAGAAGCTGTTGGGGTTGATCGCAGAATGGCACGCTGCCAAGGGTCCCTGGCTACTGGTAAGTTGTCCGCAGTACGCCTCTGACGCATAGAGATTTTTCAGGTCTGAGGGACAAGGTTTTAGGTCTGATGGGCCTGTACAGTTGGGTGGGTCGTACTCTGCATTGGGCACCTGCCAGCTGTTTCCTAGCTCATTGGAATTCTTGGCTTGCTGTCCATTGGGCATCATGCTGTCATCCTGCCAGCGGTTGTTGAAGTTCCCACACATGCCACAGGTCTTGTTGAAGAAGTCGGTGGGCACCCTGATTTCCACTGAGTGATCTGCGTCGTAAGAGACAATCAGTCCAAAATCCGTTTCTAGGGTCACATAGCGTCCATTGATGTCCACTCTCAGGGCGTTGTTTAGCTTGCGCACAGAAAGCCTTGTAAGAACCTTGTTCACCTAGAAGGAGTCAGCACAGAAATTGTAATTATATTTCCCAAGATATGAACCGTCTCAAGAATATGAGGAAGAGAAGAGTTGGGCTCCCCATTATTAAGTTCCCGTACGGAAGGACTGACTCTGACTACACTTTCAGGAGAGAGAAAAGAAGTATCATAGAGAATAAATCAAACAATGAAAAAATAAAAAAATATCATATCCTGCTATCAAACGTATCCTACTATTTCATTCAAACAATTTCCAATCGAAAACTGATTGGCAGAGAATTGGAATGTAGCTTCCTTCTATTTCAAAGTACAAATAGGAACAGGATTGGGTTACCAGCACTTGATTCTTTTGTCCTTTGAGAATCTCAATCCGCTGCCCGTAAACCTCCACCAGCACCCGCTGAACGTAGGAGACGGAGGGATTCCCACGGTGTTCATTCTTGGCCTCCACGTTAAAGTAGGGCAGTCCCGTCTCATTGGCGCAGACCTTGGCCAGGGTGTAGGTGCAGGTGCCCATGAAGTGGTGCGTCTTTTTGTCAAAGGTGTTGTAATGAGGGTCGTTGTGGATGCGGCAGACCCCGTACGTATGTTCGTAGCAGTCTGGGACTCCATTTTTGACTCCACAGTAATGATGTTCAGGGCAGGAATCAGCAAAGCAGCTGAGTTGGCCACCTTGACTGGGGCAGATGCATCTGGTGCTGCAGGTGTCATCGGTCCAATAGCCGGAGCCCATTGGGTAGTGCGTACCCTGGTGCCAGCACCCACACTGATGGCTGGGCACACAGGTACCATTGTAGAGGGAGAACCCGGAGTCACAGACGCAGGCTTCCGTGCATGGCAGATTGCATGTGACCGGAGCATTTGGATCCTTGCAGGTGGATGGACAGGCATTGGCGCAAGGCTCATAGTGGCTGTTGGGTTTGCAATGAACGGCTGCAGGAGGCAAGCATATGTCAATGAGCTGAGTGTCAAAGGCTCAATCACAAAAGACACACCACCTCCCTCAATGGAGTTGGATGCGAGTCCCTCACTGGGGGATGGTTCCTTCCTAGATTGTATTCCCTGCTCTTCAGGATTCCAGGCAGAGGATATTTGCCTTCTGGGATAAGCTGGAGTTGCAAACATTATGAGAATGTGGCAATATATGTGCCTCTGTCAAAGTGACTGAGTTTCTTCAAACAGACAGAGGAAACACCCTGCCTCTTTCAGCTGATTCCCAGATTTTCCCATTTATATAGATATTTCCCAATACTCAAGGCCCACCACAGGCATTGCTGCCACAACACTTACGGCAGAAGGTGGCATTCCGCCAGGGGTCGATGACAACTCCCAGGGACTGGCAGGCATCTGCGTAAGACTGCAAGCTCCTGCAGAGGGATTCTGGATCTAAGTGCAGGGCGCACTGATCATAAACGCAGCTGTCAAAATGCCCCTTTGGATCCAAGACGCTATGACACTGTCTGAATGGTCCATTGATATCCATTAGGCGTCCACAGAAATCGCTGCTCTTGGCTGTGTCCTTCTCATCCTCTGTGCAGGGAGGAGTGTGGCCCGAGGAACAACTGGAAAGAAAAGCCACAACTTGGTTCAATACCCTACAATCTCCCTCCTGGACAAACCCACCACTTGGCGATGTAAGCTACAAACCTGCTGCGGTTGGCCACCTGCCAGCTGTTGCCCAAGCTTGTGGAGTCACCCTCTGGTTCTCCAGCGGGGTTGAGGAAATCGTCAGAAGGGTCGCCATTGTAGTTTCCGCACATGCCGCAGACCTCACCCTTGTACGTGCTAAGGAGGGACACTTCCACTTGGTGGTCTCCGTCAAACTTGACTCTCAATCCAAAATCTGTAGAAACCACTGTGTAGAAGCCACTGGACAAGATCGTCACACCTTGTGTTGGCATGGAGGGGACCACGACTGGCTCCCTATTGACCTAGGAGGAGATTCAGGCATTACCTAGGGGACTCAGGAACAACAAGCGCTCTTTTGTACCCTGACATAGGGGCAAACATGTCCTCCAGCACCAGCAGAAGCTCCACGTACCGTAACTCTTCCTGCCTTTCCCAGGTTGATCCGGATGCCAAAGACATCAACATCCACGCTCTGAACATAGGAGACGTGCGTGTTGCCCCCTCGGTGCTCGTTGCTTGCTTCCACGTTGAAGTAGGGGAGCAGAGAGTTGTTCCGGTCACACAGTTGGGAGAGAGTATAGGTGCAGTTGCCCATGAAGTGGTGCATCTGCTTGTCAAAAGTGTAATAATGAGGGTCTCCCGACACCAGGCAGGACTCTGGAAAGAACAAAGGGAGGTCAGACACGGGCCGGCGTGAGCTAGTTTGAAATGGGAATAAGCAGAGGATACACTTTTGAGAGGAGCAACAGAGGGTTTGGGTGCCTCCTTCAGTTTTAGCATCTTGAAATCGTCCAAGGAAATTCAACCTTGCCTTGTACTTGACAACAGTTAATTTCCTGAACTTCTCCTCTTCCTAGCCACTGAGACTGCAAGGCAAAGCAAGAACCTATCGGAAGTGGGAAGTTTAAGCCTTAGTCTCTTTAAGATACTCACCTTGGGTCAGTGGTATGTGTATGGTTGTAGATATAGGAGTGGTTGATGTATCATCTGAAAAGAGAAATAACATTTATATTTTGAGTATAAGGCAGGAAAGAACCCTTGGCTTCCTACTCCAACTCTGGCTCCTGAAACATGCCATTGCAACTGAGGGCGTACGAAATCTTCACACATCACAGTTTGGATATATGTGATGGAGAACATTACCTGTCAATGTTGTCGGTTCAGGAGTCATGGTGGAACCTGATGAAAAAAGAAAATGGCCCAGTGATCATCAACCTCGCTTGTCGTTTACTTAAAGACAACTCTAAACAACAGCAAAGTGTGTGGACTTGCCAAGGTGGCAACCTGCAGTAAGGGACAACTTGTCCACCCCCACACCTGTTCAGGTGTCTGAGTTATAGGGGTTTTAGATTTTTAATCAAGGATAATTTAATTTATTTTAATTGTTATTAACTTTTTGTATTGTATGTTGTTTTAATTGCCTTGTGAACCGCCCTGGGTCCTACGGGAGAAGGGCGATATATAAGTTCATTAAATAAATAAATAAATAAACATGGATTGAGAAACATCTTATCCACTCATAATATCCACCTATTTGGAGAATGACTAGAAAAAAGTGGTGGACGTTGTCTTCCTGAAAGAACCACACGGCCTCCAGTGTATTTCCCAAGGACTGTTCCAAAGAACAGCCATAGGGGTAGACACGAGGCAGGAAAGAACATGGTGCTTCTACCTAGTCTTCTCTTGATAGGCTGTGTTACCTGAGACTGTTGGCTCTTCAGGAGAAGGTGTTGGTTCTATTGGAGACATAAAAGAAGCCAACTTAGGACCAACCCTCCAATTGTCTTCATCCATTAGAAGAAAGAGAGTGTGTGTTCTTAACAAGGTAACAACATGGATTGAGGAAACACTCTTTTGACCTGTAATCTCCATCTATTTTGCCCATCATTGGGAAATTGGGTGGTTTCAGGAATGTCCTTCAAGCATTGTCATTAAAATACATTTGAGGGGCAGAATTACCTGGGGTACTGGGCTCCACAGGTGTAGGTGTAGGCTTTGGTTCTGGTGAACAAAAGAAACAGTTTGAATTATGAGCAATAATTCTATTGTCATTCTCCACTTTAGCTGGGAAAGGGTGCATTTGGTTGAGGAAAACGTAGACACTCCACAGCTTGAATTTGTGAACTGATTCTGAAGCTCTGTCAAAGGGTGGGGGGGAGGACACTGCAGGAATGTCATTGGGTGAAAGATTTGAGGGGACAATTGGAGAATGGATCTGCCCTGGTTTTGAGGAGATCCGCATAAGATGGGAGGGTTCAGACTGACAGTGGAGTCTACAGGGATGGTAGTTATCCAGGTCCAAAACATGAATATTCATTTTTTATTTCCTCTGAACTGTGTTTCCCACACACTGAGAAACACCGACCCCAGTATAGGAAATAGGAAGGAAAGCCAAGCGTTTGTATTGCAATTCCATGTGTGCAGTCAAGAGCACAACATCACTGATCTGTGATCATCCAGGACAATTCATTGCACAGAGGTGGAAGGACAGCTGCTGCTTCTAAGGAGGGGAAGAAACTCAATCTGATGAACATTTGGACTCTCCTGTCTTATAATTCCTCACAACATTCAAGGAGTACCTTGACAAACACTAGGAAATTATCAAAGAAGATACCAGAAAGGTGCAATTGCTTGCCTCACTGTGTTTCAAATGAGACACGGGAGAGATGAAGGTGCAGGAGGTGCTGCATGCTGGTGAGAAGGGGATCCAGGGAGGTGTTTCTACTGAGATCTGATTGCCTGTATTGCTAACACGTACAGGCTAGCTAGAATGCACCCAAGTCACACAACAGCTCTACTCACCACAAACTGTATCCTTCTTCCAGTCCCCGAGGTCTGCCCCGTTCACTTCACACGCGGCGGCATACGCTTCCAGACTATTGCACAACTGCTCTTTGTCTCCCCCGGTAGCACACTGGTCATACACGCAGCTTTCGAAGTACAGCTGAGGAGGGATGCTGCCATGGCACTCGGTAAAAGGCCCGTTGGAGGACAGAATGACTTTGCACAAATCTTCAAAAGTTGCCTCTTGCACAGGGTCACAGGGGGTTGGAACTACTGGTGAACAGCTAGAGACAGAAAAAAGGCTGACAGTGAAGCATCTTTTATTTGGATGGAGAAAGAGAAATGTACGTGATAGCTTTTGCCTCAGTTAGCCCACTCATTCTGGTGCTTCACAATCCAAATACGAGAACACAGACTCAGGGCGGCTTACAAGCTTAGCAGTAGCCTTCATTCTATGTATATGCCTGCTTATTAGGGCTTTCACACACACCCCAAGCGGCATTATTACAAAGTCAGCTTAATTGCCCCCAACAATCTGGGTCCTCATTTTACCTACCTCGGAAGGATGGAAGGCTGAGTCAACCTTGAGCCTGATGGGATGCGAACCTGCACTAATTGAACACCATCTGAAGGCATTCACCTATTGTATTCGATTCTACATGCAATAAAGGTATTTCTATATAAAAGGTGTTTCTATGAGTTCAAACTATCTGGAGAGATCTGTTAATGTTAATGACATCTGCTTATATAGACCATAGAAGTCTTAACAAGAGATTAATTAAAGTACAACAGCTTCGATCCAGAATAATCTGTGTTCCCTCTAAACACTAAATTTTGGGATTTCTTTCCTTCTGTCACACACAGTTGGGTTATCCTGTCAGTGTACGTGATTCTGCACAGGGTGTTCAGCTACTTGACTGATTCTGACTTCACAATCCAAATGCGAGAACACAATACGGAATATGTGGTGCACCCCTGAAAAAGCCTTGTTCACAGTCACTTGCCTCCAATCGTCATCTTCCACTCTCCAGCTGTTGCCAAATTTATTGGCATCGGTCTCCAGCATCCCATCTGGCTGTTGGAAATCATCCAGCTGGCTGCCCGAGTACGTGCCGCACAGCCCACAGAGGTGTCCCTTGTATTTCTCACTGACTTGGATAAACAGCTGGTGATCCCCATCAAACTTCACCCGAAAGCCGAGGGAGCTGTCAACAACCACATACGGTAGCTGTTCCTCCACCTGAATGTCAGGCTGTAGCCTCAGAGGAAGATCAACTTTGGCTCCATTCACCTGCAGAAGGAAAAAGGTGACTCTACATTTCGGGGGAATTGCTAAATATGTAGGGAGAACCCCAGAGATTATTCTGGGTTGGCCACTTGCCCTTGCACAATTCATCAGGGTGTAATACTCACGTAGACCTCTTTGTTCTTCCTCAAAGCCAAGTGGATGTTTTTCAACGAGATGGCCACTGAGTTGAGAGCCGTCCAGTGCAGGCTGGAGCGATGTTCATTCCGAGTGGTGACAGAGAACTGCTCGGAGGAGTTGCTGCAGATTTGCACTGCAGTGTAATTGCACCCACCCTGGAAGTGGTAGAGTCGCCCATCGAAGGTGACATAGTGTGGGTCTCCATAGATGTGACAGGTGGCCTTGTCTGCAATGTAGCAGCCCAGGATGCCATTCTGCACTTTACAGACTTGGTCTTTTTTGCAACTATCTGGCATGCAGGACAGGGTGCCATTTTCTGCACAGCGGCATCGGCCAACACAATCCGGTTGCCAGAACGTCTCTCCTTTCTGTTGGAGACAACCCCCCCCAAAAAAGATGAGAACCCACCACTGCTGTGCAAATTACTCCAGACTCTGTTATTGCCCCAGATGTTATATGAGAACAAACCTCATAATATTGATCTCCATAGACACAGCCGCAATCCTTCCGCGGCACACACTGTGCTCCGCTGAAGACGAAACCTTCATCGCATTCGCATCCCTCCACGCAAGGCTTGGTGCAGTTCCATGGAGCGAGTGGATTGGAACACGTGGCGGGACAGGAAGTGGCGCACGCATTGTAATGGCTATGATCATCACAAGGGATTACTGCAAAACAAAGCAGGAGCCATCCAGAAAGTGAGGTATGCTTCTCAAGGCCACACTCAAGGCCAGCTTAACTGCTCATCTTTTAGAGTATTATCAGTGGATACTCACTGCAGGAAGAGGCATTCCTCCAGTCGGGAAGCAGCAAGCCAACTCTTTGGCAGGCATCAGCGTACGCCTCCAAAGCACCACACAAGGCCTCCGGGGACCCATTGAGTTCACACAGGTCAAAGATGCAACTCTCGAAGAAGCTGTTGGGGTTGATCGCAGAATGGCACGCTGCCAAGGGTCCCTGGCTACTGGTAAGTTGTCCGCAGTACGCCTCTGACGCATAGAGATTTTTCAGGTCTGAGGGACAAGGTTTTAGGTCTGATGGGCCTGTACAGTTGGGTGGGTCGTACTCTGCATTGGGCACCTGCCAGCTGTTTCCTAGCTCATTGGAATTCTTGGCTTGCTGTCCATTGGGCATCATGCTGTCATCCTGCCAGCGGTTGTTGAAGTTCCCACACATGCCACAGGTCTTGTTGAAGAAGTCGGTGGGCACCCTGATTTCCACCGAGTGATCTGTGTCGTAAGAGACAATCAGCCCAAAATCCGTTTCTAGGGTCACATAGCGTCCATTGATGTCCACTCTCAGGGCGTTGTTTAGCTTGCGCACAGAAAGCCTTGTAAGCACCTTGTTCACCTAGAAGGAGTCAGCACAGAAATTGTAATTATATTTCCCAAGAAATGAACCGTCTCAAGAATATGAGGAAGGGAAGAGTTGGGCTCCCCATTATTAAGTTCCCGTACAGAAGCACTGACTCTGACTATACTTTCAGGAGACAGAAAAGAAGTATCATAGAGAATAAATCAAACAATGAAAAGATAAAATCTAGCTTCCTTCTATTTCAAAGCACAAGTAGGAACAGGATTGGGTTACCAGCACTTGATTCTTGTGTCCTTTGAGAATCTCAATCCGCTGCCCGTAAACCTCCACCAGCACCCGCTGAACGTAGGAGACGGAGGGATTCCCACGGTGTTCATTCTTGGCCTCCACGTTAAAGTAGGGCAGTCCCGTCTCATTGGCGCAGACCTTGGCCAGGGTGTAGGTGCAGGTGCCCATGAAGTGGTGCGTCTTTTTGTCAAAGGTGTTGTAATGAGGGTCGTTGTGGATGCGACAGACCCCGTATGTACGTTTGTAGCAGTCTGGGACACCATTTTCAACTCCACAGTAATAATGTTCAGGGCAGGAATCAGCAAAGCAGCTGAGTTGGCCACCTTGACTGGGGCAGGTGCATCTGGTGCTGCAGGTGTCATCGGTCCAATAGCCAGAGCCCACTGGGTAGTGCGTGCCCTGGTGCCAGCACCCACACTGATGGCTGGGCACACAGGTGCCATTGTAGAGGAAGAACCCGGAGTCGCAGACGCAGGCCTCCGTGCACGTCAGATTGCATGTGGCAGGAGCATTTGGGTCCTTGCAGGTGGATGGACAGGCATTGGCACAAGGTTCATAGTGGCTGTTGGGTTTGCAACGAATGGCTGCAGGAGGCAAGAGGATATCCATTAGTTCAGTGGCAAAGGTTCAGTCACATAGAGCACATCGCATTCCTCAGTCTTTAGGATTCCAGCCAAGGATTTAGGATATTGGTATCCAGGGCTGGTGCCTATTCGGAATTGTGCTGTGTGGCCGGTGGGCGAACACGCACACCTAGCTTGATTTGTATGACTGGTGGGTCCATGACCATGCATATGTGTGCACAGTTCATCTTGCCCAGTTTGAGCTACGTGCACGTGTTCTGGTGTGCTGGCCTGCCCTTTGCACAAGTTGAGCTGCACACGCGTATTGGAGAAGCAGCCCATTGCTCAAGTGGCCCGATTCCCCTCTCCCCCCTCAGTCAGGCCATCAAGGCACAAAGGTTTGGGATGGCTGATTTAGGATAGTTGCCTTCCAGGAAAAGCTGCAGCTGTAGACAGTGTCTCTGTAAGAGAGAATGTGGCAATATATGTGCCTCTGTCAAAGTGACTGATTTTTTTCAAAGAGACAAAGAAAACACCCTGCCACTTTCAGCCGATTCCCAGATTTCCCCATTTATACAGATATTTCCCAATACTCAAGGCCCACCACAGACATTGCTGCCACAACACTTACGGCAGAAGGTGGCGTTCCGCCAGGGGTCGATGACGACTCCCAGGGACTGGCAGGCATCTGCGTAAGACTGTAAGCTCCTGCAGAGGGATTCTGGATCTAAGTGCAGGGCGCACTGATCATAAACGCAGCTGTCAAAATGCCCCTTTGGATCCAAGACGCTATGACACTGTCTGAATGGTCCATTGATATCCATTAGGCGTCCACAGAAATCGCTGCTCTTGGCTGTGTCCTTCTCATCCTCTGTGCAGGGAGGAGTGTGGCCCGAGGAACAACTGGAAAGAAAAGCCACAACTTGGTTCAATACCCTACAATCTCCCTCCTGGACAAACCCACCACTTGGCGATGTAAGCTACAAACCTGCTGCGGTTGGCCACCTGCCAGCTGTTGCCCAAGCTTGTGGAGTCAGGCTCTGGTTCCCCATCGGGGTTGAGGAAATCGTCAGAAGGGTCGCCGTTGTAGTTTCCGCACATGCCGCAGACCTCACCCTTGTACGTGCTAAGGAGGGACACTTCCACTTGGTGGTCTCCGTCAAACTTGACTCTCAATCCAAAATCTGTAGAAACCACTGTGTAGAAGCCACTGGGAAAGATCGTCACACCTTGTGTTGGGGTGGAGGGGACCACGACTGGCTCCCCATTGACCTAGGAAGAGATTCAGGCATTACTTAGGGGACTTAGGAACAACAAGTGCTCTTTTGTACCCTGACATAGGGGCAAACGTGTCCTCCAGCACCACCAGCAGCAGCTCCACGTACCGTAACTCTTCCTGCCTTTCCCAGGTTGATCCGGATGCCAAAGACATCAACATCCACGCTCTGAACATAGGAGACGTGCGTGTTGCCCCCTCGGTGCTCGTTGCTTGCTTCCACGTTGAAGTAGGGGAGCAGAGAGTTGTTCCGGTCACACAGTTGGGAGAGAGTATAGGTGCAGTTGCCCATGAAGTGGTGCGTCTGCTTGTCAAAAGTGTAATAATGAGGGTCTCCCGACACCAGGCAGGACTCTGGAAAGAACAAAGGGAGGTCAGATACGGGCCGGCGTGAGCTAGTTTGAAACGGGAATAAGCAGAGGATACACTTTTGAGAGGAGCAACAGAGTTTTTGGCCGCCTCCTTCAGTTTTAGCAGCTTGAAATGGTGCAAGGAACTTAAAATTTGCCTTGTACTTGAGAACAGTCCCTTTCGCCCCAGGAGCATTGTAAGGCATAGCAGAATTCTCAGGCACATTGTTACTGAGTCTAAAGCACCATTTAACCAACATTAAAGAATTTTGGAGCACCAGAGAAAGAGGTCACAGGAAGACAAGCTCTATCAGCTTTGGAATAAATACTCAGCTCATTAAAATCCTGCTTTTCTTCCCAGTGATCAGGACTGCACGCCAAGCCAAAGACCCATCAAAAGAGGGGAATTGGACAGAAGATCTGCTTCAAACTTAAAGGCACTTACCTTGGGTAGGAGCGAGTGGTGGTGGTGTCGTTGTAGGTCCAGGGGTGATTGGTGGCCATGCTGAAAAGGGAAATGGCATTTGTGTTTTGCTCTAAGATTGGGAAATGTGAAGGTTCATTAAAACACGAACAAGTATCCCTGACCAATCTTGAATCCCACTTGGATTTGTGATCCAGATATTCGTTCGCTTAGGGGGCAAAGAGTAGAAGGAACCAATCTGGGTCAGTCACTGGGACCAGAGGTTTTTTTGTCTTCTGACCTTTTGGATTCTTGCTGGAGCCCAACTTTAGGGAAACTCTCTCTAGCAGGGTGTGTGCTGTTCTGTGTGTGGCATTTATGGTGCCTGTTGTAAGTGTCTTTGTAGATGTTGATCTGGTTGCATTGATAGCTGGCTTTTAAGTCATCAGCTGTTGTTTCCTTGTGCTGCCCAGCCCTTTCCTTCTTAATATTTGATAGGCCAGTGGCAAATCAGCACTTTTGTTGAACGACGAGGGGCCTGTTTCCAAGGCTTCGATTACTTCCCTGGCTGTTTTTGTGCCTGCTGGTCCGACAATATTAGTATCGGGAAGTGTCTCCTCATTCTCAAGGAAGTGATTGAAGCCTGGGAAACAGACCCCTCACCAGTCAACAGGAGTGCTGATTTACCACCGACCTATCAAATACGTAGAAGATGAGGGCTGGGCAAATGACAGCTAATGACTGAAAAGCAAGCTATCAATATGCCCCAATCAGCATCTACAAAGTCACTTAAACGGACAGTATAAATACCACACACAGAAGATCTCATACTCTGCTACAGAGAAGTTTAGTTTTAGTTTAGTTTTATTATATTTGTATACCGCCCTTCTCCCGAAGGACTCAAGGCAGTGAAGTTCCCTCAAGATGGGCTCCAGCACGAGTCCCAAAGCTCTGAAGACAGAACCTCTCTGGTCCCAGTGACTGACCGAGACGGGATTCTGCAACATTATCCTGGGACAGGCATATTCGTCTTAATTCGTGATAAGGAGGAACCATCTGTATTACGTGACCCAGCCTCTGAAACCATCCTTATGCTAAGCCAGGTAAGATTTAAACCTTTGGAATAGGTTGCTAGGGATTTAGGTTCCTCCTGATTCACATTGGGGAAACCCCTGAATCACGGAACATGCCCAGAAATGTTTCTGTAATGTTATTCTTATTCAGTGCCTGGTGCCACTTCTGAGAAAGGCATAAACTGTGAAGTCTTACACGAGCAATAACCGTCCTGTACAGAGATGTCATCCACGGCCACATCACTGCGGAAGTCATTTCCCCGCATTCCTTCCAGCAGTATCTAGGAAGAGAAGAACATTTCCAGTCTTTTTCAAATAGGGACAGTATGCCAGGCTATCAGCCCAATGTTTAAAGCTGCCACCCTCGGCCTTACCTTCACCCTGCCTTTGTGAACCACAGTGAATTCTGCTGACTTCCAAACGTTGCCCTTGTTCCCCATATCAGACCAGACCAGCAAAGGTGATGCATCATCCAAGATGACATAAAACCGCAGCGCCATTGTGTGGGCTACGCCATACATGTGATACCAGAAGCGGAAGCACAAGGGCCCCTGAAGCTCACACGTGGGGCTGATCAAGTGTGCCACATCCCCAGGGTTGGCATCATTTCCATCCAGGTAAATGAAGTAACCCCCTAAAGAAAGAGACAGAGGTCAAAGCAACGGGGTTTCTCAGAGATGTGGAGAAAGAGTTCAGTGTGGTCCAAGCTGCCTGGGGTCTCTTGATGTTCCCCAGAGTCAAGGACACAGAGCAGCTATCCTAGTCTGATGCCATGAACCATCAAAGACACAACTTAGCCTTCCATAGACCCTGGGAAATGCTGTAGCCATTCTCTAACACAGGGGACCCCAACCCCCATCTGCAGCCCACTACCAGACTGTGGCTTGTTAGGAACCAAGCCGGACGAATGGCAGGCTGAGGCATGTGTGCACATGCACAGCTCAACTTACACAAGTGGTGGGATGGTACGCATGCATGTACAGCTCACGATGGATGAGCAGCAGGTTGGCCCACCATTCACACAGCCTGGTTCCCCTCTCCCTCCGCCTGCTGGGTCACCAAGCTGTAAAGGTTGGGGACCACTGTTCTAGTAAGTCTCTTGTCCTTGGCCTGTAGGTCCTACATCTGCATCTTACAAGAAGGACTCCTTCATGGAAGGTGGCCCAGATGGGAGTGTAATTGTGGGACAATCCAAGAACAGAGAGACGGCAACTACTAAATATTCAGTTCTGCGTATTTCAATCCCTATCTTGGAAGGCAGGCAGAAAACTGATGGACGTGTTCAAGCAGAAGCTCAATAACCCTCGTCTCCCAGCTCTTTGCACACCACCATCAGCGCTCTCCATTGATGAGGGCCAGAGAATGCAACTCTGGTTGCCATTTTATTATTTTGGGATGTTTTAAAGAGAAACATTGTTGTGTTTCTTGATTATGGTCCCATTTGAGGTTTTTTGCCCTTGTTTTCCTCTTGTGCAGCACATACTTTTTATGGTTGCCCTGTTCACCGCCCTGAGTCCTTCGGGAGAAGGGCGGTATACAAATAAAATTATTATTATTATTATTATACAGTCAGTGGACCGAGTTGGGTGCCACGTAAGGATTCTAATGAATAAAATAATTGTCCTCTCTTGTCCGTTCAAGAGTTGGGATTCCTACACTGAGCAGGTATTGGATTCTATTTGGTAAATGGCTCTTTCCAGCTGTAGGATTCTACCAAAGAAGGAAAAGAGTGAGGATTTGTTCTTCTGGGAAGTTAGAATGGACCATTCTATCCCAGCCTCACCGCCAGTGGTGTGGTCATACAAGGGTCCTGTGTCCGGCGAGGGTGTTGGGCCTTTGTGTCGTCTCCAGTCAAAGCTGTCGGTGGATGATTGGCTCCAGGAACAGAAGTCCTTCTCAAAAGAGCAGGAGAAACCACAAGGGGGACCTAGGAACACAATAGAAAGGAGACCACGGTGCGTCCTTGGAAGGAAGGTCTGGAAATCCTGAAAGGGCCGTGACTCCCTGCCAAAGAAGGGGCAGCAGCACTGGAGGCAGCTGGCGACACAGAGAGTTTTCCAGACTGAGAGCGACAGAAACTCAAGCTGGCAAAATGAGGGGGCTGTTTTGGGCAGCTCTGCACAAGGCTCAGCCCTTATTGGCCAGAACTCTCCAGAGCTGCACCAGCAATATTTCCACAAAGACAAAATACACGTGGGATGATGCGCTAAAAGAAATTGGCTCCATGGACTCTCAGCCAGGGAAATTGGTCCCCCTGCATTTCTCTCTCCCTAATCAACATGAATCAGTGGCAAGGTCTCAGCAGGAAGGTCATTGTGTGAAAATGGGAGAAGACAATTGGTGAATGGATCTGCTCTGGCTTTGAGCAGACTTGCTTGGTTGGGAGGTTTCAGACCGACAGTGGAATGGTAGTTATCCATCTTAAAAAGAGAATGGTCACGTCAGATTTCCCGTCAGTTGTATTCTACACACAGGCAGAAACGTGGACAGACGGTATAGGAAATGGGAAGGGAAAGCCCACGTTTTGTATTGTCTTTCCGTCGGTCCATTCAGGAACACATAATCCTGATCTGTGTTTGTCTAGTACAATTCATTGCGCAGAGGTGGAAGGACAACTACTGCCTGTTAGAAGGGGAGGAAACTCAATCTGACAAAATGTTTGACCTCTCCAGCCTTACAATTCCAGACGATACGCAAGGAGGACCTTGACAAGGACTAAGGAACTGACAAGTAAAACACCAGGAAGGAGCCATTGCTAGCTCTGCTTTGTTCCAAGCAGAATGTAGGAGAAAGGAAAGGAGTCTCCCAAATGCTCACCTGTGACGGAGGTGATGCACGCTGGTGAGAAAGGGATCTAGGCACAGGTGAGGTGCCCTCGCTGACATCTGATTGTTTGCCCCTATTGACACATTCAGGCTAGCTGGAAGACACCCAGGTCCCACCCCAGCTCTACTCACCACAAACTGTATCCTTCTTCCAGTCCCCGAGGTCTGCCCCGTTCACTTCACACGCGGCGGCATACGCTTCCAGACTATTGCACAACTGCTCTTGGTCTCCCCCGGTAGCACACTGGTCATACACGCAGCTTTCGAAGTACAGCTGAGGAGGGATGCTGCCATGGCACTCGGTAAAAGGCCCGTTGGAGGACAGAATGACTTTGCACAAATCTTCAAAAATTGCCTCTTGCACAGGGTCACAGGGGGTTGGAACTACTGGTGAACAGCTAGAGACAGAAAAAAGGCTGACAGTGAAGCATCTTTTATTTGGATGGAGAAAAAGAAATTGACGTGATAGCTTTTGCCTCAATTAGCCCACTCATTCTGGTGCTTCACAATCCAAATACCAGAACACAGTACGGAATATGTGGTACACCCCTGAAAAAGCCTTGTTCACAGTCACTTGCCTCCAATCGTCATCTTCCACTCTCCAGCTGTTGCCAAATTTATTGGCATCGGTCTCCAGCATCCCATCTGGCTGTTGGAAATCATCCAGCTGGCTACCCGAGTACGTGCCGCACAGCCCACAGAGGTGTCCCTTGTATCTCTCACTGACTTGGATAAACAGCTGGTGATCCCCATCAAACTTCACCCGAAAGCCGAGGGGGCTGTCAACAACCACATACGGAAGCTGTTCCTCCACCTGAATGTCGGGCTGTAGCCTCAGAGGAAGATCAACTTTGGCTCCATTCACCTGCAGAAGGAAAAAGGTGAGTCTACATTTCGGGGGAATTGCTAAATATGTAGGGAGAACCCCAGAGATTCTTCTGGGTTGGCCACTTGCCCTTGCACAATTCCTCAGGGTGTAATACTCACGTAGACCTCTTTGTTCTTCCTCAGAGCCAAGTGGATGTTTTTTAACGAGATGGCCACTGAGTTGAGAGCCGTCCAGTGCGGGCTGGAGCGATGTTCATTCCGAGTGGTGACAGAGAACTGCTCGGAGGAGTTGCTGCAGATTTGCACTGCAGTGTAATTGCACCCACCCTGGAAGTGGTAGAGTCGCCCATCGAATGTGACATAGTGTGGGTCTCCATAGATGTGACAGGTGGCCTTGTCTGCAATGTGGCAGCCCAGGATGCCATTCTGCACTTTACAGACTTGGTCTTTTTTGCAACTATCTGAGATGCAGAACAGGGTGCCATTTTCTGCACAGCGGCATCGGCCGACACAATCCAGTTGCCAGAACGTCTCTCCTTTCTGTTGGAGACAAGCCAAAAAAAAAAGATGAGGACCCACCACTGCTGTGCAAATTACTCCAGACTCTGTTATTGCCCCAGATGTTATATGGGAACAAACCTCATAATATTGATCTCCATAGACACAGCCGCAATCCTCCCGCGGCACACACTGTGCTCCGCTGAAGACGAAACCTTCATCGCATTCGCATCCCTCCACACAAGGCTTGGTGCAGTTCCATGGAGCGAGTGGATTGGAACACGTGGCGGGACAGGAAGTGGCGCACGCATTGTAATGGCTATGATCATCACAAGGGATTACTGCAAAACAAAGCAGGAGCCATCCAGAAAGTTAGGTATGCTTTTCAAGGCCACACTCAATGCCAGCTTAACTGCTCATCTTTTAGAGTATTATCAGTGGATACTCACTGCAGGAAGAGGCATTCCTCCAGTCGGGAAGCAGCAAGCCAACTCTTTGGCAGGCATCAGCGTACGCCTCCAAAGCACCACACAAGGCCTCCGGGGACCCATTGAGTTCACACAGGTCAAAGATGCAACTCTCGAAGAAGCTGTTGGGGTTGATCGCAGAATGGCACGCTGCCAAGGGTCCCTGGCTACTGGTAAGTTGTCCGCAGTACGCCTCTGACGCATAGAGATTTTTCAGGTCTGAGGGACAAGGTTTTAGGTCTGATGGGCCTGTACAGTTGGGTGGGTCGTACTCTGCATTGGGCACCTGCCAGCTGTTTCCTAGCTCATTGGAATTCTTGGCTTGCTGTCCATTGGGCATCATGCTGTCATCCTGCCAGCGGTTGTTGAAGTTCCCACACATGCCACAGGTCTTGTTGAAGAAGTCGGTGGGCACCCTGATTTCCACCGAGTGATCTGTGTCGTAAGAGACAATCAGCCCAAAATCCGTTTCTAGGGTCACATAGCGTCCATTGATGTCCACTCTCAGGGCGTTGTTTAGCTTGCGCACAGAAAGCCTTGTAAGCACCTTGTTCACCTAGAAGGAGTCAGCACAGAAATTGTAATTATATTTCCCAAGAAATGAACCGTCTCAAGAATATGAGGAAGGGAAGAGTTGGGCTCCCCATTATTAAGTTCCCGTACAGAAGCACTGACTCTGACTATACTTTCAGGAGACAGAAAAGAAGTATCATAGAGAATAAATCAAACAATGAAAAGATAAAATCTAGCTTCCTTCTATTTCAAAGTACAAGTAGGAACAGGATTGGGTTACCAGCACTTGATTCTTTTGTCCTTTGAGAATCTCAATCCGCTGCCCGTAAACCTCCACCAGCACCCGCTGAACGTAGGAGACGGAGGGATTCCCACGGTGTTCGTTCTTGGCCTCCACGTTAAAGTAGGGCAGCCCCGTCTCATTGGCGCAGACCTTGGCCAGGGTGTAAGTGCAGGTGCCCATGAAGTGGTGCGTCTTTTTGTCAAAGGTGTTGTAATGAGGGTCGTTGTGGATGCGACAGACCCCGTATGTATGTGGGTAGCAGTCTGGGACACCATTTTCAACTCCACAGTAATAATGTTCAGGGCAGGAATCAGCAAAGCAGCTGAGTTGGCCACCTTGACTGGGGCAGGTGCATCTGGTGCTGCAGGTGTCATCGGTCCAATAGCCAGAGCCCACTGGGTAGTGCGTACCCTGGTGCCAGCACCCACACTGATGGCTGGGCACACAAGTGCCATTGTAGAGGGAGAACCCGGAGTCGCAGACGCAGGCCTCCGTGCACGTCAGATTGCATGTGGCAGGAGCATTTGGGTCCTTGCAGGTGGATGGACAGGCATTGGCACAAGGTTCATAGTGGCTGTTGGGTTTGCAACGAATGGCTGCAGGAGGCAAGAGGATATCCATTAGTTCAGTGGCAAAGGTTCAGTCACATAGAGCACATCGCATTCCTCAGTCTTTAGGATTCCAGCCAAGGATTTAGGATATTGGTATCCAGGGCTGGTGCCTATTCAGAATTGTGCTGTGTGGCCGGTGGGCGAGCACGCACACCTAGCTTGATTTGTATGACTGGTGGGTCCATGACCATGCATATGTGTGCACAGTTCATCTTGCCCAGTTTGAGCTACGTGCACGTGTTCTGGTGTGCTGGCCTGCCCTTTGCACAAGTTGAGCTGCACACGCATATTGGAGAAGCAGCCCATTGCTCAAGTGGCCCGATTCCCCTCTCCCCCCTCAGTCAGGCCATCAAGGCACAAAGGTTTGGGATGGCTGATTTAGGATAGTTGCCTTCCAGGAAAAGCTGCAGCTGTAGACAGTGTCTCTGTAAGAGAGAATGTGGCAATATATGTGCCTCTGTCAAAGTGACTGATTTTTTTCAAAGAGACAAAGAAAACACCCTGCCACTTTCAGCCGATTCCCAGATTTCCCCATTTATACAGATATTTCCCAATACTCAAGGCCCACCACAGACATTGCTGCCACAACACTTACGGCAGAAGGTGGCGTTCCGCCAGGGGTCGATGACGACTCCCAGGGACTGGCAGGCATCTGCGTAAGACTGTAAGCTCCTGCAGAGGGATTCTGGATCTAAGTGCAGGGCGCACTGATCATAAACGCAGCTGTCAAAATGCCCCTTTGGATCCAAGACGCTATGACACTGTCTGAATGGTCCATTGATATCCATTAGGCGTCCACAGAAATCGCTGCTCTTGGCTGTGTCCTTCTCATCCTCTGTGCAGGGAGGAGTGTGGCCCGAGGAACAACTGGAAAGAAAAGCCACAACTTGGTTCAATACCCTACAATCTCCCTCCTGGACAAACCCACCACTTGGCGATGTAAGCTACAAACCTGCTGCGGTTGGCCACCTGCCAGCTGTTGCCCAAGCTTGTGGAGTCAGGCTCTGGTTCCCCATCGGGGTTGAGGAAATCATCAGAAGGGTCGCCGTTGTAGTTTCCGCACATGCCGCAGACCTCACCCTTGTACGTGCTAAGGAGGGACACTTCCACTTGGTGGTCTCCGTCAAACTTGACTCTCAATCCAAAATCTGTAGAAACCACTGTGTAGAAGCCACTGGGAAAGATCGTCACACCTTGTGTTGGGGTGGAGGGGACCACGACTGGCTCCCCATTGACCTAGGAGGAGATTCAGGCATTACCTAGGGGACTCAGGAACAACAAGCGCTCTTTTGTACCCTGACATAGGGGCAAACGTGTCCTCCAGCACCAGCAGAAGCTCCACGTACCGTAACTCTTCCTGCCTTTCCCAGGTTGATCCGGATGCCAAAGACATCAACATCCACGCTCTGAACATAGGAGACGTGCGTGTTGCCCCCTCGGTGCTCGTTGCTTGCTTCCACGTTGAAGTAGGGGAGCAGAGAGTTGTTCCGGTCACACAGTTGGGAGAGAGTATAGGTGCAGTTGCCCATGAAGTGGTGCGTCTGCTTGTCAAAAGTGTAATAATGAGGGTCTCCCGACACCAGGCAGGACTCTGGAAAGAACAAAGGGAGGTCAGATACGGGCCGGCGTGAGCTAGTTTGAAACTGAAATGAACAGAGGATACATTTTTGAGAGGAGCAACAGAGTTTTTGGGCGCCTCCTTCAGTTTTAGCATCTTGAAATGGTCCAAGGAACCTCAACCTTGCCTTGTACTTGAGGACAGTTAATTTCCTGAACTACTTCTCTTCCTAGCCACTGAGGCTCCAAGCCAAACCAAAGACTCATTGGAAGAGGGCAAGTGGACAATATATCTGCTTCAACCTTGAAGAGACTCACCTTGGGTGGGCGTGGGTGGTTTCTGGGTGGTTGTAGGTCCAGGGGTGGTTGGTGACCATGCTGGAAATAGAAATGACATTTGTGTTTTTCTCTAAGACTGAGATGTACACCTCAATATAATAAACATGACTTCCGGTTTAGTCCTGAGACGCATTTGCAGTTGTGAGGTTGATACTCCTATGCCCAGGAGTTGTCTCTTCTGCTCTCTCCATGCCCTCCAACCAGCTTTCTGTCTAACTGAGGTAGTTTTTGCAATGCTTTCCTAGTGCTACACATCCCTCGTTATGCATGCTGGGGAAAATAATATAACTAAGGAAATTGGTGAGTGATGGTGAAAGGGTTATTGCTGAGGAGTGGAATAATTCTGCCTGCCATGGTAAATATGGACCTCTTGTGTCCAGCAGCTCTTCTCTAGAAAAGAGTTAGGTAATTCTGATCCAACAATCAGAGGCTCATGTGCCCTGCAAACCATCCCTGCAACCATCCTGACACCCCGCAAAAGCGGAGTGGCAGGCAATCCTACCCTTAAATAGGACTACAGGTAGTTCTTACAACTGGTCACTTAGTAACTGATCAAGATTTCAAGGGACACCCAAAGACTACTTAGGATCTGGTTTCAAATTTAAAAGCACCCCTGCAGTCATTCACATTTATGACTGACTGCTGAGATGTTGCAGCACACCTCCTGTCTATCTGCCCCCGCAACCATCCTGCCGGGTCCCTGCAAGCCTTCAGCTTCCTTTCCACCCAACTGGGCTCCACTGTCTCTTCCCCACTTCACCCATCGGGCCCTTATCTTTGAAAGATCTCTGGAGCTCGCATTGGGGAAGGAGGGAAAGCTGTGACCTCTCTTTGCATTCCTGGGCGATGTGAGATCTTCAAAAGATAAGTGTGTGATGAATCGCATTGTCTCTTAATAACTGCACCAGGAACAGCAGAGATGGGGATGATTAAGCCAGGCAATCATTTGGCCATCTCGCTTGGTGACCTTTATGACTTGTGACTATAATGGACAGGCTCCAGTGCATTTGTGACTCAAGGACTACCTGCAAAGTAGCCATGCTGTGAGAACTGTGGGGTCCTCGTGCTCTCTTAACTTGGTGATTGTCTTGCACACTTTTCATGACCCAACTAGATAACATCATCCATGCCTGAAGGGAGAAGTGTTTGCAGGATGGAGGAGGAGAAGGGGAGGAGGAAAAATAGAGTGGGGGCCTTGGTGCTCTCTGAGCTTGGTGGTCTTCTTGTAGACATTTAATGGGCCAACTAGAGAACATCATTCCTAGTAGAAGGGAGGGAGGCTTGGGGGAGGAGGAGGAGGAAGAGTAGGAGGAAGAGTAGGAGGAGGACTGTGGAGTCCTTGGTTCTCTCTGAGCTTGGCTGTTTTCTTGTAGACCTTTCAGTACCCAAATTAGGCAACATCATCAGTACTAACACTGATGACGTTACCTAGTTTGGGTAAGGAAACACCTGAACTACAAATGTTCTCCTTTATTAGTGAAGATCATTTGCCATTTTTCAAAATGGCCTTATGACTCAGGGCACCTGTGCAACCTGCTGAACTTTGATTAAACTCAGAGTATTGCTTGTGCAGGAGGAAGAGGTGGTGAGCAACTTGCTGACAGTACAGGGAAGCAGAACCCTTTGTCTGTTCTGCTCTGGGAAATTGCCCAAGCTTATCAAGAAGATATTGCATATAGTAGTTAAAATTTAACTTCCCAATCAAACACTTCAGCAGTTGTCCCAGATAGCAAAATCCAGCCACTGTCACCGATTATGGCTGGTTACAACTTAAGCAAGACTTTATTAAAATCTTGCTGATTAATGGCAGGGTGAGGTCCAGTGACAGAATTTGCCAATTCTCTTAATTGCCCTTGTCATCCAAAGAAGGACGGCTGTGCACAGGGCTCGCCCTGGAAGAAGAGGTGGCTGCTTGTCTTGTGCATGTCAGGGGCCGTAGAGCAAGGGTGTCAAACTCGCAACATCGTGTGACGTATCGTGACCTATGACGACTTTTTTTCCATTGCCGGCAATGGGGTGGGCGTGGTTTCAGCATGACGCATCTGGCCTGCGGGCCGGCAGATTGACACCCCTGTCGTAGAGGGTCACGAGTGGTGCTCACAGCCCAATGGGTGGGTCTGCCAAGGAAGGCTGGCTAAAGCAAAGGAGTTCTGATTTTCATCAGTCATGGGGTGATTTGGGGTGCGACTCTCATCCCTCTTTAAAAGCCCCGTCATGGCTGATGCCAGAAGGAAAAAGGGCCCGTGGGTTCTCAGATCCCTTCTGGTCTGCAGAAGCTGTAGTGCTGGTTGGTTAAACATCCTCCTTGATTTCCTGCCCTTCACCTGGTCATCTGGCTGTGGGTGTTTCTGCTGTATCTTAGGAGACAATCAGGGTAGTTTGGCCCTTGCTTATGGGAAAAAGAGTCCTATGGGGTTTTAATATCATGGTATTATCTGGCAGAGATGCAACTACTTCGGAACAATGTTAGAACCGCTGAAGAAGCTTCTTGGATGAGGAGCAAAAGGTTTTCAAAAATGAAAACCAAGAAAGCACCTTCGGGACGAGCATGACCTGGATGGTTCAGAATCTCCATAGCTACTTCAGAATAACTTCTTCCTGGGTTTTGCACATGAGCCCTGAGTATTTTGGAGTCGGGGGGGGGTCACTTCTCCACCCCCATGCGGAGAGACCTTTGATGGCTCCCTTCCTGCTTCCATCTAGAAGCAGCTGCGGCTTGAAGACTTGGGACCTCTTAAGTTGCAATCCAACCTCAGATTCATGGGGCAGCCTTGGACTAAAAAGCTGGGATGGGGAAGGAGTCACTTACTGCAAGGCCCTCTTCTGACCACCACGTTGTCCACGGCTGTGTCCCCATATTCTGTCAGTCCCCGAATGGCATCAAAAGCGACCTGCAAAGAATGAAAGGACGCAGCCCCGTAAGAGCAAGGAAGATGCTTTGTCTGCATAGCCAGAGAGTGCAGTCCTATCCCTTCCTTCCTTCCTTCCTTCCTTCCTTCCTTCCTTCCTTCCTTCCTTCCTTCCTTCCTTCCTTCCTTCCTTCCATTTCTGTAGCTGCCCATCTCAGTCAATGACCCTGGGCGGCTTACATTGAATGTGCATTAATTTTGGTTGGTCTGTGAATTGGGCCTGTTTCTCTTGCAGTTTCTCGAGGTCCACAGAGAAAGTGAAGAGTTGCACCCAGGCCACCCACTTTAAAATGCCACAATCTGGGTGTCACCCAATAATGTTGAATGGACTTTTGGGGAATTTCCAGACAGCATCTTATGACGGTCCTTACCTTGGGTGGCTTTAGGAAAGGGCTAGTGTGGTTCTAGGTGAAGGTGGCCAGAATATTAGAATAACAAGAGACCTTGGAGGTCTTCTAGTCCAACCCTCTGCTCAAGCAAGAGACCCTGTACTCTTTCAGACAAGGGGCTGTCCAGTCTCTTCTTAAAAACCTCCAGTGATGAAGCCCCCACAACCTCTGAAGGCAACTTCCGTTCCACTGGTTGATTGTCCTCCCTGTCAGGAAGTTCCTCCTTAATTCCAGGTTGCTTCTCTCCTTGATGAGTTTCCATCCATTGTTTCTTGTCTTGCCTTCTGTTGCTTTGTTGACCCCCCCCTCTTCTTTGTGACAACCCTTCAAATATTGCAACAGTGCTATCATGTCACCCCTGGTCCTTCTCTTCACTAAACTAGTAAACCCAATTCCTGCAACCATTTTTCCTATGTTTTACCTCCAGACCCCTAATCATCTCTGTTGTTCTTCTCTGCACTCTTTCAAGAGTCTTAACATCTTTTTTTATAGTGTGGAGACCAAAACTGGACCCAGGATTCTAGGTGGGGTCTTCCCAAGGCATCCGATCTGGCTCGGGAGTTCATGGCTTCCATGACGGCCATGGACCTGTCGCAAATAATTTCTGGACCGACTCATGAGAGAGGCCACACCCCAGACTTAGTGTTCTTGTCTGGACGGTGGCGCGATGATGTCGGTGGGGGTGCCACGACTGTTATGCCCCTGTCATGGACCGATCATCACCTCGTGCGGCTAGACTTCCCCTTTGCCACCCCCCGCCGTGGGTGCACGGTGCCAACCAGATGGTACCGCCCTAGGCGCCTAATGGACCCTGATAGGTTCCAGGCAGCGCTGGGGGACGCACATGCACTCCCTGCTCACAGCTCGGCAGATGCCTTAGTGGAAGCCTGGGAGAAGGCAGCCACGGAGGCTCTGGACCGAGTTGCACCCATGCGGCCTCTGACCCGGCGCAGATCCCAGCGAGCCCCATGGTTCACCGCGGAGCTCCGGGAAATGAAGCGTCGGAGACGGGGCCTAGAGAGCCATTGGAAATCCAGTCGATCCGAATCCGACCGATTGCGATTAAGAAGCCTCACCAGGTCTTATCTCGCTGCGATAAGGGTGGCAAAATCCAACTACTTTTCCACCCTCATCGCGTCCGCAGATAACCGCCCGGCTGCCTTGTTCAGGGTGACTCGCTCCCTACTGAACCAAGAGGTGAGGGAGGAACCCTTGCAGGGCCGAGCCGAGGAATTCGGTCAATATCTGCTGGATAAAATTGCTCGGATCCGAACCGGCCTGGACTCCAACTGGGCTGAGTTGGAAGAACAAGGCATGGACAGTCTTGTCGACGTCACCTGGGAGGAATTTGATCCTGTGACTCCCAAGGAAGTGGACAGGATTATGAGGAGGCTGAGCTCCTCCACATGCTTACTGGACCCGTGCCCTTCATGGCTGGCATATGCAGCTCGAGAGGGGACACGAGGCTGGTTCCAGGCGGTCATCTCCGCTTCTCTGAGTGAGGGTCACTTCCCCACCGCCTTGAAGGAGGCGGTGGTGAGACCTCTCCTCAAGAAGCCCACCTTGGACCCATCCTCATTGAATAACTTTCGTCCAGTCTCCAATCTTCGCTTCCTTGCGAAGGTTGTTGAGAGCGTGGTGGCGCACCAACTCCCTCAGATCCTGGATGAAGCGGTTTATCTAGACCCGTACCAATCGGGCTTCAGGCCGGGGTACAGCACGGAGACGGCATTGGTCGCTCTGATAAATGATCTCTGGAGAGCCCGGGACAGGGGCCATTCCTCTGTCCTAGTCTTATTAGACCTCTCGGCGGCTTTCGATACCATCGACCATGGTATCTTGCTGCGACGCCTCAGGGGACTGGGAGTGGGAGGCACGGTTCTGCGCTGGTTCTCCTCCTTTCTCCAGGGTCGCTCGCAGTCGGTGTTGGCAGGAGGACAGAGGTCGACCCCGAGGCCTCTCGCTTGCGGAGTACCTCAGGGGTCGGTCCTCTCGCCTCTCCTGTTCAACATCTACATGAAACCGCTGGGCGAGATCATTCGCAGCTTTGGAGTAGGGTACCATCAGTATGCTGATGACACCCAGCTTTTCATCTCAACTCCAAACAACATCAGTGATGCCCTCGACGTGATGTCCCGCTGCCTGAAAGCGGTCCGGGAATGGATGGGGAGGAACAGGCTTCAACTGAACCCGGACAAGACTGAATGGCTGTACGTACCGGCTAGCCAGGATACTCAGAACATCCCATCCCTTAACATCGGGGACGAGTTACTACCCCCTGTTGATAGGGCCCGCAACCTGGGTGTCCTCCTTGACTCGCAGCTCTCCCTGGAAGATCACATAGGAGCTGTGACCAAGGGGGCCTTCTCCCGGGTTCGACTAGTTCGCCAATTACGGCCTTATCTGGACCTGGATGCCTTACGTACAGTCACCCATGCGCTTGTGACCTCTCGCCTAGACTACTGTAACGCTCTCTACTTGGGGCTGCCCTTGAGATCCACTCGGAAGCTTCAACTGGTGCAAAGTGCAGCGGCGCGGACACTCTTGGGAGCCTCCCGATACTCCCATATCACACCTCTCCTCCGTGCGCTGCACTGGCTTCCAGTTGCCTTCCGTGTGAAGTTCAAGGTGCTGACAATGACATACAAAGCCCTACATGGCATGGGTCCGGACTACCTGCGGGAGCACCTTCTGCCAATGTCAGCGCCCCACCGCCCTGTGCGCTCCCACAGAGAGGGCCTCCTCAGGGTGCCACCGCTCAAGGAATGTCGGCTGGTGGCCCCCAGGGGGAGGGCATTCTCAGTGGGTGCGCCAGCCCTCTGGAACAGCTTGCCAACCGAAATCCGGATGGCCCCCGACCTCCGCACCTTCCGGCGAGAATTAAAAACTTACCTGTTCCAGCAGTCCGGCCTGGCCTGATAGCTCTTATTGGGGTCCCAGTTTGTATTTTACTAGTGTTTGTTTTTCATTACGGTTCATTCTGTATGCCTATCTTATTCTGTACACCGCCCTGAGTCCCTCGGGAGAAGGGCGGTTTATAAAAACAAATAAATAAATAAAAATAAAAATTAGGAAGCAGTACTAATACTTTGCGTGATCTTGGTTCTATCCCTCGGCAGCCCAGGACTATGCTGGTTTTTTTTGGCAGCAGCTCCTAGCCTTAAGAGCTGCGACTGCTGCCAGAGGTGCCAGGCTTGGACTGCCAGCTGTTAGAAATGGGAGGGGCCACTGCCCTCGAGTGACGAGAGGGGCATCATCGCACTTGGGGAGCAGGGCCGAAGATGCAGTGAGCCTTCGGTCCAATCTATTCGGAAAGAGCTGCCAAGCTGTTACCTTGAAGCGAGTCTCCTTCTCCAAGTAGGCCGAGACGAGTCCGTGCTGCCAGTCGGGGCCCTGGCTCCCCATTTGGCTCCACACCACCATCTCTCCCCCGTCCCGCAAGAGGGTCACGTGCAGCTCGTTGAAGTCCTCGGCGCCAAACATGTGATACCAGAAGTCGATGCAGACCTCTCCGGAGACCACCAGCTGGGGACTCTCCAGTCTGTTGAGGTCGTAGGGAACCAGGTTGCTGGCCTCCTGGTAGATGAAGTAGCCTCCTGCAAGAAGAAGGGCCTTCGTTGGGACAAGGGGGGAGCAAGAGAGGCGAAGGGCCCAGACGTGCCGAGCCGAAGGGGGGGGGGATAAGGCGAGATCAAGGAGCCCCGATCAGCTTCATGCCCTGCGTGCTTAGTGCAAATCACGTCAGTCAGTCAAGATGGATAGATTATATTCAGGAAAAAATATGGGACTAAAAAGTTCCATTTAGCTTATGAGTAAACTTTAGATTGTTATAATTTAATTTTTCCTTTTTTTATAAGTTGGATATTTTTAGAGTGTTTGTAATCATGTTATAGGCGGGTTAAAGTGTTTTATGTATCTGTTTATGTAGATAGTTGATCAATGTTAGTTAGTTTATCATTATTATATATTTGTAACCCTGTAATCAGCTTTGGGAAGCGGGGGAGGGGGAGGGGGGTTTAGGGGTGGGTTGGGGATGGGATAATATTGTAACTTTTATAAAACTCTTTAATAAAAAAAGAAGGGAGCCCCGATCAGCTTCATGCCCTGCGTGCTTAGTGCAAATCACGTCAGTCACCTCAGAACTTCGTAGGACAGGCAAAGAAATCCTAATTGTTAGAAAGAGACAACATTCCAAAGGTGTTTTTTTTTTCCCCAAACTGGATTTTTCTTGTTTTTCCCCCCTTGAAAATATTTCATCCAAGAAGCTTCTTCAGTTCTAGCTGATTGGTGAGGAATGAAAGGATTTATATTCTTTGCAGTGGGCTGGTTGTTAACGCTCCGAGGGGCCAGTGGTTGGCTATCTGGGCTATCTGTTGATGCCACTGGGAAGGGCACCAGGCTGCCGTGGGCGCCTGACGGGCAGGAGGCCAAGAGGGTTGGTGCACGTTATGCAGGACAATCCCCTTTCGGTCTTGACCTCGGCTCTCTCGGTCGGACTCTGTTGCCTCTGAGAGACAGCAACTCTGTGGGGAGAAGAGGCACCTTCATCAACCAGAGAAGGGCCTTGCAGCTGTGGCTGTGAGTCCAGACAGGGGAGCTTCTGTTTTCAAGAATGGGGTGATCTCTGGCCCTTGAACCTGCCTCCAGAAGCTGTGAAGGCTCCAACCCTGGAGGTTTTTAAGAAAGACTGGACAGCCATTGGTCTGAAATGGTCTAGGGTTTCCTGCCTGAGTAGGGGGTTGGACTAGAAGACCTCCAAGGTCCCTTCCAACTCATTCTATTCTATTCTATTCTATTCTATTCTATTCTATTCTATTCTATTCTATTCTATTCTATTCTATTCTATTCTATTCTATTCTATTCTATTCTCTATTCTCCTATTCTATTCTATTCTATTCTATTCTATTCTATTCTATTCTATTCTATTCTATTCTATTCTATTCTATTCTATTCTATTCTATTCTATTCTATTCTATTCCAAAGTCCCATCATCCCTGACTAAGGACCAATCATCCCCTGGCCAAGGGGACGGGGGTCTAAGGGCAGTTGGAATCCATCCCTTGGAGCACCATTCTTTCTCACCCAGTGATTTGGTGGACAGAGGGGGACAAATTTCCCAGACCAACTGGGAGGAGATGGTTGGTGTGGACCAGGCCCAGCTGCCCACGTCAGCCAGGGGGGCACAACTTCTTCCGGCCTGCTCCCGACCTCTGGTGGCCACGGAGGCCACACTGGGGCCCAAAGAGAGATGGGTGTCCCAGCGGGACTGAGCGACAGGAGCAGGGGGGCAAGACCCCGTGACCTGTGAGGAAGGGGGCCAAGGGCCAGGGAGAACGGGGAGGGGGCTTTCCCCACTGCAGTAATGGAGCACTTACTTCCATCCGGATAATCCCCGCTTGGGCCGGTGCCAGGAGTGGGCGTATCGTGCTTGGTGCGGATCCAGGTGCCTTGGTTGGTGCCACAGGTTTGGGTCCAGTCGCAAAAGGGCCAGGAGTTGTTGTTGAAGTCACAGCTGGCCAGGTAGTCTGAAATGGGGAGGGGGGAACACAGTGAAGAAGGGGCAGGCACACTTCCCAGCAGCCTCTCTCCATCTTGAGAAAGAAGCCCCATCATCCACAGCTAGTGGGCTAGCAAGAAAATCTGAGAAGGGTTTTCCAAGATGCTTGAGAGATGCTGAGTTGGTGGGGGGGGGGAAAGATACTTTAAGCTCATCTGATAGGAATGGGGGGGGGCTGTACCTGCATCGCGAGTCCAGATCTCCAAACCAGCTGCCCAGTTGCCACCTTCTCTCCTGCCAAGGGAAGAGAGGAAAAGTGAGGCGTTACCCAGGTACCCACATCCTTCCCACAAGACAAGCGGGACCGACTGACCCACGGTGAGTAGAGCAGGGGGTCCCAAGGAAAATGCAGGGGGAGCCAGTGTGAGAGAGCAAAGAGCTCCCCATCAGTATGGAGTGGGAAAGGACTCCAAAGGCTGAGAATAGAATAGAATAGAATAGAATAGAATAGAATAGAATAGAATAGAATAGAATAGAATAGAATAGAATAGAACAGAATAGAATAGAATAGAATAGAACGGGACGAGATGAGATGGGACGGGACGGGACGGGACGGGATGGGAAATAGAATAGAATAAAAAATAGAATAGAATAGAATAGAATAGAATAGAATAGAATTAGAATAGAATAGAATAGAATAGAATAGAATAGAATAGAATAGAATAGAATAGAATAGAATAGAATAGAATAGAAATACAGAATAGAAATACAGAATAGAATAGAATAGAATAGAATAGAATAGAATAGAATAGAATAGAATAGAATAGAATAGAATAGAATAGAATAGAATAGAAATACAGAATAGAATAGAATAGAATAGAATAGAATAGAATAGAATAGAATAGAATAGAAATACAGGGACACGGTGGCTCAGTGGGTTAGGATGCTGAGCTTGTCGATCAGAAGGTCGGCAGTTTGGCGGGTCGAATCCTGAGTGCCGCGTAGCAGAGTGATGGCCTGTTACTCGTCCCAGCTTCTGCCAACCTAGCAGTTTGAAAGCACGTAAAAATGCAAGTAGAAAAATAGGGACCACTACGGTGGGAAGGTAACAGTGTTCTGTGCTCCTTTGGCGTCTAGTCATGCCGGCCACATGACCATGGAGACGTCCTCAGACAAGCGCCGGCTCTTTGGCTTTGAAACGGAGATGAGCACCGGCCCCTAGAGTCAGAAACGACTAGCATGCATGTGCGGGGGAACCTTTACCTTTACCATAAAGAATAGAATAGAATAGAATAGAATAGAATAGAATAGAATAGAATAGAATAGAATAGAATAGAATAGAATAGAATAGAATAATAACTTTATTGTCACTTTGAATATACACTAATCGGCATACATTAAAATGAAATTTCTTTGCATACAGCTCTCAAAGGGTCACCACCTCTGATAAACACTACATATATATGACAAAAATAAATAAATACAGAATTATGGATATACCCACGTATATCATATGACACAGAGAAACAACACTCTAGAAGGAAAGGGGTTCACGCTCAAGTGAAGGAGAAGAACGTCTTCCCCAGCATCCAAATGACGGCAAAACCACCACTGGTGGAACTCTTCCAGGGTGGAAGGATTGCCAGATGTGGTGTGTGTATGTGGCAGAAGTGGCTTTGTATAAATGGAGCCACCCCCGTGAGCATCACACACCTAGCCAGCCGGCCTTGGGTTGCAGCATCCTGCTTGGTGGGACATGAATAGAATAAGAATCGCATCAAATCGAATGGAATCAATCAATCAGCCAATCATCAGAATAGAGCTGGAAGGGACCTTGGAGGTCCTCTAGTCCAGCCCCCTGCTCATGCAGGAGAACCTATACTGTCTCAGACAAGTGACTGTCCAGTCTCTTCTTAAACATCTCCAGTGATGGAGCACCCACGATTTCTGGAGGCAAGCAGTTCCATTGGTTGATTATCCTCACTGTCAGGAAGTTTCTCCTTAATTCCTGGTTGCTTCTCTCTCTGATCAGTTTCCAACCATTGCTTCTTGTCCTTCCCTCTGGTGCTTTGGAGAATAATTTGACACACACACACCTCTTCTTTGTGGCAGCCTTGCCTCCAGAAGTTGTGGGTGCTCTAACATTGGAGGTTTTTAAAGAAGAAATTGTGCAGCCATTTGTCTGGAATGGAATAAGGGCTCACTGTCAGGAAATTCCTCCTTAGTTCCTGGTTGCTTCTTTCCTTGATGAGTTTCCATCTGTGGCTTCTTGTCCCACCTTCAAGGGCTTTGGAGAATAGCTTGACACCCTCTTCTTTGGGGCAGCCCCTCAGATATTGGAAGACTGCTATCGTGTCACCCTTAGTCCTCCTTTCCAAGGAGCTGGCACCAACAAGGTCTAGCTTCTTTGTTCAGTACCCAACAAATGAGCACTGGGACAAAACGTTCATGTCAAAATGCATTGGATACCAAATTCTATGAGTTTCAAAGCAGTAGAATTGAATTGAATTGAGTAGGTTTATTTGGCCAGGTGTGGTTAGACACACAAGGAATTTGTCCCGGTACAGAAGCACTCCCATGTACTTGCAAAACAGCAGAGAAAATAATAGTAATAATACTAAAAGTGTGCAACTAGCAGAAAGGGGATGCAGGCAGTCCTCAACTTATGACCACAATTGAGCCAAAAAATTTATGTTGCTAAGTGAGACATTTTGTTAAGTGAGTCTTGCTCCACTTTACGACTTTTCTTGCCACATTTGTTAAGTGAATCACTGCAGTTGACACAAACTGGGGAAAGAGAATAAAAATGAAGAGATGCCATATTATAATATATTAGGTATTATAATGTGTTTTTTTTCCCCATTTAATCATGACCAATTTTCAGCGGCTATCCGGACAAGTCGCTGCAGTTTTCGTAGCAAGGTTTCTGAGCTGCTTTGCCATTGCCTCCTTCCTTGGGCTGAGAGAAAGTGACTGGCCCAAGGCTGGTTTTGCACCAAAGGCGGGACTAGGACTCTCCATCTCCTGGTTCCTAGCCTGGTGCCTTAATCACCACATCAAACTGACTTTCACAACAGACAATAAGGAAATGCAATTTTTTTTAAAAAAATGCAAAATTATAGAACAATGGGGAAGTTCCAAAGGAGAAAATAGATGAATATCTAAACAAGTCAAAATTGCCTAACTTAACGGAACATCCAAAAGAGGGGTGGAATGAGGATCTTAAAGTTTGAAAAAAAATGAACGAATTAATCCAAGGTCTCTGGAGATTCTCCGCCATCCAGGCCATGATTGTCCCAAAGCTGCTTTTTCAAAAATTAACTAGACTGTGGTTTTTTTCCTTGAGGAAGACGGCTTGTTTCTTATCCAAGAAGCTTCATGGGTTTATCAGAAGCAAGGGAGCTTCTTGCATTAAAATGTGAATCCTACTCCAATGTTTCTTTGCTTTATCACAGGTCCACCATAAATGATAAAAAGTCCCTTCTTTACATTTACATTTCCAACATTCATTTGAGATACCTTTATACATTCTAGACAACTTAAGGTAAAGGTAAAGGTTCCCCCGCACACGCGTGCTAGTCGTTTCCGACTCTAGGGGCCGGTGCTCATCTCCGTTTCAAAGCTGAAGAGCCAGCGCTTGTCCGAGGATGTCTCTGTGGTCATGTGGCCGGCATGACCAGACGCCAAAGGCGCACGGAACGCTGTGACCTTCCCACTGTAGCGGTCCCTATTTTTCTACTTGTGTTTTTACGTGCTTTCGAACTGCTAGGTTGGCAGAAGCTGGGACGAGTAACAGGTGCTCACTCTGTTACGCGGCACTCGGGATTCGACCCGCCAAACTGCCGACCTTCTGATCGACAGGCTCAGCGTCCTAACCCACTGAGCCACCGCGTCCCTCCCTAGACAGCTTATCCTGTGTTAAATACCAGCGGTACATCACCTTATAAAAGTTTTCTTTTAAGTTATAGTTTAGTGTGAATTTTGAGCCTTTTGTCCACAAATTCTCCCATTGTTGAAGCTCCTTCCCCACTGAATCCTATACAGCTTCGAGATTCGATGTTAATGCCTTATTCCACTGTAACGGAGGGAATCTGGAAGTCAGTGCCTTTTTTCCCCTCCCCCTCCCCCTTTCCCACATTTCTCTTCCCCCCTCCCCTTACCGATGTTCCTTACTATTTGCTTTCGTATTTTCATATTTTATAAGTGAATAAAAATCTTTTTAAAAAAACAAGAAGCGAGGAAGCTTCTTGGATGAGAAGTGAAACGTCTTCCTGAAGGGAAAAAAAAAACAAAACAGCCCAGTTAACTTTTGGAAAAGCACCTTTGGGATAATTCACCCAACCCTGGGCCTAACTCCCGGCTGCTCCTGCTCTCTGGTGCCTTTAAAAAGGGGGGCAGAGACCGGAGACCCCGGAATGTCTCCCTCCTTCCTGCTGGCCCCGCTCTCCGCGTTTCCTTCTCCTGCCCAGCCCCATGGGCTCTGCAGCTCCTGGGCCAGACCGAGCCTGGTCAGGGCGTTGCGTCACCTGCAGATCTCTGGCGTTGGCAGCTCAAAGGTGTCTTTGCCTCACAGGTGGGGCAAAGGCCCCTCCCCAGAGGAGCCAGAGCAAGCAGGAAACTGGGAGCAGGAGGACAGTCCCGGGGCAAAGGTCCCCCTCCCCCTCCCTCCCCCACTTTCCACTTCCTCGCCTTCTCCCCCGCCTCCCTCCCCTGCCCCAAAGCAGCTCTGCCTGTGGGCAGGAACAGTCAAAGGCATCGGGTACGGCTTGTCCCCCCCCCCGTACAGGTGGTCCTTGACTTACGACCACAATTGACACACACACACACACACACACACACACACCAAGTTATGTTGCTAGGCGAGACAATTGCTAAGTGGACTTTGCTCCTTATTACAACCTATCTTGCCACAAGTTGTGGCTGTGGTCGTGAAGTTAATAATGCGGTTGTTAAATGAATCCAGCTTCCCCGTTGACTTTGCTCGTCAGAAGGTAGCAAAAAGGGGATCATGTGACCCCGGGACGCTGCACGACCGTCATAAATAGGAGTCAGTGGCCAAGCGCCTGAATTTCGATCACGTGATCACGGGGCTGCTGCAACGGTGGCAAGTGTGAAAAACGGTCATAAGTCACTTTTTGCAGTGCCGTTGTAACTTGGAACGGTCACTCAATGAACCTTCCGTAACTCGAGGACTGACTGTCATGGGCCCTGTGTGGCATCCCAATGATTGGGTTTGCAGCTAGACAGTTGGGTAAAAGAGCCGGCGGCTGCATTCACACAACCTGGGAAGTGTAATGAATGTTATCCTGGGTTGGACTCTTTCGCGGCACATTGTGAGTTATTTCTGGCCTGATGGGGAGTTAACTTAGGGTTTTAATATTTGTATATTTTTACTGTTTTATTTTGGGCAATAATTTAATTCTTTTTTAACTTTTGTACTTTTGTAGTTTTATTATATGCCCTGTTCACCGCCCTGAGTCCTTCGGGAGAAGGGCGGTATAAAAATTTAATAAATAAATAAATAAATAAATAAATTTCTACCCAGTCTGTGGGCTAATTGGTGGTTTGATTAATTGTGCACACTCTGAAAGCAGGCTGGTTTCGTCCCCAGGTTGCGTGCGTTGTATGGATACAGGGCGGGCTATCGGCATCTTCCCACATTACAGATCAGAAAAGGTCAGTTTGGTCTAGTAGTTTAAGGCAAGAGGCTGCAAAAGGGCAGATGGTGAGTTCTAGTCCTGCCTTAGGCACGAAGGCCAGCTGGTGACTTTAGGCAAATCCCTGCAGGAGAGGGGCCCCCAGGAGGTCATAGCTAGGGTCTTAACCACAGTTAGGGGAAGGGTCTTCATCCGAGTTGACCTGGTGGCCAAGGATGCTTTGGCACTTCAAGGAGAACTTCTTAAGGGGACCTTCAGCTGCAAAGCTTAACGTTAACAATCTCTCTCTCCCCCCTCCCCCTCCCCCTCCCCCTCCCCCTCTCCTCTCTCCCTCTCTCCTTCACACACCCCAATATAACTTGCTACTCAAAGGTAGACGAGTGACAGCCAAGTTTTGTTGGGGGGGGGAAATCCGAGCGGAGGAGGAAAAGGGAGTGAGGATGAACCTCGCTAACAACTCAGAGAGAAGCCCCCAGATGTTGGCTTTCCTCAGGCAGCCCAGAAGTCACATCTGGCAGAGACAGGCAAGAGCCATTCCCATGCCAGCATCTCCACATCTCCCCAAAGGCAGAGACTGAACTTCCCAGTGGTTCATCTGATAAGGCTCTCGGAAAAGAAGCAGAGACTGAGGTTTATCATTAATCAACCGCATCCCTTGCAAAGGGAGGCTGAGCGGCTTACCCTCGGCTCTCCTGCGCGGCAAAGATCAGGAAGACCCACGTGCCCACCAGGCACCACCCGGTCCCCATGGTGCTGGGCGGCATCGGAAGCTGCTGCTGCTGCTCCTCGTCACCTTCCCTGGGTGTAGCTGCTCCGCATAGTCTCCGTGCCACCCAGCTGAGTGAGGACCGGCCTTGGGCGACACAGCCTCAAGAAGGAGTCCCAGCAGGAGGGCGGAGTCCCAGCAGGTTGCTCCCAACAGGTGTGACCACAGGTGAAACCGAGGTGAATGCAGCGAGACCCAGGTGTGAGGCTGGGTCTTGCCATTCTCACAACCAGCCAAATGTTGCCCAGGAGTCTGCTAGATCTCAGGGAGGCTGTGGCCAAAAGCGGGGGGGGGGGGCGGGGGGAGGCCGAGACCCTCCTCTAGGGTCCAGATGCTTCAGCCAGAGGATGCCCTTCAAGGGCGGGGATGTGGGGGTGGGTTGGTTGCCCTTTCCCTCCTCTTGGCAAATGCAGAAGAAACAAAGAACAGAATTTCAGTTGGACAAGATGGGCCTTTCACAGCCCTTGGACAGCCAGCAACGGAGCCCGAACGACATCCTGGGCTCACTGGCTCAACTTGGCTCATTTCTTCTGTGCTTCCCTTTTTCCAGGGACTGACTGGGTCCTCTAGGTCAGCCATAATCCAGGGATGCAGCCCTGGCTTTGCAGTTCCTCTCCTGTTGGGTTTTGGCCAGGATTTCCTCTCCAGGGAAGGGAATCTGTCTGGCTGATGCTCCTCTGCCCTAGTTCTCCCTTCCTTGTGGCCATCGCTGGGGAAGGGAGTTGGAAGGGACCATGGAGGTCTTCTAGTCCAACCCCCTGCTCAAGAAGGAGATCCTACACCATTCCAGACAAATGGTTGTCCAGTCTCTTCTTGAAAACATCCAGTGATGGAGCATCCACAACGTCTGGAGGGAAGCCGTTCCACTGGTTAATTGTCCTCACTGTCAGGAAATTTCTCTTTAATCCCAGGTTGCTTCTCTCCTTGATTAACAGAATAACATAGTTGGAAGGGGCCTTGGAGGTCTTCTAGTCCATCCCCCCGCTCGAGCAGGAGAACCTATGCCATTTCAGACAAATGGCTCTCCAGTCTCTTCTTAAAAACTTCCAGTGATGGAGCACCCAAGTCTGAAGGCAACTTCTGTTCCACTGGTTGATTGCTCTGACTGTCAGGAAATTCCTCCTTAGTTCCAGGTTGCTTCTCTCCTTGATTAGTTTCCATCCGTTGCTTCTTGTCCTGCCTTCAGGCGCTTTGGAGAATGGCTTGACTCCCTCTTCTTTGGGGCAGCCCCTCAAATTTCTCAAGGAAGCTTCCCTGAGACTGCGCAGGGCTTGCGTTCACTTCACACCACACAGAGCATTGTGGATTTATCTTTCAAACATGTTCCCACAAGGTGACCTAGCCAGAAAGAGGTAAGACAGCCAAGTTGGGTTTTGCGTGGTCTGCAGCAGCCGAGTTCTTCTCTGCCCTGGTGAGGCCAGGGGCTGCACCCAGCCAAGATCCTAAGCTGAGTCTTTTCACCCAGTTCCTGCTCACAAAGCCAGCATCCCAGCCAGCCCTGGCCTGCCAAGCCGCCACCGTCTCTCCTGGAATTCAACCGCTCCCAGGATTGTGCGTCTGCGTTTCTTCTACGCCTGGCTCAAAGCTGGCTCTCACAAAAACGTTACTACGGTTCTAGATGCGGCCCCTCACTCGTTATTTAAACTGAAAAATAATTGCAGGGGGAAAAATGCCACCTGGTCTCCCTCACAAATTTGCCTGCCTGAAAGTCAAACTGAATGTCTCAGATGGGAGAGGCCGGGCTGGGCTGTGGCCTGCCTGGAAAGGATTTGGCATCCTCAGCTGACACTTAAGCATGAGCCAGCAGTGTGATGCAGCTGCTAAAAAGGCCAATACGATCCCAGATGCCTTAAGAGGAAGGTCTATGGGGGTTCTCCGTCCTCCAGGTCGGGCTTGTCCCCAAAGCCGCTTTTTCAAAAGACGTCTGGACTTTTTCCTTGAAGACGTTTCACTTCTCGTCCAAGAAGCCTCTTCAGTTCTGATGGAAGGGTGGAGGATGGAAGGATTTACATTCCTTTAACTCCTTCATTTATATTCAAGGAATATAAATCCTTCCATCCTCCACCCTTCCGTCAGAACTGAAGAGGCTTCTTGGACGAGAAGCGAAACCTCTTCAAGGAAAAAGTCCAGCTGCCTTTTGAAAAAGCCGCTTTGGGAGGATGAACGGAAAAGCCGAGGCCTGCTCTGCCTTGCTCAGATGCCCTGGGACATTCTTGGGCCCGGTTCTGGGCACCGGAGTTGGAGAAGGACGGTGGAAAATTGGAAGGATAAAGGAGAATATTTGTAGCTGAGGGCTGAAATGAAGGGTCCTGGCTGCTCTCTGAGCTGGGTTGTTTTCTTGCACATGTTTCATGACCCAAGCGAGGTAACCTCATTGGTGTCATCGGGAGGACCTCCGAGGTCATCCCAGCACTCCTGCTTCTCTAATTTTTTTTTGTCTGTTCGGCCTCTGTTTGTGCGGAGGAGGAGGAGGAGGAGGAGGAGGAGGAGGAGGAGGAGGAGGAGGAGGAGGAGGAGGCAGCGAGAGGCAGCAATTTCCCCTGCGCTGATCTTGAACTTGCAGGAGTCCCTTTGCCACGGAAGCCCTTCGGTTGTTGTTTACTGGCTGTGCCCATATTTTATGGAAGGAGCAAAAGTCAATGACACCCCATTTCACAGGGGGAGGACACGGGAGCATAAATCAAGTCACTGTGCCTGGCTCTGCTGGGGAGGCAAGGTCCAAATTCCTCCCTGCACTGGAAAAAGCTAAGGGGGGGGGGTCAGTTGGCAGAAGGCCACACAAAACACCCAACTACCTCCAGTTTGCCCTCCCATCTTGACACACAATGTTGTGATGGTATTTTATGGGTCCATTTTAGGAAGCTGGAGAAGGGATTTGAGTATGATGCCTCCTTCCTCCCCCACCCCTCCTCCCTCCCTCCTTTCCCCCTCCCTCCTTTCCCTTCCCTTTCTCCTGCTCCTCTTCCTGCTCCCCCACTCCTCCTCCTTCCTCCCCTCTTCCTCCTCTTCTTCCTTGTTGGGGGCAATAAGCTGACTTTGTAATAATGCTGCTGGGGGGGGGGGGCGAAAGCCCTAATAAGCAGGCATATACATAGAATGAAGGCTACTGCTAAGCACATTGATTTGTGCTTTAAAATTGTAAGCCGCCCTGAGTCTTCGGAGAAGGGCGGGATATAAATTGGATTTAAAAAAAAGAAACTTGGGAAATTTCGAAAAGTGAAATAATAAAAGCCCAGTCTAGCACAATACCAACAAAGAAGAAAAATAACAGCTCTCAAAAGAAACCAGCATGGCTGCATAAAGAACTCTCTGATAAATTGAAAGATAAAAAGGACAAGTATAAGAATTGGAAAGAGGGGCACATAACTAAGTCAGAATATCAGCAAATAGCCCGAGCCTCCAAAGATGAAGTGAGGAAAGCTAAGGCTCAAAATGAACTAAGGCTTGCGACCGAAATCAAAAATAACAAAAAAAGCTTCTTTCAACATATAAGAAACAAGAAAAAAGTTAAGGAAATGATTGGTCCATTAGTGGGGGAAAGTGGCAAGAAGGTGACAAGCAATAGGGAGAAAGCAGAACTATTTAATTCGTTTTTTGCATCTGTCTTGACAAAAAGGAAAAAAAACAGTCCAACCTACCCAAACCAGTGCCATAAAAAACAGAATAGAAACACAAGTTAAGATAGGCAAGAAAATGGTAAGTGAGCACCTGTCCAGCCTAGACGAGTTCAAATCACCAGGACCAGATGAATTACACCCCAAGGTTCTCAAGGAGCTGGCAGACGTGATCTCAGAACCACTGAACTATATTTTTCAAAGGTCCTGGAGCACTGGGGAACTACCAGAGGACTGGAAGAGAGCTGATGTAGCTCCCATCTTCAAAAAAGGGGGAAAAATGGATCCAGGAAATTACAGACCTATCAACCTGACCTCAATACCTGGGAAGA
>NC_139518.1:646684-694184 GCF_947247035.1 Vipera ursinii
ACCCTCAGCCCAGCGCCCCTCCCAGGATACAGCAGCAGAGGAGGCAGCCTTACAGCCCTAAAACATATGAAGAACATTACAGACTAAAACATACGAAGAACAGCTGCGGGAATTGGGTTTGGCTAGTCTAAAGAAAAGAAGAAATAGGGGAGCCACGATAGCAGTGTTCCAGTATCTGAGGGGCTGCCCCAAAGAAGAGGAGGGGGTCATGTTATTCTCCAAAGGACCAGAGGGCAGGACGAGAAACAATGGATGGAGACGGACCAAAGAGAGAAGCAACCTGGAACTAAGGAGAAACTTCCTGACAGTGAGGACAATTAACCAGTGGAACAGAAGTTGCCTCCGTCACTGGAGGTTTTTAAGAAGAGACCAGACAGTCATTTGTTTGAAATGACATAGGTTCTCCTGCTCGAGCTGGGGGCTGGACTAGAAGACCTCCAAGGTCCCCTCCAGCTCTCTTGTATTCCAGCCCAGACCAAGCCTCGGTGGTTGTCATCCATTCCTGAGCTGGGAAAGCACCACATCCCACATTGTGGTCCAGCTGCAAGCAGAGCATCCTGGAATATTCTCTGCGCTGGCACGAAGGAGAGGAAAGCATTGTGGCTGTTGAAGAACCATCGCTGGGTGTGGCTCATTGTTCAGTCGGGGAGCTGATTGAGGCATCAAAGCCTTATCGATTTTCTGGGCTGCGCAATGCCCCAAACCACAAATCAATCAAAGAACTCTGCTTGCACAATACTTAAATCCCCTCCCCCGACACACACACACACACACACACACACACACCCAACACAGCACCGAAGAAAGCCAGGTTGAATCTGACCCAGCTGCTCCTCCTAGGTCTGCATCATTCTCCAGCTTGGAGAAGAGGGTTGTGTGAATGCAGGGGGAAATTATCAGAAACCCAGTTGAATCTGCAGGAAACTGTGTTAAGTCTCCCCAGTCATGTGGAGTGGGTGATTTTTTGGGGGGGGGGGCTTTCTGCTTTGCTCCGCAGAGAGGGCCAGGTGGCTGCCAGAGAACAGTGGTAGATGAGGTGCCCGACTGCCACAGCCACAGGATCAAAGCTGGTGAAGGGGCATCTCCTGGCAGCCTTGACCCAGGACCACTTCTGGGAGTTAGACTGGCTGGACACATCCAGGCCCACCCCTTAGCCTGGATCTGTCTGTTGGGCCCATTTGACCTGGGGAAGATAAAGAATCTTTCTTTCTCTCTTTCTTTCTTTCTTTCTCTCTCTCCCTTTCTTTCTTTCTTTCTCTTTCTTTCTTTCTTTCTTTCCTTCCTTCCTTCCTTCCTTCTTTCTTTCTTTCTCTCTCTCTCTCTCTCCCTTCCTCTCTCTTTCTTTCTTTCCTCCTTCCTTCCTTCCTTTCTCTCTTTCTCTTTCTCTCTCCCTTCCTTCCTTCCTTCCTTCCTTCCTTCCTTCCTTCCTTCCTTTCTCTCTCTCCCTTGCTTACTCTTTCTTTCTTTCTTTCTTTCTTTCTTTCTTTCTTTCTTTCTTTCTTTCTTTCTTTCCTCCTTCCTTCCTTTCTTTCTCTCTTTCTCTCTCTCTCTCCCTTGCTTCCTTTTTCTATCTTCTTTCTTTCTTTCTTTCTTTCTTTCTTTCTTTCTTTCTTTCTTTCTTTCTTTCTCTCCCTTTCTTTCTTTCTTTCTTTCTTTCTCTCTTTCTTTCTTTCTCTCTTTCTCTCTCTCCCTTACTTTCTTTCTTTCCTTTCTTTCCTTCCTTCCTTCCTTCCTTCCTTCCTTCCTTCCTTCCTTCCTTCCTTCCTTCCTTCCTCCTTTTTCTTCTCCTTCCTTCCTCCCTCCCTTCTGTGGTGGTGCAGTTCTTAGAATGCAATATTGTAGGCTGAGTCTGCCCACAGCCAGGAGTTCGATCCTGACCAGCTTGGTGTTGATACAGTCTTCTGTCCTTCCCAGGTTAGTAAAAGGAGGGCCCAGATTGTTGGGGGCAAATGCTGACTCAGAGAGGGCGGTAAAGCACTGTGAAGCAGTGGAGAAGTCTGAGTGCTATCGCCCTTCCTTCCTTCCTTCCTTCCTTCCTTCCTTCCTTCCTCCTTTCCTTCCTTCTTTCCTTCCTCCTTTCCTTACCTTTTCTTTCCTTCTGTTTTCCTCTCCTTTCCTTTCCTTCCCTTCCTCTCTTCAAAACAACCAAGTTCAGAGAGCAACAAGAATCCCTCAGTCCTCCTCTCTCTCTCTCTCTCTCTCTCTCTCTCTCTCTCTCTCTCTCTCTCTCTCTCTCTCTCTCTCTCGTCAGAAGTTAGCCCTTTTGTCCACACTTAACAGAGTAACAGAGTTGGAAGGAACCTCGGAGGTCTTCTAGTCCATCCCCCTGGCCAAGGCAGGAGTCCTCACATCAACTCAGACAAAGGGCTGTCCAATCTCTTCCTGAAAACCTCCAAGGATGGAGCACCCACAACTTCAGCAGGCAGCTTCCGCTCCACCGGTGGATGGTTCTCACCGACGGGCATATTGTCCGCTGCCACCGCCAGCTTCTCCTTCACAACCATTCAGGAGCAGCAGCTGCCATGAACTCTAAGGGGGTCAGACGGGGTGGGGGTGGGGGGATGCTTTGAGGGAACCAAAAAGTTCACTGCATCTCTCTGAGGAGAGCTTCAAGGCCACCCGGCAGGAAGCAACTGCAAAGCAAACCCAGGAAATGTCTTGTTTGAATTTGATTGGACACGGAGGGGGGGGGAGCAGTGATGGGAGGCAACTGAGGGAGGGAAAAGTTAGATTTGGGGATTTGGGTGCTGTAAAGACCCATCCCAGCTAACCATCCAAGAAAGCAGGACTCTTGAAACAGGCGTTGTCTCAAAAGGGAACTTTTATTAGGGGTCAATGACAGTAAAGAAGTCAAGGCAAGATCTGGAGAAAAACCTGCTTAAACGGTATAGATAACAACAACAACAACAACAACAACTGGTTGATATCTAGGATGCTGGCAGCAACCCGTGTCAACCATTAATGCCAATCAATTTGAGTGTTCAGTTGGCTGAGTTTCATGTTTTATGAATAAAAGTTTTATAATAATGATGATGATGATGATGATGATGATGATGATGATGATGATGATGATGATGATGTTGGAAGGGATCTTGGAGGTCATCTACTCCACCCCCCTGCTCAGGCAGGAAACCCTATACCATTTCAGACAAATGGCTGTCCAAACTCTTAAAAACTTCCAGTGTTGGAGCATTTGCAACTTCCGGAGGCAGGTTGTTCCACTGGTTAATTGTTCTAACAGTCAGGAAGTTTCTCCTTCATTCTAGGTTGCTTCTCTCCTTGGTTAGTTTCCAGCAAATAAAGCAGCAAATATCCCCCCCAGTAGAATGGCAGGCCACAAAACAAAAGCACAAGAGTGTATATGGAAGGAGGATAATAAGGATTTGGGGACCTGACAGGCACATGATTCTCAGTTATGGCTATATGCGCTACTGAAGTTTCACCTGACTTCTAGTTGGAGTTGAGGATCGTTCTTAACTAGAGGTTCAAGCTGAAGCAGATCTGACAAATGTTCTCCTTGGTTCTAGACTGGAGCTCCCTCTGCTAAGCTTCTATCCGTTACTTCTTGTCCTGGAGAATAGTTTGACCCCCACTTTCCTTGTGGCAGCCCCTCAAATATTGGAACACTGCTATCATGTCACCCCTGGTCCTTCACTAGACTAGACTAGAGCCAGGGGTAGGCAAGCTTGGCTCTTTTATGACTTATGGACTTCAACTCCCAGATTTCCTGAGCCAGTATGGGGGAACTATGGCCCCTCATGACTGGTGGACTTCAACTCCCAGAATTCCTGAGCCAGCCATGCTGAGGGGAAAGGGAGAGGTTTCCAAGCTGAGCCATGCTGGCTGAGGAATTCTGGGAGTTGAAGTCCACCAGTCATAAAAGAGCCAAGCTTGCCTACCCCTGTACTAGACATACCCAATTCCTGCAACTGTTCTTTATATGTTTTTGTCTCCAGTCCCCTGATCATCTTTGTTGCTCTGCTTTGCCCTCTTTCCAGAGTCTCAACAACTTTTTTACTTCTGGGCAACCAAAACTGGATGCCATGTTCCAAGAGTGGCCTCACCAAGGCCCTGTGAAGCGGCAGTATCACTTCTCGCGGCCTTGATTTTGAACCAACCCCAAAGTAAACTACAGCAATGATTTATACTGGATGGCTGTTAGTACATCTCAATTGTTAAACAAGGAACAAAACACCACAGAACAATTACTGTCACTCTCTCCTTGACATTGAAAAGCCAATTCGCAGGCAGGGAGTTGTCACACTTCATCAGAGCAACCTTTGACGTCTGCACAATTCCTGTACCAGGAACACACCATCTTTTAAACAACAATCTCATCCTGGCAGATCCAAAGTTCTCCAGAGATCAGTGGATTCCCAGCCCTTTGCAATATTTTTCAATCTTATCTCCGCCACAGGAAGGATTCTCGGCAGACCCGAGGCAGACCCAGGGCGGCCCAGAGGACCAGGGACAAACGCCCGCGCAGATCTATTGCACCTCTGACTTAGAATGAATCAGAACAACTATTTTTAATGAGTTCGTCCCATTTTAATAACAGATGGGATGTATTTAATTTTTGGTTTTTGGTTTAAAAAAGACAGCATTGATTTGTAAAACATAAAACTCCAATTTTCTCTTCCAAATTTCGCATTTCAGTGTTCAAACGTTCCTTTAGTGAGCGTTCAAAGTTACAGCGGAACTAAAAAAAAGCGGCTTCTGACTTTTTTTTTCAAACTTATGACCATTGCAGCCTCCCCAGGGTCGGTCACGTGATCAAAACTCACACACCGATTCACATTTATGACGTCCGCAGTGTCCTGGGGTCACGTGAGCCCCTTTTGCGACCTTCTGACAAGGGGGAAACCAAATTCACTTAACAACCAGGTTGCTAATTTAACAACTGCGGTGATTCACAGAACAACTGCAGCAAGAAAAGGCAGGGGGTTGGACTAGATGACCTCCAAGGTCCCTTCCTTCTTCTTCTTCTTCTTCTTCTTCTTCTTATTATTATTATTATTATTATTATTATTATTATTATTATTATTATTATTATTATTATTAAATGGGGCAAAACTCACTGAACGAATTTCTCACTTAGCAACATAAATTTTGGGCTCAATTGTGATCGTAAGTTGAGGACTGCCTGTACATATTTATTTCAGAGCAGTTTTTTTGGTTGTGTCACCACTAAACGTACTTTTATCTGGTGTGTTCCTAAAATGTTGGTTTTGGAGAACACTCCAAGAAAAAAGGCACTGTGAGTGTGTTATCTGAATATGTTTTTATTCAGCTTCTTCTGATGAGTTACGTTCTTTGCTTTTACTCTGAAAGCTTTGAAAATATTATTAATGGTGACCTGATCAAAGGAAGACCTTGTAGGAGGAGACCTATGTTAATTTATGGGGGTCAAAAATCAGAAAGAGGGAGGGCTAGCAACTTTACAGGATAATAAAGGTTGTTAAAAGGCGGTCAGCTCTTGTTCCTCAGATTCACGGATATGCTGAAAGAGGGTTTAATGTGGGGTGAGCTGATGGAAGGGAGGAGAGAATCAGTTAATTATGCAAATAGAAGGTACACATCAGAACGATTACAAAGTGAAGCCAAACGAGCTTCCCAAATGGAGAGGTTTTTTTGCCAGAAATCACACACACAGACACAAAAAGAAAACGAAACCCACCTTTGCAAATCACTATCATATGATTGCAGGATGTTGCAATCAATTGTAAATTGGTTGCCAAGTTCCGTGAATAGCAATTATCTGATTGCAGGGATGGTAAAACACTTGCAAATGGAAGTACAGGTGGAAAGTCATTTTTTCCCAAGGCTGTTGTAACTTTGAACCATTGTTAAAGAATGGTTGTAAGCCAAGGAATACCTGTATTGATGGACATTCTCCACAAAATTAGGTTGATTAAAAGGTTAGCAGTTGGAAGGGACCTTGGAGGTCTTCTAGTCCAACCCACTGCTCAAGTAGGAAACTTGATACCATTTCAGACAGATGGCTGTCCAGTCTCTTCTTAAAAACCTCCAGTGATGGAGCACCCTCAACTTCTGGAGGCAACGTCTGTTCCACTGGTTAACTGTCCTCACTGTTAGGAAGTTTCTCCTTAGTTCCAGGTTGTTTCTCTCCTTGATGAGTTTCCATCCATTGTTTCTTGTTCTGCTCTCAGGGGCTTTGGAGAATAGGTTGACCCCCCTCTTTTTTGTGGCAGCCCCTCAGATATTGGAACACTGCTATCATGTCACCCCTGGTCCTCTTCATCAGACTAGACATACCCAATTCCTGCAACCGTTCTTTGTATGTTTTAGCCTCCAGTCCCCTAATCTTCTTTGTTGCTCTTCTCTGCACTCCAGAGTCTCAACATCTTTTTTTATGTCATGGTGACCAAAACTGGACACAGGACTCCAAGTGTGGCCTTACCAAGGCATTGTAAAGAGGTATTAACACTTCACGTGACTTGATTCTATCCCTCTGTTAATGCAGCTCAGGATTGCACTGGCTTTTTTCCACAGGGCTGGTAATTGTCCACTAGGACTCCAGGGTCCCTTTCGCAGTTACTACTACTGAGCAGGATTTTCTTCTGCAAACAATGTTCCACTGATGCCCTCAAAATCTTGGCCTTCCAGCTCATCTAGATGGAAAGGTGCCAGCCCAGCCCACGGGAGCAATCTAGGACAGCGGTTCCCAACCTTTCTGGCTTTGAGGACCGGTGGGGGGGGGAAGAGGGGATGGTTCTGCGTGAGCAGTGGGTGAGTACGTGCCCAGCTCCATTTTGCGCAAGCCACAGATACGCTTACCTGCTCTTGAACAAACGGAGAAGCACTCGCACACTCGTCCGCCACTTCTGTGGCCCGGTTCCAAACGGGCCACGGCCCAGAGGTGGGGGACCCCTGGTCTAGGACAACTTGCCACGGTCAATTAGCTGCAGGACAACTCACCGTAGGACAATTCAATGCTGTATTAATCATTTCATTCTGTCATTATTACTACTAGTGACCACGTTTCCATCAAAATTATTGTAACTCTTGTATTTCTGGATTGGCTTTCTTATTTTGTTGTTATTGTCCAAGGTTCTGTGGAACTTAATTTAACTTTTGTACTTGTTGAATTGCCCTGTGGCGAATTGTCCCAAGCGTGGCTTGGCCACAGCCAGTTCTCCCATTCGGTAGTGGAGCATTGGAGAGAGAAGTAAGTCCTTCCTGGCCCCAAGGTCCCTTCCAACTTTATGATTATTATTACTTCCAGGCGGGAAGGCAGGGGAGCAAAAGCTGGAAGGGATGAGGATGCTGGCTCTCTCAGGCTCCGGACTCATTCGTTACAAGTCCCACTGCTCATTATACACCGAAGGAGAATATTTGCAGCTCAGGGTTGAAATGAGATTAGAGGTTTACAGATTACAGATCAGAGAGATTTCGTGATTCCAGGGCTATTTGGGGGTGGTGCCCCACCGGTAGCTGTTTGCTCTGGAATCCATAAAATGCTATAAAACTGGGTGGCCCCCCCCCCGCCCCAACCGACTGTATCACTTTTGCCCTAGTGGGAGTCTTGGGCGATTTGGAGGTGACTCACCAGCCCAATTCATCCGGATTCATCGTTGTTTGACCTCACGACGCCAGAACTGGCGCACGCACAGATTTCCTTTTTCCACCCGCTGTTGAGACGGGCTGAGTCTCAACTCTGCTCTGGCTCAGAGGGCTTGGAAGCCACCAAGAGCAATGCAGGAAATTCCTTCAAAGGGCTGTGAACCTGGCATGCAGGCCAATGGAGCGTATTGGGTAGTTTTGCCTGTCAATCACAAGGGATGAATGGATGAGTGCCTGCAGTTTCATACATTCACACACACACACACACACACACACACACACACACACAAACACACACACATATAGAATGGCTGAACAGGAAGAGGGCATTGGGTTGACTTGAGGGACCCTGGGTGCTCTCTGAGTCTGGTGGTTTTCTTGCAGACGTTTCATTACCCAACTAGGCAACATCATCAGTGCTAGAAGGAAGGGGGGGGGGTTGTGGGGATGAGGAGGAGGAGGAGGAGGAGGAAGGATCCTTGATGCTCTCTGAGCTTGCTTGTTTTCTTGCAGACATTTCATTACCCCAACTAATAGGTGATAACCTATAAAGCCCTAAATGGCTCGGGTCCGGGATATCTGAGGGAACACCTGCTGCCGGCATCAAGCTCCCTTCGTCCTGTGCGCTCCCACAGGGAGGGTCTTCTCAGGGTACCGCCGGTAAAAGATTGCTGGCGGACAATACCCAGGGGGAGGGCCTTCTCAGTGGGTGCACCGGCCCTTTGGAACCAGCTGCCTGTAGAGCTTAGGACTTCCCCTGACCTCCGCTCATTCCGCCGGGACCTGAAGACCTGGCTCTTTGAACTCTCTGGCCTGGTCTGAGAATATTAATTGGGATTTTAACTGTATTTTAATTGTTATTGGGGGTTTTAGTTTCAAGGTTAGTTTAATCATTTTAATTGTTTTAATTTATGTAATTTGTTGGACTGTTTTAAAAAACCTTGTGAACCGCCCTGAGTCCTACGGGAGAAGGGCGGTATATAAGTTTAATAACCTAAAATAAAATAAAATAATAACATCATCAATGCTATTGATGATCAGTGGTAGCACCGGTGATGCTCCCTAGTTAGGAGAATGAAACGTCTGCAAGAAGACGAGCAAACTCAGAGAGCGTCAAGGCCCCCTCACGCCTAACATTCAGTGTTGGGTTTTACTTTTCTCCTAGTACTTCTTCTCGTAGGTCAGTTGTTTTCGATCAGGGGTCTTCAAACTCGGCCCTTTTATGACTCGTGGACTTCAACTCCCAGAATTCCTCAGCCAGGCGTGCCTGGCTGAGGAATTCTGGGAGTTGAAGTCCACGAGTCATAAAAGGGATGAGTTTGAAGACCCCTGTTTTAGTTGGTGGACTTGCTGAGAGTCGCTGATTTGCCACTGTACATATTCAGGGCATACCAGGAAAAAAAACTCAGTAAATAGTGGAATAAATGTCCTTTATTAAATTCCCAATGTGCTGTGTCAAAACAAATCCCACTCAAAGCTGCGTCTGGGATCCAATTCCTTCCATTCGGACTACCCATCCTTGCCCCATCCACAGTCTTCCATTTCTTTATGGTAAGGTTATAGAGAGAGTTGCTGTTTTTACGATCTCATGACCTGGTTGGTGTTTACCTTCATGATACCACAGATTGTTTGTCTTAGGTTTGGTGCAGTTCTTGTCAGCCACCAAGGGTTATGTGTGTCGTCATGGAAAAATACTTGCCTGCTTTCACAACAACCAGTGAACCTGGGTTAAGGTGGGTCTTCTGTTTTGCTTAGCACGTGCCTGGCTGAAGAATTCTGGGAGTTGAAGTCCACAAGTCATAAAAGGGCCAAGTTGGAAGACCCCTGTGTTAGGGTTTAACACAGTGCCTTTCAACCTTGGTAACTTGAAGATGGGTGGACTTCAACTCCCAGAATTCCCCAGACAGCTATTGTTACCTGATGATGCTCTCAATTTTTCAAGTCAATTCAATCCACTACGTTAGGATTTAACACAGTGTTTCTCAACCTTGGCCAATTGTAAATGGGTGGACTTGAACTCCCAGAATTTCCTAGCCAGCTATTGCTAGCTGGGGAATTCTGGGAGTTGAAGTCCACCCATCTTCAAGACGCTAAGGTTGAAGAGTGCTTCAAGGAACTTGTGATGGCATTGCCCTGGTTTACACCCTTGCAGGTTTCAGGATCCCAAGATGAACCCTGGCAGAGAGAGCTGGCTGCTGGCCAGGGTGACTTCTCACCCAAAAATGGAGGAGGAGGAGGAAGAACACCCATTTTCCTCCAAGAAAGGGAGAAAAACCCCCAATCACTTCCTCATAGTGAGTAGCCAAGTCATTATTCCTCTGACCCATTTATTCACACATGATTAGAACATACAGTCTCATACACGCAAGCTGGCATTTAGCAGCTGGCTCTGGGGAGGATCACATGCTCTCTTGTGCCTCCAAACTCTAGAATAGAATAGAGCTGGAAGGGACCCTGGAGGTCTTCTAGTCCAGCCCCCTGCTCAAGCGAGAGAACCTATACCATCTCAGACAGGTGGATGTCCAGTCTCTTCTTAAAAATCTCCAATGATGGAGCACCCACGATTTCTGGTGGCAACCTGTTCCACTGGTTAATTGTCCTCACTGTCGGGAAGTTACTCCTTAGTTCCCGGTTGCTTCTCTCTTTGGTCAGTTTCCAACCACTGTTTCTCATCCTTCCCTCTGGTGCTTTGGTGAACAACCTGGCCCCCTCTGCCTTGTGGCAGCCCCTCAGATATTGGAAGACTGCTATCACGTCTCCCCTATTTCTTCTTTTCTTTAGACTTTCTCATGACTTTCCAAGTTCTTTAAACTTAACCCTTGGCTAGTTTCATTTTTTTTTACTCAAGGTTAAAGCTGGTCCTTTAACCAGCACTCTTTCTGGGGAAAGCTTGGTGGAGCAACCCACCTATCCTCCAGAGCACCACCTGAGGGCAGGTCAAGAAGCAACAGATGGAAACTAACCAAGGAGAGATCCAGCCTAGAACCAAGGAGAAACCTCCTGACAGTGAGGACAATCAACCAGTGGAACAGCTGGCCTCCAGAAATCGTAGGCGCTCCATCCCTGGAGGTTTTTAAGAAGAGACCGGACAGCCATTTGTCTGAGATGGTGTAGGTTCTCCTGCTTGAGCAGGGGGCTGGACTAGAAGACCTCCGAGGTCCCTTCCAACTCTGTGCTTCTGTTCTGTCCCACTCTGCTGAGTTGGGCGGGGCCCTGAGGGAGACTTCAGGGAAGCCCAGCCTGATGGCCAGCAGTCAAGCAACCAGATTGGCCAGGCTGGCAAGTGTAGTCCTTTCCAGAGAGGGCTGGGAATATGGGCCCTAAACTGCACCAAAAGATTGCCAAGAGCTCCGGCCCATGTGGGATCCCAGGAGACTTGGCAGATTAGCTGGGATAAGGCAGGAATCACTGACAGCCTCCGAATGGAAATGATCTCCATGCAACTTCATCCTGGCTAGAAGATTGGACTGCCAGGCTGCCTCCCTCCTCCTCTACGCAACCCCCCCTCCCTTCCAGCACTGATGGCGTTCGCTAGTTGGGTCATGAAACGTCTGCAAGGAAACCACCCAGCTCAGAGAGCCCCAGGGACCCCACAGTCGTTGTCATCGTTCTCCTCCTCCTGCTCCTCCTCCCCCTGTTATCTTTATTGACAATAATCAGTTTTTGCTTTCCTGCCAGGGAAAACATCAGGAAATATTCATAGCTGAGTCATATCTCCGAGTCAATTACCCAGATTTTATGGATCTTTCTTTCCTGCAGGGCAAAGTCTCATGGAGAAATCCATCCAGGCGGCTAGGATTAACTTGATGGCAGTTAATCAAAAGTTCATCTTCTTCACCTGTGGCTGAACACCTGAAAAGGCCTCTATTCTCTGCCCTGCCCTCGTGCTGTCCAGCTCACCCCGCAGAGATGGGAGCTGTCTCCAGCGGCCCCAGATCTAAAGCGCTGGCCCACCGGACCTCCTGGCAGGCTTTGGAGGACGTTGCCAGCCACGGTGCCCGTCGCCAGCCCTGCCCTCCCTGGCAGCCCCGGTCGGCTGGGGCTGACCCGTTCCCGAGTGCCCCCTCACGTCACTGCTTGGGCTTTCTCCGGCCAGGAATGAAGAGGTGGCGAACTGCCTCAATATCCGCAGAGTCTCTTCCATAAGCCCTCCTGCCTTCATAGGAAGAGAGCGACACCCTACCGTCAGAGTCCTTACCAGCCCTGGTTCCACAAATGGTTGCACAGGGCTTGATGCCTACAGAGGGCCCCTGTTTGCCAACATGGTCAGTTGTCACGGGGTTTAAAGTGGGGAGTAAAGTGGGGTTAATGCTACAGGCAGCAGGATGTGGACCCAAAGACGGCTCTTGCTGTTCCTGCCACAGATTGTAGACATGGCACGTTGGCTGACCTCACGTAGTGTATATCTTCTAAAACAGCGTGCTGGCTGAGGAATTCTGGGAGCTGAAGTCCACAAGTCATAAAAGGGCCAAGTCTGAAGACCCCTGTTCTAAAAGGAGGGCTCCTTCCTTCCTTCCTTCCTTCCTTCCTTCCTTCCTTCCTTCCTTCCTTCCTTCCTTCCTTCCTTCCTTCTCCCTCCCTCCCTCTCCCTTTCTTCCTTCTGTCCTCCCTCCCCTCTCCCTTTCTTCCTCCCTCCCTCCCTATCCCTCCCTCCCTCCCTCCCTATCCCTCCCTCCCTTCCTCCTTGTGGTCACCACCAAATGTTGAAATGCTTCAGTTGAACTTGAGATAAGCTGGTCTGGATTGCAGCTTTTTGGCATTCAGTAAAGTCTTTTCCTCTTAAATTTGCAATTCTACATGGTGACCTTTCCGTATTTCAGCTATGGTTTACTTTAAACTAAGATACGGTGACACAAAAGTCTAACGAAGTGGAGATTTTATTTACTTTGTCTTAAAAAGGTGTGTTTTGTTATTCAAAGCAGACGTTTAGATATGATTGATGCAATTCACAGATACGACTGGGATTTCCTCATAACTTTACTCACCAAATGGCAAATACTGGTGCAGTCTGCCTTTTGCTTCATTCTTTTCATTATTAGTTTTTATTAAGCAATTTTATACAAGGGTGAAAATGATGCCAATTTAAGGGGAGAAAAAGAATAAAGGAAAACAGCGAGTACAGAATGGAGGAAAGAGAGAAACAGGAAAAAGAAAAAAGTGGGGGAAATCACTTCTTGTCTTATTTAAGCACGTCTAAATAAATATATTGTATGTTCACCCTCATTAAGTTTACATCGTTGACATTATATCCCTTCTTCCCATCTTCCTTCCTTTGTTCTTTTTTTTTTATTGAAAAGTTTTACAATAGATTTTTAAATACAAAAAAGCCCCCCCTCCTCCCCCTCCCCTCTCCCCAACCCCTCTCCCCCCTCCCCTCCCCTCCCCCCTCCCCAACTTCCCAGAGCTGAATACAGGGTATAAAAATACAAACATAATCTAAAATATGCTAACAACCATAAAACATTAAATTCTATCGCACTTTAACTCACCATCGTCAAAATATTAATAAAAACTACTAACTAGTTATACATCATATAGATCCACTACTTATTCAAATGCTAAATGAAACTTTTTAGTCCCATATTTATTCTTAATATATTCAATCCATCTCCTCCATTCCACAATATATCTCTGTTGTGATTGTTCTTTCAAATATGCTGAAATCTTTGCCATTTCCGCCAAGTTAGAAACTTTTAAAGTCTTCTATTCTTCTATAGTCGGCAGTTCTTCCTTCTTCCAATATTGCGCTACTAAAAGTCTCGCTTCCTTTGTTCTTATCAAATCCATAAATGGCCATTTTTCCATTTTCAGCAAAAAGTCCGCAAAGGTTTCTAATTGCTGATAAATGTATTTGTTATCCTTTCTCTAATCAAGCAAGTCAATTTCACCATTTCTGCAAATTCTGTCGTTTTCACCACCCACTCCGCCGTTGTAGATATATCTGGATTTTTCCAACTTGGTGCACAGCAACAATCTTGCTGTAGTTACCGTCTATAAAAACAGTCTTTTCTAGTTGACCCTTGCAAAAATCCTGGTTTCAACTTGAATGTTAATCGTTAAAATACTTTGTCTGGCTTATAGGACCCAACATTTTATAGCTTTTTTTTGTTGCAAAGCCTATTGAGTTACCTTTTTCCCATCAGTTTTATGAATAAAGAGGGCGTGGATGGGCATAGTGTATGTCCAGATTATCCTAATATATCTTTTTATAGCATGAAGTTTAATCACATCACAAAGTGTTTCAGTCTATAACTGGGCCTATAAAACCAGCAAGGGTTATAAAACTGAAAAGCATATTTATCTCTTTGTTTTTATATTGTTCCATAAAGGCTGCCATAGGCCTTTTTGGAAAAGACAAGAGATAAACACTTTGGCCTCCGGCAAATATAAAAAAATAAGCTTAAAATGTTAAAGCTATATTGGATAAATACAGGTAGTCCTCAACTTATGACCACAACTGACCCCAAAATTCCTGTCGCTAAGTGAGACAATTGTTGTTAAGTGAATTTTGCCTCATTTTAGGACCTTTCTTGACACAGTTGTTAAGTTAATCAATGTGGTTGTTAAGTTAGTAACGCGGTCATTAACTGAACACGGCCTCCCCACTGACTTTGTTTATCAGAAGGTCAGCAAACGAGGTTCACGTGAGCCCCAGGATGCTGCGGCCGTCATAACTGTTATGTACTGGGCTTTTGTGAAATACCACGTGGGTTGCTGGAGCTGCTAATGGCTCTCCAGCAACCCAGACTACATGTCTCCTGAGCTGCAATTGGCTATCTCCAGGCGGCAATGGTTGATTCAAACCTATTGGCTGCCGCCTAGGGGCTAGACTATATATTGCGGCTAGTCGCAGGCATTTCCCCAGTACAGTTCCAGCACGAAAGAAACAATGAGTTATCATGTACTCAGCTTCGCATCTTCATTCCTGCACCAAAGAACCCGCTATTTAACAATAACTATGAGCCGGCTGCCAAGCATCTGAACTGTATGAAAACAACAACAACAACAACAATAATAATAATAATAATAGAGTTGGAAGGGATCTTGGAGGTCATCTAGTTCAACCCCCTGGTTGGCTTGCAATCTTAAAAAGGCAGATCAAAACTACACAAAAGCTAAAAGGCACAAGAGATTCCTCATTGCACTGTACACAAAAGTAGAATAGAACAGAACAGAACAGAACAGAATAGAGCTGGAAGGGACCTTGGAGGTTATCTAGTCCAGCCCTCTGCTCAGGCAGGAAACTCTATACCATTTCAGACAAAGGGCTCTCCTGTCTCAAATGTAGTGAATCATCAAGAATTTGTAATGCTATAAAACTATCATCCTTTTTGCCAGCATTTCTGTTGGACTCCAGTCCCCATCAGCCCCAGCCAAAATGGCCACTGGAGGAAAATTAAATTAAGCCATGCCTATAGAGGAATATGGATGTATTTCCGTCTTGAACTAGAAGCCAAGCCATAAAAAAACAAAAAAAAAACCAAGAACGAAACATTGATGTTTGCTGGAAAACCCCAGAAGTTAACGCAAATCTACTGAGCAGAAACACGAGTTACTAGCAGATTTATTACAGGTAATCCTCAATTTATGAGCATTTGTTTAGTGCCTGCTCAAAGTTACAACAACACTGAAAAAAGTGACTGTGGGAAGTTTTATATCAAACATATATTTTATTCCTTATACTTGTCTCCATCTTACCTGAAATGTTAGTGGAATCCACAATGGACAGAGAATCAGAGACTTCGCTAGATAATTGACAGTTGAGCTGAAATTAAGTTAACCAGATTAAAAATAGCAAATGGGGAAAAATATTTTACTCAAACTTCCTTGAACGCCCAAATAAGTTACCCAGACTTAATCCACACATCAAAGGGGAAGGTCTGTAAACACAATAAAATTAATTCTAACTGTCTCCTAGCGCCTTCACAAGAATAAACACCGTAGATGACACATACCTACACACACACGCACACGGCCTTCAAATGTCACACCCTAAAATCCACACACGCCCCTCACGCCCACACCGAGGACCAATCCCCCCCTATAAAATGATATCGCTGTACCCCATCTTCTCTGTAGCTGCCCCCTCGGGCAAATCTTGCGTTGGGGAATAAATTAAACTCCTTTCCTCACAGCTGTCTGGATTTCATTTTGATGTGTTCTTGGGCAGCCCCGGCTTGCACTGGACCCCCAAATTATTCTTTTGGCATGACGTACAAGCAATATTAAAGGGACACGGTGGCTCAGCGGGTTAGGACGCTGAGCTTGTCGATCAGAAGGTCGGCAGTTTGGCGGGTCGAATCCCGAGTGCCGCGTAACAGAGTGAGCGCCTGTTACTCGTCCCAGCTTCTGCCAACCTAGCAGTTCGAAAGCACATAAAAAATGCAAGTAGAAAAATAGGGACCACTACGGTGGGAAGGTAACAGCGTTCCGTGCGCCTTTGGCATCTAGTCATGCCGGCCACATGACCACGGAGACGTCCTCGGACAAGCGCTGGCTCTTTGGCTTTGAAACGGAGATGAGCACCGGCCCCTAGAGTCGGAAACGACTAGCATGCATGTGCGGGGGAACCTTTACCTTTACCTTACAAGCAATATGTGCACATCCACATGATCAACACCCAGGTGCATGTATTTATAACAGGTGCAGCATCCCAGGCTCACGTGATCACCTTTTGCGGCCTTTCCAGCTGGCTTCCGATAAGCAAAAATCAACGGAAAAAGCGGGGTTCACCTAACAGTCACAAGTGCAGTGATTCGCCTACCAATTGCAGCGAAAAAGGTCAGGTGCGACTCAGGTTGACAACTGCCTTGGAAAGCAATGGAAATTCTTACGACCCAATTGTGGCCGTAAGTCAAGGGCTATCTGTATTCCTTCATGGGCAAAATGAGGCAGAGAAACAAAGCGGGCAAACACAAACGTGTTGTGAGTCTGTTGTGCTCACCCGGGTGGGAGGCACAGAGTTGGCAGAGGCAGGAAAAGGAGGAGAAGGAGGGCAGAGGAACACAGGCGCCTCGGGCAAAGGGAGGCCCTGGCAGATCCTTCTGAGCTGGGAAAGCGGATGGCTTGGCGTGGACAGAGATCGGGGGAAAGAGACTGGACAAGTGGCCAAAGATTTTGTCCATCCCAATTTCTCCTCTCTTTTTAAAATCAACCTGGAATTAGGGTCGAGTTTCCTGACAGTGAGAACAGCTGATCAGTGGAACAGCTTGGCCTTCAGAAGTTGTGAGAGCTCCATCCCTGGAGCTTTTCGAGAAGAGCCTGGACAGCCGCTGGCCTGAAAGGGTCTTCTGCTTGGACTAGAAGATCTCCAGCGTCTCCTCCAACTCTGTGCATATTCCCCCCCCTAATTGTAACTAAATCACAAAGGCAGTGAAGTTGCAGCCCATGCAAATCTACCAGCCTAGTAACTTCTGGCTACTCCATTCTTATAGTTGCTGTTATTGTTGTTCAGTTGCTAAGTTGTCCAACTCTTTGCAACCCCATGGACCATAGCATGCCAGCCCCCCCTCAAAAAAATGTCTCCTGGAGTCTGCCCAAATTCATGACCGTTGCGTAAATGACACTATCTATACATCTCCTCCTCTGCCGTCCCTCTTCCCCGACATCGGGGTCTTCTCCAAGGAGTCCTCCTTTGGGGGCCAAAGTATTTGAGCTTCAGCTTCTGTAGCCGTGATGGTGCTCAAATCTCAAAGGCTAAGGCCACACTGGAAACAATGTTTGTTTGGTCAAGAGTCCACTTGCTTGCAGGTGACAGTCCCTCCTGATTTTCTGGGAAAGGCACACCACGACATGAGCCTCAGAGGACTTTTCTCCCGAGGTCTTGCTACTTCACCTCCCAACTATTCCTCCTAATAAAACACCTTTCCGGATGATCTGCAGGACCTTGAAGGACAGGTGGAAGGAACTGAAAGCCCAGCTCAGATCTTCTTCTTTGCTTTGTAAAAGTGTCTCCCTAAAACTACCTAGGGTGTGGAGGGAGAGAGAAATTTCTAGTTCTTGCACTTCTGGGTGTCTCAAATGTTCTTAACTGACGTTGTAGTTGTGTGTCTTTGATGCTGTCCCTCCCTCTTCTTCTGAGTCTGCCTTGTGTTCTTCTTCTCCTTTTGTGTAATGCCTTGTATGGTCTGGAATCACACAACATCCTCTCCAGGTGAGCATTTGCCATTTTTGTATGTAGTTTTAAGATTGGTTCTATACCAATTCTTTCCCTAATTTTATCTTTCCTGGTCACTCCAACAGCTTTCCTCAAATATCTCATTTCCTCTGGTGACTGACTTTCACTCAGATAGGGGTGAAAAGATTCAAGGCTGTGAACAGTTCTGGGGACTCACTCCCCTTAGAAGGGAGATCTCTTCCAAAGCCACCTCCACCCACCCACCCCCAAATTTCCCTTCTCATGCCTCTCATGAGGGACTAAGAAGAAACACCAGGTTGGGTAAGTTGACCCCATACAATAAAGGAGAATATTTGCAGCTCGGGGTTGAAAGGAGGGGTCCTTGGTAATCCCTGAGAGTGGTTTTCTTGCAGACGTTTCATTAGCTAAACTAGATAATATTACTCAGCGGTTAGTAGCACTGATGATGTTGCCTAGTTGGGTCATGAAACGTCTGCAAGAAAACCACCCAGCTCAGAGAGCACCAAGGGTCCCTCTAGTCAACCCAATGCCCTCTTCCTGTTCAGCCATTGTGTGTGTGTGTGTGTGTGTGTGTGTGTGTGTGTGTGTGTGTGTGTGAATGTATGAAACTGCAGGCACTCATCCATTCATCCCTTGTGATTGACAGGCAAAACTACCCAATACGCTCCATTGGCCTGCATGCCAGGTTCACAGCCCTTCGAAGGAATTTCCTGCATTGCTCTTGATGGCTTCCAAGCCCTCTGAGCCAGAGCAGAGTTGAGACTCAGCCCGTCTCAACAGCGGGTGGAAAAAGGAAATCTGTGCGTGCGCCAGTTCTGGCGTCGTGAGGTCAAACACCGATGAATCCGGATGAATTGGGCTGGTGAGTCACCTCCAAATCGCCCAAGACTCCCACTAGGGCAAAAGTGATACAGTCGGTTGGGGCGGGGGGGGGCCACCCAGTTTTATAGCATTTTATGGATTCCAGAGCAAACAGCTACTGGTGGGGCACCAAATGGCCCTGCAATCACGAAATCTCTCTGATCTGTAATCTGTAAACCTCTAATCTGTACAAGTACAGATTAGGCGAAACCTGGCTCAAAAGCAACGAGTGTGAGAGGGAGCTCGGAGTCCTAGTGGATGATCCCTTAAACATGAGCCAGCCGTGTGCGTCAGCAGCCAAAAAAGCTAATACAATCCTGGGTTGCATAAACAGAGGCATAGAATCAAGATCACGAGAAGTACTATTACCGCTTGATAAAGCCTTGGTAAGGCCACACCTGGAATCCTGCATCCAGTTTTGGTCACCACATTACAAAAACGACGTTGAGATTTTGGAAAAAGTGCAAAGAAGAGCAGCTAAGACGATTGAAGGCCTGGAGACAAAAACATCAAGAACGGTTGCAGGATTTCCGAATGGCCGATCTAGAGAAAGTGACATGATGGCACTATTCCAGTATTTGAGAGGCTGCCACAAAGAGGAGGGGGTCAATTTATTTTCCAAAGCACCAGAAGGCAAGACAAGGAACAACGGATGGAAACTTAATCAAGGAGAGAAGCAACCTGGAATTAAGGAGAAACTTCCTAACAGGGAGGACAATTAACCGGGGGAACAGAAGTTGCCTCCAGAAGTTGTGGGCGCTCCGTCACTGGAGGTTTTTAAGAAGAGACAGTCACTCGTCTGCAATGATATAGGGTCTCCTGCTTGACAGAGAGTTTGGACTAGATAGAAGGCCTCCAAGACCCATTCCAACTCTGTAACTCTGGTCGAAAGGCAAAAATGCAGAGAGGAACCGTGTGACCTTGCTTGGTTTTTCCCCAGAGCACCCAAGGTCATCCAGGTTCCATCTCCCAACTGGGCTAATTTGTCCGAAATGGTGTAGGGTTTCCCTGCCTGAGCAGGGGGTTGGACTAGATCAGGGCTTTTCAACTAGCGATGCGGGTACCACCTGTGGTACATTGGCACCTGGCAGGTGGTACGCAACCATCCTAGAAAAGTGGCAGCGGGGGAGGGGAATGAGCTGAACCGATGGCAGCACCGCACAAGCCTGAGCGAGAGACGGCTGGAGCTGCAGGGCTGTCGGGGCTCAGCGGAAGCGCCAGGATCAGCGCCAGGATCCAGCTGGAGCTCGGCGCTGATCCTGATGCTTCTGAGCCCAGAAGAAGCGCCAATCAGCTGGAATGTTGCAGCATCTCCAGGGTCTTGTGATGTACATTCGGATGCTTGGCAACTGATTCCTATTTATGACGGTCACAGCGTCCCAGGGTCATGTGAAGTGACCAAAACCTGCTGCAACCACCCAGCAGATGGGGGAGGGGAATAAAAACCAAACACCCCCCACCCCACCCCCGCTGCCCATCCTCAACAGAAATGCTCACAACCATGAAAACCTCGGACAGGAGGAAGAGCACCGCCGGGCGGGCAGGCAGGTGTCTTGCTTGGCTTTGGCTTGGGGCCACTTTTTTCAGTGCCATTGTAACTTCGAACAGTCACTAAGCGAACTGTTGTAAGTCGAGGACTACCTGTACTTCATCCCTTTTTTTTTTTGATCATCAACTTTTTGACCCCTCGCTAGGCGACTGGTGATCCTCGGATGTCACCCTATCCTAAAAGTGGTACAATGGGTGAAAAGGTTGAAAAGCCCTGGACTAGATGACCTCCAAGGTCCCTTCCAGCTCTATTCTGATTCTGCTCTGGGCACGCCTGGCTTTTGAAATGGGCAAGTCTTGAGCAACCCGGAAAGAAGGAGGGCGGCTTTGAGAGCGCTGCCGTGATTTCCCAGTGAGAGTCCTGTGTGGTTTGTTAATGTTTTGTTTACTGTCCCACGCTGCTTTTTCAAAAGGCAACAGGACTCTCTTGGCTTTCCCTGAAGATGTTTCGCTGCTCATCCAAGAAGCTGCTTCAGTTCTTCAGAATTAGAACGGAATCAGAATCAGAACTGAAGAAGCTCCTTGGGTGAGAAGCGAAACGTCTTCAAGGAAAAAAGCAAAGTCCAGTTGCCTTTTGAGAAAGCACCTTTGGGACAAACGTGACTTGGATGATTGTGAATCTCCACAGATATTTGTTTGTCCCCACTTCAGAGTGTGTCCACCCTATTGATCACACTGGTCATTTCTCCCGTGGTCTCTAATTCTCATGGCAGCAATGGGTGGGGTAGGGGGTCCGTAGGTTATGATTAAAAAATTCAATCTATCAGCCAGAATGGTGCACTTGGAGCTCCCTCAGTCTTCATTTGCAAAATTTATTGGCTGACCATCTTGTTGTTGTTAGCTGCGAAGTCGTGTCCGACCCATCGCGACCCCATGGACCACGTTCCTCCAGGCCTTCCTGTCCTCCACCATCTTCTGGAGTCCATTTAAGCTCACGCCTGCTGCTTCAGTGACTCCATCCAGCCACCTCATTCTCTGTTGTCCCCTTCTTCTCTTGCCCTCAACCTTTCCCAGCATGAGGCTCTTCTCCAGTGAGTCCTTCCATCTCATTAGGTGGCCAAAGGATTTGAGTTTCAGCTTCAGGATCTGGCCTTCTCAAGAGCAGTCAGGGTTGATCTCCTCTAGGACTGACCGGTTGGATGGCCTTGCAGTCCAAGGGACTCGCAGGAGTCTTCTCCAGCACCATAGCTCAAAGGCCTCAATTCTTTGGCGCTAAGCCTTTCTTATAGTCCATACATTGCAACTGGGAAGACCATAGCCTTGACTATACACACTTTTGTTGGCAGGGTGATGTCTCTGCTTTTTAGTGTGCTGTCTAGATTTGCCATGGCTTTCCTGCCCAGGAGCAAGCGTCTTTTAATTTCTTGGCTGCAGTCCCCATCTGCAGTGATCTTGGAGCCCAGGAAAATAAAATCTGTCACTCCCTCCATTTCTTCCCCATCTATTTGCCAGGAATTGAGAGGGCCAGATGCCATGATCTTGGTTTTCTTAATGTCAAGTTTCAAGTGACCATCTTACCACACGGTAATTCTGGGTGGCTTGCAATCTTAAAAAGGCAGATCAAAACTACACAAAAGCTAAAAGGCACAAGAGATTCCTCATTGCACTGTACACAAAAGTAGAACAGAACAGAACAGAACGGAATAGAGCTGGAAGGGACCTTGGAGGTCATCTAGTCCGGCCCTCTGCTCAGGCAGGAAACCCTATATCGTTTCAGACAAAGGGCTGTCCAGTCTCTTCTTAAAAACCTTCAGCATGGGGTCAAAATGGCCAAGAAATGGCCAAATCTGGCGGCCAGGGAGAGAAAGAAACACAAAGCAGCCCCGCCTTGCGCACTGTGGGTAACAGAGGGGAAATGCTGGGGGGACGAAGCAGATTCCCTTTTGAAGGTGGGAAAGTTTTTTTTCCCAACAGTAGGTGGAGCTCTAACCTATGTGGTGAATCGTTCAACGCTCGCTCACTCTCCTTTCCTTCCTTCCCTCCTTCCTCCCTCCCTCCCTCCCTTTCTTCCTCCCTCCCTCCCTTTCTTCCTCCCTCCCTCCCTCTTTCTCTGCCCTCTTCTCCTCTCTTCCCCTCTCTCCCCTCCCACTCCTACCTCAGGGATGGAGGCTGACTCTCAGACTGAGCTTCATAGAGCAGAGCTGGTGTGTTCCTCACTGGGACTTGGGGCTGCTTGAATCCACATCTGCAGGTCCAACATGGGTGTTTGGTACCTGTGCTGTAATGAATGAAGGAACGAATGAACCTTTATTGTCAAAGTACAACCATGAATACATTGAGATTGGCTGAGCCTCCCTTCGTGCCCCCACCCCCAACTCACAGTGACAACAAACCCTCCATCATATTACGCCATGTGAGCTAATTGCACAACACACCGGCCTTGCAAGTCAATCATGCATAAAGTTATTTCCCATTCAGGAACCTGACAGCCCATGGATAGACGCTGTTCTTCAACCTGTTGGTGCGGCTGGCTATACTCCTGTATCTCCTACCCGATGGTAGGAGCGTAAAGAGGTACCGTCCAGGGTGTGAGTCGTCCCTGAGAATTTTCCTCCCTCTTCCAAGGCAGCGAGCCCTGGTGAGGTCATCCAGTGGTGTCAGGGGACAGCCCACGATGTTTTGTGCTGTGCTCACCACCCTCTGTATTATCTTCCTATCCGCGGCTGTCAGACCAGCATACCAAACCATAATACAGTGAGAGAGGACGCTCTCTATAGTAGACCGGTAAAAGAGGGTCATTAGCCGTTGTTCTACCCTGTTCTTTCGCAATGGTAATGGTAAGGGTGGCATCTCCAAGAGGCCTCTAGAAGTCATTTTATTTATTTCAATCCCACCTTTATTATTTTTATAAATAACTCAAGGTGGTGAACATATCTAATACTTCCTCCTCCTCCTGTTTTCCCCACAGCAACAGCAACCCAGTCAGGTCTGCTGCTGAGAGACAGCCAACTTTCATGCCTTTAGGTAGGACTAGAATTCACCGTCTCCTGCTGATTGGCCCAAAGTCATCCAGCTGGCTTTCATGGCTAAGGCGGGACTAGAACTCACCGTCTCCTGCTGATTGGCCCAAGGTCACCCAGATGGCTTTCATGCCTAAGGCGGGACTAGAACTCACTGTCTCCCAGTCTCTTAACCACTAGAGCCAGGGGTGGGGAACCTTGGCTCTTTTAGGACTGGTGGACTTCAACTCCCAGAATTCTTGAGCCAGCCATGCTGAAGGGAAAGGGAGAAGTTTCCAAGCTGAGCTATGCTGGCTCAGGAATTCTGGGAGTTGAAGTCCACGAGTCATGAGGGGGCCAAGGTTGCCTACCCCTGGACTAGACCAAATGCCGGAAGAGATGGAGGGTGCAAGAAGAGGGTGAAGTTCTAGATCTTCCCCGAGTTTGCCTCCAGACTTCTGTAAACAACAGTCCCACCCAGTGCAGAAAGGAAACAATAGAAGTATAATCTTTTGAAATTACTAGGTGTGCAGTAACTTTTTTGGCTAGGATAAAAAATCTCTGAACATTCACTTTCATCATATTCCTAAATAATTGTAATCTTAGCAAATATTCCCTAAGCCAAGTCTGAGGATCTTCTAAAGGTTATCACAAATTTGCATTTCTCTCGTCTAAAGAAACCTAAATAGAGCTTGAAACATGAGTTTATCGTCAGCCAGATCGTTTACTAAAATAGCAGCCCGGGGTGTCATGTTTAGAAACGAGAATAACAAAAATAACATCTATTGTTCAGCTCAAAACAGTCAGCTGAGGTTTGACTTTCTCAAGGCTGAATTAAATTTAGGACAATGCAAATTTCGGCTGACCTTTGAAAGTGGAATAATAAATGTTATTTTTGCTCTTCTTCCATCTAAATTAGACACCTCACGTTGTGCCTCCCTCCTGTGCGTTCTCCTTGTACCAACCACTAAGACAAGTTACTACACTACATGGAAGAATTCAAAGCAAGCCAAGATTTTTGCAGCCATCCAGGAGGGATATTATCAAATTCCCCAGAGGAAGATATTCCCAATTATTTCCCAAGGAAAAACCAGCCTCCTGAGATCCCAACGACTGCAACAGATCACCCAGAAACAAGCCTCAGAAGCGTAATAGCACCGACTGACTGCTCTCCGAGTAAAGCTGATTACTATATTCCCCATGACAGCATCGTACTAAAGCCAGATTGTCCAAACTTGGCCCCTTTCCGACCTGTGGACTTCAACTCCCAGAATTCCTCAGCCAGCATGGACAGCCCTGTTCTAAAGCTGATTCTAAACGATAACAGAATAAGAGAATAAAAGAGTTGGAAGGGACATTGGAGGCCTTCCAGTCCAACCCCTGCTGAAGGAGGAAACTCTGTTTTCTGGACAAATGGTTCTCCAATCTCTTTCCCCCCACAAAAGCCTCCAGAGTTGGAGCATTCACCACCTCTGGAGGCAGGTTGTTCCACTGATTAATTGTTCTAACTGTCAGGAAGTTTCTCCTTAGTTCTAGGTTGGATCCTCTTCCTCCTCCTTCCAAACTCTCAACCATCTAGCACTGATGCGGTTCCCTAATTGGGTCATGAAATGTCTGCAACAAACACCACCAAGCTCAGAGAACACCAAGGACCCCACAGTCCTCCTCCTCCTCCTCCTCCTCCTCCTCCTCCTCATCATCATCATCATCATCTCTGCAATCCATCCTCCCTTCTAGCACTGATGGCATTACCTAGTTTGGGTGATGAAACGTCTGCCAGAAAACACCCAAGTCCAGAGAGACCCCCAAGGACCCCCCAGCTCTTTCTTTTACCATGAACTCCCAAATTTGGCACAGCAGCCCTTAGTGGGAAGGCAGTGGCAACCTCTTGGTTACGAGGCAACAGGGAGGAGCAAAGCATCTCTCTCACACACACACCGAGGGTGTGTGTGCCAAGCTTCGTTGGGCTTGGTGCTGTCAGGCTGCAATCTGGGTTGGTCACCGGGACTGACCGTCCCTCTCTCTCTCTCTCTCTCTCTCTCTCTCTCTCTCTCTCTCTCTCTCTCTCTCTCTCTCTCTCTGTGTGTGTGTGTGTGTCTGTCTGTCTGTCTCTCTGTCTCTCTCTGTCTCTCTGTCTCTCTGTCTCTCTCTCTCTCCAGTCCTGCCTGTTGTTTTCACCCATCCAATATTTCTGCCTGCCCGGAAGCTTTCCAAGGCCAGGTCTGGGGTCATGACAGGGGAAGGTCTCCATTTTCCCATCCTGGTTACATCACTCAACACAGCTGTGGACAAGGCACAGGCCGAACAAGAAACTCTTTTAGCGATGTTTATTTTCTTTTATTGGTTTAAAATGTTTATACAGCCAGCCGTCTTTCAGCCAACTCTGGGTGGCTCCCAAACAAACAAACCAAAAAAAGACAAACCCTCATAATATTTAGCTACTTTGTAAAAGGAGCAAATGTAACTTTTCCAAAACTGGAAGAAATGATTTTTTCCCCTTGATAGTCTTTTTTCTTGTAAGCAAGGGGTGCCTCCTCAGTCTTCCCTGGGCAGCCAAAAGTTTCCAAATAAATTTGCTGAGAAGTTTCCACCATCCTGTTCGGAAATCCAGAAATGGGGATAGTCCTCGCCTTACAACAATTCATTTAGTGACTGTTCAAAATCACAACATCGCTGAAAAAAGTGACTTATGACTGTTTTTCACACTTACAACCATCCCAGCATCCTCATGGTCTTGCGATCAAAATTTGGATGCTTGTCAACTGACTCATACTTATGAAGGTCACAGCATCCCGGGGTGTGTGTCACGTGATCCCCTTTTGCGACCTTCTGACAAGCAAAGTCCAGATTCACTTAACAGTTGTGTGACTAACTTAAGGACCGCAGTGATTCACTTAACAACTGTGGCAAGGAAGGTTGTAAAATGAAGCAAAATTCACTTAACAACCATCTCACCTACCAACATAAATTTGGGACTCAGTTGTGGTCACCTGTACACCCAGAGACCCAGAAACACAGACTCTCTCTGACACACTTGCACAAACACACAGACGTGCACACTTGCAGACACACATGTGCCTACACACAATCACATTTTCCTCTTGTACTTCCTGTCCTTGTCCAGTCTCACCTCCTGGCCACAAGCTTAATCCTGTTACTGGATTAAAACAGGGCACGACTCTCCAGGCGGGCCGGGTCACACAATGCCCAAAGCCCTGAATACTGAAGCAAAATTGAGCATTAAGCAAGCTTAATGCCCAGCCTTTATGTGGCCTGATTCAGCCACGCAGGGGGGGGGGTGGTGTTTGTCCCAGGAGACCCCTTCAAAGCCGACGGACCACCAGGGTCACCAGGGACCCAGGTTGACCAGCGAAGGTGGATTTCTTCTTTTCCAGGGAGGACCTGGCCTGGCTTGGTGACCCCAAAGCTGCCACAAGAGGCAAATCTCGCCCCCTCCTCCCCATCCACCTATCCACCTATTTCCCAAAGCACCAGAAGGCAGGAGAATTGATTGATTGATTGATTGAAGAAGCAATGGATGGGTTGTATAGCCGGTTCTTTGCAGGCATTGAGCAAGACGGAAGGTTCAAAAGAGCAACAGGCTTTATTGAAGGTCAAACATAACAGAAGCAACAAGGGAGCTGCTGTGCAGCTATTTATACGGTTGGCCGATAGGCGGTGACCAATAGGTTTGAAGCAGAGATTTCCCGCTCAAAGACCTACTTAGCCGGCTGGAGACAACCAGTCTGGGCCGGCTAGCAATCGTTACAAGCATACACGTGCACTAGCACTTATCAGTTGAATTCAAGCAATTAGCAAGCATGAGCAAACACACATGAGCAAACACACATATAGAACAAGGCCAATACATTACACCCCTTCCCCCTGGATGGGACACACAATCATTTGGTTACAAAATCTTGAAGATATTTGGGCGGGCTTTGGGCTCGTTCAGAGTGTCGAGGGGTTGCCGGAATCTCCCGGTCTACCAGTTCGTCTGCCGTGCTTGGTAGACCTGGACTCTGTGGTTCGGTGGAGTCAAAACAACTCGAGTCCCTTTGGCTGGCCTGTCCTGGTCGGCCTAGCCCAAAGTTTAACGGTGCCACTAAATCGGCATGGCTGCTGCTGGTCGCATGACTGCCCAGCCTCTGCGGTCCAATCGGCCCCGTCCCCGTTCTCTGTTGGGAAAAATGTCTCAGAGCATCTGAACTGCTCTGCTAAAGTGTGAGGTTGTGGCTCCAGGTCTGCTCCCCTTGGGAGTCCTGAGCCAATGACTGCTCCATTTGTCGCCAGCGCAACTGATCGACATGTTGGCGAATGACTCACCCATTTTCCAGGACCACCTCGTAGGAGAGTGGTCTTGACACTTTAACAATTTTTTCTGGCACCCACAACTGCCCTTGCTTGTAGTTCCAAGTCCAAACCCAGTCCCCCAGCTGTAAATGCCTAGGTGCCTTTGGACGTGTTGTGTCAGAGGCTACTCTATCGGGGTGCAGTCTGTCCAGTTTTGTTATTAGTCTCTTGTCCCAGCGCAGCTCTGTGGGGCTCTTGCCTGTAGCCGTACAAGGCGTTATATGCTGGCATAACAAGAAGTCGGCCAGCCTGTGGTGCCAGTCCCCTGTAGTAATGCATTTAAGGGGCTCTTTGGTTGTGCGAACCATCCTTTCTGCTTGCCTGTTCGATGACGGGTGAAAAGCAGCTGACATGGCGTGCCTAATGAGATTGGCCCTGAGAAAGGCCTGGAACTCTGATGTGGTGAACTGGGCTCCGTTGTTGGAGACTACGACATCTGGAAGCCCATGCATTGCAAACAGTGACCACAACACCTGGATGGTCCTTGCAGTAGTCATATTGGGAATTGGAACCACCTCCAACCATTTAGAGTGGCTATCGACCACTATTAAAAACAACTGTCCCTGAAAGGGCCCGGCTTTGTGGTCGGAGTTGGTGTCTTCCACTCATTCGGCGTCCTCATGGTGGATGGTTTCTGTTGATAGTAGGCTTTTGGAGGGCTGCAGTGCCTTCATAGCCCCTCCAGCAGCTTCGTCCACCATGACCTCCTTTAAGGCCTCTCCTTTGCAAAGAGTTTTTGTTGGATCCCTCTGTTCCTGAGTCCACAGACTAAGCGGTCTCTTAGTCACTCCTCTAGGTTGGAGAAATTGCAGAGTTGCAAAGCTTGATGAAGCGCTGCGATGAATTCTGTCACCAACTCACCAGGTTGTTGTCCACGTTGTTTGAAGGCGTGCCTCCAAGCTATCACTGAAAGCTTTGGTTCAAAATGGTCATGCAGCTTCTTCTTTAGGTCTGCATACATGACGGTTTCCAATGGCGCCGGGGTGACCAAGTTCTCTGCAATATCGAAGGTGGCTGGGCCGCACATGCAAAGGAAGGTTGCGGTCTTCAGCTGATCTTCGCTGACTTGATTTGCACGTAGGTAGTTCTCTACGCGCAAAATGTAGGATGACCATCTCTCCGGGTGTGTCACATCAAATTCTTTGAGCTTTCCAACCTTCGCCATGGTGAGAAGTCTTCGCAGCTCATGTCTCGCATTGCCTCGTGCTGCTGGCTTCTTCGTAGGCCCTGGGCCTGATCCTCAGGGTGGGTGGTCTCCAGCGTGGCTTGCTAGGCAGACCAAAGGGGGGGGGGAAACGCTGTTCCTTACCAGGCTCTGTGCTGGTCTCACCCCCCCTAGTGACTTCAGGCTCTCATGATGAAGCAGCACATCCCACCTTCGTCGCCAGTGTTGTTTAGCTGGTTCTTGCAGGCATTGAGCGAGACAGAAGATTCAAAATAGCAACAGGCTTTATGGAAGGTCAAACATAACAGAAGCAACAAGGGAGCTGCTATGCAGCTATTTATACGGTTGGCTGATAGGTGGCGACCAATAGGTTTGAAGCAGAGGTTTCCCGCCGAAAGACCTACTTAGCCGGCTGGAGACAACCAGTCTGGGCCGGCTAGCAACCGTTACAAAAATACACGTGAACTAGCCCGTGTTGAATTAAAGCAATTAGCAAGCAGTGCAACATGAGCAAACACAACATATACAAAAGGCCAATGCATTACAGGATGGAAACTAATCAAAGAGAGAAGCAGCCTAGAATTAAGGAGAAATTTCCTGACAGTGAGAACAATTAATCAGGGGAACAGCTTGCCACCAGAAGTTGAGGGTGCTCCATCACTGGAGGTTTTTAAGAAGAGAGTGGACAGCCACTTGTCTGGAATGGGATAAGGTCTCTTGCTTGTGCAGGGGGGTGGACTAGAAGACCTCCGAGGTCCCTTCCAACTCTGAGATTCTACAATTTTGTAAGGGTCTCTTTCTTGTGCAGGGGGCTGGGCTAGAAGACCTCCAAGGTCCCTTCCTGTATTCGTTCTGTATTCTGTCTTGCCCTGCTTTCCAGGAAGTCACAGACTGAATTTCTCTGCCCCCCCCACCTCCCAGTTTCTTCCCAAGTGTCAAATTGCCTGTTTACCTTCTCCACATTCCTGCCTTGGGAGGGCCGGCTCTGAATGGGATTCCAGCTGGGGTCATGTTTAGCGTTGTTGAAGACAAGAGACAGCAACACAAAACAATAATTCTTACTTTAAGATTCAGAGGTTTATTTGCCTAATGATTTAGAGCATAGCAGGCATAATAACACAACATCACTTATATTAATAACCCATTGCAATGAGGTCCGTATGGCATAGCAAACTCTAAAGGACAGCTATAGGCCAATGGCCCCGAGCTGGACTTAAACTAACATTTTTATACCTTTCTTCCAACGATCATCCACAGGTACTTGCAAAATCAGTTCCTCCTTCTTTCGTGCTGACCAGTTCCTCCTTCTTTCGTGCTGCAATTTTCCACATACACCCGTGTACATCTGAAACCTCTATCCATCCGCTACTTTCAATTCCTCTTTTCCCACAGTTGCAATACTCATGTTCCAAATATGCACAAAACTTCCTACTTTGCTATTTCATATTGCACATAGCTCAGCAGATTACAAATAATACTTCCGCATGGTGAAACAAGATAAGAGTTCAAGGCAAAGCTTTGTTTTAAATCACTTCTGTGGGGCCTACGTCATGTTTGCTCCAGCCTTATCTTGTTATATGAGGAGGGGGCTACATTTTCATTTCCCACAGTCCCCACTTCTTGTCCGTAAGGACAACACACGTGATTAGTGGGTGGCGTGCAAAAAGGCAAATTATATTTCCATTCAAGGGGGAAAACCAGATTCGCTTAGCAACCGTGTGACTAACTTAACAGCTGCAGGGATTCACCTAACAACCATGGGCGAAAAAGGTCGTAAAATGGGGCAAACCCCACTTAACAACTGCTTTCCTTACCAACAGAAATTTGGGGCTCAACTGCAGCCAAAAGTCGAGGACTCCCTGTACTTCAGCGCGGCAACGAAAGCACTGACCAGGGAGGGGACTGGCTGCCCCCGTCTGAGCCACAAAGGTCAAGGGATGGCAGCACGGCTTTTCGGCACATATTTGGGGTCATAAATTGAACAATTCTGCGTCAAGAAGAAGTGGGGGGCTGTTCTGCTCTGGGGGGGTGTCTTCTCCATGGCTGCCACCGCGATGCCTCTCGGGAGGAGGAAAAGAGGGCCCCTTCCTTGGAGCAGGACTTATTTATTATTTTATATCCCACCTTTTTATTATTCATATAAACATCTCAGGGCGTAGGAATATATCCAACACATCGTCCTCCTCCTAGTTTCCTACCACAACAACCCTGCGAGGGAGGTTGGGCTGAATGAGAGTGATTGACCCAAGGTGACCCTGCTGGCTTTTATGACTAAGGCAGGACTAGAACTCACTGTCTCCTCGTGATTGGCCCAAAGTCACCCAGCTGGCTTTTTCATGCCTAAGGCGGGACTAGAACTCACCGTCTCCTGGTGATTGGCCCAAAGTCACCCAGTCACCTTTCATGCCTAAGGCAGGACTAGAACTCACCATCTCCTGGTGATTGGCCCAAAATCACCCAGCTGGCTTTTTCATGCCTAAGGTGGGACTAGAACTCACCATCTCCTGGTTTCTAGCCTGGTGCCTTCACCAGCAGACTAAACCTCCATTGCAAACTTTGCACCCAACCAGGGATTGGTCAGAAGTCCTTCTGGATGGCTGGGAATTCTGCCCAGGCCTATTTTGCAAGGTGGCTGTGTGAATCCCTGAATGGTGAGGTTCACGCTGTGGCAGGAGTCATTAGAAAGAGCCTCCATCTCAGAAATGCAGAGGACCTTCGTGGCTGTGGAGCAGAGGGCTGGGGTCCGGGGTCCAAAGGCTCCTCTGCAAAGGAGGATTTGCTACCTGAGGACCACCAGCTGAGTAAGTTCAGTGCAACCAGAATGTAAAAATATCTCCTGCCATTCCCTCCCTCTGGGTGCTTTGTGGCATTATTGCTGGGAAGAAAATGTCATTTCGTGTCCTTGCTCTGAATTCTAGCAGTTCACATAATGATTGCATCCTTATATACAACACACACAAACACACACGCAATCACACACACACATTATTTTGAACTACATCTAAATAATTAATTATGCAAATAGTTCTGGGGCATGAATAAAGTCTTTCACTAACGCTGTACAGAAATTTAAAATAATTGAATATTTTAAGGGGATGTAATGTTTCATATAAAACGATGGCTGTGCTTGCAAGCCGAGAGTTTTTGTTAAGTAAAGTAAAAATCAATTAATTTAGTATGAATGTTTATTGTCTTCCTTCTTTCTTCCACAAAAGTCTGCCAAGCCCCCCCTCGTGGGGTCCTGCGAGACGGAAGCGGCCATCACCTAACATGAAACAGAGAGGGCCAAAAGCCAGGAATTCTTTAGGGAGGAAGCTAAGGAGGGAGGTTGAACCGCTTTGCGGAATGAAATGGGCTGAATGTAAGTTTAATAAATAAATAAATGGAACAAATTGTTAAGGAAAGAAAGGAAAAATGTGAACTAGACAAAGGAAGCTGGGCCTGTGCACACGGAACAGCCCCTTCCCCAGACCCCAACGAGAGCTACCAGCTTTGTAAATTAACAAACCAGGAATCTGGATAAAAGGGGCCCTGATGCCCACCCACTTTTCTGAGTCGAGTTTACATCCAGACACGAGAGTTTGGCGGCCTAGTTCAGAAGGAGACGGGCAAATTTCCTGACAGTGAGCACAATTAACCAGTGGAACTACCTGCCTCCAAAAGTTGTGGGTGCTCCAACACTGGAAGCTTTTAAAAAGAGGTTGGACAGCCATTGGTCTGAAATGGTCTCTAGGCTAGGGTTTCCTGCCTGAACAGGGGGTTGGACTAGAAGACCTCCAAGGTCCCTTCCAACTTTTTATGATGATGATGATGATGATGATGATGATGATGATGTTGGGTTAGTGTAGATGAGTGTGTGTGAGAGAGAAAGACAGAGAGAGGGAAAAAAGAGAGAAAGAGAAAGAGAGATAAGACCTTCAAGGTCCCTTCCAACTTTATTGTTGTTGTTGTTAATGTTGGGTTAGTGTAGATGAGTGTGTGTGTGAGAGAAAGACAGACAGAGAGAGAAAAAGAGAAAAACAAAGGCAGTGTGTGTGTGTGTGTGTGTGTCTAGGGAATTCTGGGAGTTGAAGTCCAGTTGCCAAGGCTGGACCCCCCCTGGTTTAGAGACAAGAAATCTGGGGCAAGGCTGGGTATTGTGGGGTGGAGCAAAACAGAGGGACAAAAACACCCAAATATATATTTTAGCCGTAACTTTGACCACTCGGCTTAGAGAACAGAAGAGGGGAGAGGACCCTGACTTTGGTGGGACATTGTGGGGGGGGGGCAAGCACCAGGGGCCGAGGGCCTCTCCTTTCAAGGAGGCAGAGAGAGGCGGGCCCCCTCCTGGGTGGGAAAAAGGGCGGATTCGCGTCTCGCAGGAGCAGAAAAATCTACTTGATTATTTATACGCAGCCGCTTTAAAAGGTCCGCTGGCAGAAGGAACCAGAGGCCGGGAAGGCTTTGGCAGCCCATCAAGGCGCCCCCCCCCCCAAGCTGGTGGTCCCCTCGGAGCTAAGGAGGAACGAGCGGACAGGCGGAGGAGCAGCGGCCAGGGCGCGTTCACGCGTGGCTGTGGGTGCGAGTCGCTTTTGGGTTTGTCTCCGAGGTAATTAATGGATGCCAGAATCCCTGTTTGGCCCCTAAGAGACCGGCTAAGAGGGCTCCTCTGCCCCAAAGCCTCCTGCAGCCCCACTGCAGCCCCTTTCTCCCCCCCCCCCAACACACAGACCTCAAGCTCAGTTCAGGAAGGGAGGGAGGAGAGAGGAACAAAGGAAGAGAAAGGAAAGAAGCATGAGGAAGGGTGGAAGGAAGAAAGGGGAAAGATGGAGGGAGGGAGGGAGGAGGAAGAAGGGAATGAAAGATGAGGCATGGAGGGAGGGGTAGGAAGGAGGGAGGGGGAAGGAAGGAAGATAGAGAAGAAACAGGAAGGAACAATGAGAGAGAATGGGAGGAAGGAAGAAAGAAAGAAAAAGAAAGAAAGATGGGAGGGAGGGAGGAAAGAAAGACGAAGGAGACAAGGAAGAAGAAAGGAAGGAAAGAGGAGGGAGGGAGGGAGGAATGGAGGAAGGGGGTCAGAGAAAGTGGGGTGGGGGGTGGGGGAGGCCTGTGCCTCCGGCGGGTGTCCCTGGCGACTTGGGCTGTGCCACCCTGGGCCTTTGTTCTGCCAGAGAAGGCCAGAGAGTTGGCACTGGGCATCCAGCCAACACAGTTGAACTATCACAGAAGAAGCCAGAATTAATAAGAGAAAACAGTTCTGCATTCTCCGGAGCTTGGAACGAATCCGGGGACCCTGCGGGGGGGGGGGCATGAAAGACCTGAGACAGCCAGAAGAAGCCTTTGATGTCATCCTCGCTATGTGCCTTTCCATGCCCCCCCACGCCCCTCCCCCCATTCCTCCCCCTGCCCTTTTAATTCCTTTGCACTCGAGACGTTGACACCAAAAATAGGGCCCCACGAGAGCTTCTTTTTTTCTTGAGCCTTTTTATTTCTTTAACTAAATATTAAAAAAACCAAGGAAAACAAACACACAAGATTATTTTAAAAGGTACGTGTGTGTGTGTGTGTGTGTGTGTGTGTGTTGGACTTCCTTGTTTTTCTTTGAAGACGTTTTGCTTCTCATCCAAGAAGCTTCTTCAGCTCGGACTGCAATGGAAGTCATAATTCATTATATTCATCCACAGCTAATTTATATTTATCACTTCTTCGGAGTGCAGAATACCCGAAGCTTCGGGTTTGTCTTTCCAGGGCTGAAGAGTCTGTCTTTTGGATATGAGCAAGATCCAGAAAATCCATTTTCTTTGCACAGATGTCCCGTGTGATGAACTTCTAAAGAACATAAGCATCTCAAAATATTAAATCTCAAAGCTGAGTTAATGCAGCTAATTGCTATTTACCCAAATTGATTTCACGGCTTCTCCATGCATCCGGCTTCGGTCTGGCCCAGCCCTCGGGTACCCTGGCAATTAGGACGGGTGGCTTACAGGTAGCCAACCACTAGCAGCCACTCATTCAGTGACCACTCGGTGTTCAGCACTGCAAGAAGAGTCTCACAACCTTGTTCAGTCAACAGGGTGCTGATTTATCACCAGGTTATCAAGTCCGGGAAGTTCTCTCTCTCCAGCCTGTGTCCTTTGGGCTGTTCTGCGCGTAGCGTTTATGGGGTGCCCCCTGGCTGCATGTGGCTTTTCAGTTGTTGATTGGGGTGTGGATGGATGGCTATTAAGTTGATGGCTGCTGTTTCCTTGTGCTGCCAAGCCCTCACTTCCTAATTACTTTAGAATAGAATAGAATAGAATAGAATAGAATAGAATAGAATAGAATAGAATAGAATAGAACAGAGTGGAATGGAATGGAACGGAACGGAACGGAAGACCTCCAAGGTCCCTCTCGGCTCTATTCTATTCTATTCTATTCTATTCTATTCTATTCTATTCTATTCTATTCTATTCTATTCTATTCCATTCCATTCCATTCCATTCTATTCTGTAATTCTATTCTTCTCTTCTCTCCTCTGCTCTTCTCTTCTGTAATTTAATTCTGTAATTATTCTATTCTATTCTGTTCTGTTCTATTCTATTCTATTCTATTCTATTCTATTCTATTCTATTCTATTCTATTCTATTCTATTCTATTCTATTCTATTCTATTCTATTCTATTCTATTCTATTCTATTCTATTCTATTCTATTCTATTCCATATATTAATATTTGTATTATGCTAAATGGCCATGTCACTTTTTCCAGTGCTGTTGTAACTTCAAATGGCCATTAAATGAACTGTTGTAAATCGAGGACTACCTAGATTGTATTCATTTATTATAAATTGCACAGATTTACCTTTTAATATTGCAAGCCACCCGGAGTTACTGTGTGGCAAGATGGACAGCTAACAAATTTTGCAGACAAACGAATAATAAATAAATAAAAATAACAACTAAGGACACCCAGTTTCAGGCAGTTCCCTTGACCAGGCTCCAGGCTCCTTCCCAGGGGTGACTGCCCGGTCCAGCCAGCGGTTCCCCAGGTGGGCTTCCCCGGGGGTCTTCCCTCTGACACTCCCCAGGCCTCCTCCGCTTTGTAGCTTGTTGACCCTGCCCAACGTCCACCTCACAGTCTGTTTTGGGAGCATCCCTGCTTCGGACAGGAAGGCGGTGCAGAGTGGTGAGGATGGGCGTAGCACAGAAGCGACGCTTGAGGAGGGTCCGCAAGATTGTCTGGGACACTTTGCATCCTCTCCACGACCTGTTTTCCTTGTTCCCTTCTGGGAGGAGGGGGCTTCGTGGTATCCGGAGCAGAACATCCCGATTCAGCCATAGTTTCATTCCGTACAGCATTAACCTTGTGAACTCGCAAGCTTCCTCCTTCTGTCATATATTCAAGATGGACAGCATTTCATATTTTATTGTCATGAATATGTAGGGGTAATATGCAGGGTGATGTCTCTGTAAAAAGCAGAGACATCACCCTGTCAACAAAAGTGCGTATAGTCAAGGCTATGGTCTTCCCAGTTGCAATGTATGGCAGTGAAAGTTGGACCCTAAGAAAGGCTGAGCGCCAAAGAATTGAGGCCTTTGAACTACGGTGCTGGAGAAGACTCCTGCAAGTCCCTTGGACTGCAAGGCGATCAAACCGGTCAGTCCTAGAGGAGATCAACTCTGCCTGCTCTTTAGAAGGCCAAATCCTGAAGCTAAAACTCAAATACTTTGGCCACCTAATGAGAAGGAAGGACTCACTGGAGAAGAGCCTCATGCTGGGAAAGGTTGAGGGCAAGAGAAGAAGGGGACGATGGAGAGTGAGGTGGCTGGATGGAGTCACTGAAGCAGGAGGCGTGTGTTGTGACTCAGGGCCAGCCTGTGGGCCCGACAGCCGGGTCCGATGTATCGGAGGACTCAGATGTGGGGGAGGAGGGAAACGAACCGGCTGATGATGATTTGGAGACTTTGCAGAGTCCTCAGCCGGGAACCTCTTCTCAGCTGTGTGAGCCCGAGAGTGCGGAGGATGATGACCCACAGCTGGCCCTGTTCAAGGACGCCCGACGCAGGAGGCAGACGAGCAGGGACAAACAAAGGAAGGCTATGGGACTCCTCGGGAGGAGGCACAGGGAGACCACGCCCTGAGCTCTCTATAAAAGAAGTGTTTGGGGAGGGGCTAGTTGCTGAAAGCAACTTTTTCGTTTGAGAAGTCAAGCTCTTGTATTTTTGTAACAGTGTAATTAAAACTTGGCAGAAGCCTTTTGATCTTGGACGCTTTCCAGACTCTTCCTTTGATTAGGGGTGCGAGAAGAGGGCTGGTTCAGAACAGTTTGCTTTCAGCCACCCACCCCTTAATACTACGATGGAGCAGCTTCTTGCCGAGAATGTCCAGCTCAACCAGCAACTCACCTTGCTGGCCACTCAGGTGGCACAACTGCAGGCTCAGGTACATGCTGCCCCCCCACCCAGGAGGAAATGTCAGATAGCTATGCCGGATAAATTCGCTGGTAATCCAGAACTGTTTCCTGCCTTCCTGGGACAATGCCAGCTTTATATCAGCGTGAGAGCAGCTGATTTCCCCACTGACCGAGATAAGGTGGGATTCGTGTTGAGCCTTCTGTCGGGAGATGCAGCTCGTTGGGGCACGCCTCTGTTGGCACAGCCTAGCCCTTTGTTGGATAACTTTGGGGGGTTTTGTGACCATATGCGCCTCATGTACGAGGACCCGATTAAGGCGCAGACGGCCACCCGACGCCTGAAAGCTTTGAGGCAGGGTCAGCGCCCTCTACAGGCCTATATCAGCGATTTCCGGCTGCTTAGCCAGGATTCCGCCTGGAATGAGGCTGCGCTCGTGGATGCCTTTCAGGATGGCTTGTCAGAGGAGATGTTGGATGAGCTGGCCCGCGTGGACATTCCCTCAGACCTGAATGGGCTGATCCATCTTTGTCTGCGGATCGATGCCCGGCTGCAGCAGCGTAAGAGTCGCCGTGCCACCCCACAGACCCCTGCCGCCCCTGTTGTGCGTGAGCCCCCGGTCCAGAGGGAGGAGCCAATGGAGCTGGGTGCCGCCAGGTCCCGTCTATCGGTGACGGAAATGGACAGACGACGATCGGAGGGGTTGTGTTTTTACTGTGGGGACCCTGGACATTTGGCTGCTTCTTGCCCGAAGAAGCGTCAGCGGGCGTCAGTGACCAAGCCTGCCCCGAGAAAGTCCCCTGCTTTGTTATCGGGAAACGGCCCGAGCCCGATCTAGACGGTGTGAAAGATCGGGCGACCCACAACATCCACACCGAGCGACGCCGTTCCGACGGTGCCTGTGAACCTCCACGGCATTTGATTTTGGAGGCACGTCTGATCCTCCCTGGCAAGTCAGAGGGGATTCCAGTCCATGCCTTAATTGACTCTGGGGCTACCACTAACTTTATGGATTCGGCCTTTGTGGCCAAATGGGCTGTTCCCCAGTGTCCAGTGGATCCGCCCATGCTTGTGGAGACCATCGATGGTCGAGTGCTCCTGTCCGGGCCTATCACGGCCGCCACGCAACCCGTGTGTATGGCCATCAGTACCCATGTGGAGGCCATTCAGTTCTACGTCACTTCGGATCTGCACTTCCCCGTGGTCTTGGGACTGGCGTGGCTCCGGGCGCATGATCCACAGATCTATTGGTCTCAGAACTTGGTCACCTTCCCAAGTTTGCAGTGCGTGGACCACACCCGCCATATCTGTGCCGGCCAGGTGGAGGGTTCCTCAGGGGTTTCCTTGCCTCCCGAACTGTCCGACTTTGCTGACGTGTTCAGCGAGTCAGAGGCGGACCAATTACCCCCGCACAGGCCCTACGACTGCTCCATTGACCTAGTCCCTGATGCGCCTCTCCCAGTGGGGCGTTTGTACTCCATGTCGGAGCCCGAGTTGGCTGCATTGCGGGACTTCCTGACGAAGAACTTGGCTCGTGGTTTCATCCGGCCCTCGTCCTCGCCAGTGTCTGCGCCCGTGCTCTTCGTCAAAAAGAAGTCGGGCGAGTTACGGCTTTGCTGTGACTACCGGAAACTCAACGCTATCACGGTGCGTAACCGCTACCCGCTGCCCCTCATCCCCGAGCTCTTGGACCGACTCCGGGAGGCTAAGATCTTCACGAAACTGGACCTGCGTGGAGCTTACAACCTCGTCAGGGTTTGGCCGGGTGATGAGTGGAAGACGGCGTTTGGTACTCGCTATGGACATTTCGAGTACACGGTGATGCCGTTTGGCCTGACCAACGCCCCCGCTGTGTTTCAGCATTTTATGAATGACGTCTTTCGGGATCTGTTGGACCAGTTTGTTGTGATTTACCTGGACGACATCCTGATTTACTCCCCGTCGCGTGAAGCGCATCATCAGCATCTCCGTCAGGTCCTGCAGCGCCTCCGGAATCATCGGCTGTTTGCCAAGTTGGAGAAGTGCCAGTTCTACCAGGTGACCATTGATTTCTTGGGTCACCGCATTTCTCCTGAGGGCATCGCCATGGAACCGAGTAAAGTTGAGTCGTTGCAGAGTTGGCAACCCCCGCGTCGCGTGAAGGATATTCAGCGACTTCTTGGATTTGCCAACTACTATCGGACATTCATCCCTGGCTTTGCTGCCTTGACAGCCCCCCTCACCCGGCTCCTGCAGAAGAAGACTCGGTTCCAGTGGAACGCCCCCGAACAACAGGCGTTCCAAGCTCTGAAGGACGCCTTCATGAAGGAGCCCATCTTGAAGCATCCTGACCCGCAACGGCCGTTTGTCGTGGAGGCGGACGCCTCCGACATTGCCATTGGGGCCGTGTTACTTCAGGCAGCGACGCCCAACGGTACCCTTTTCCCTTGCGCGTATCACTCACGGAAATTGAATCCCTCGGAGCGCAACTATACCATCTGGGAGAAGGAGCTGCTGGCCATCAAGGCGGCGTTCGAGGCTTGGAGGCATCATTTGGAGGGGGCGCGGCATCAAATCGAGGTCCGGACGGACCACAAGAATCTGGAAAGCCTGCAGACCGCTCGGAATTTGAACCAACGCCAGATCCGGTGGTCCCTCTTCTTTGCGAGGTTTGACTTCCGGGTGCGGTACATACCAAGCGGGCACAACCAGAGAGCGGATGCTCTGTCCAGGAAGCCCGAGTACACCCGAGTGGAAGACAAGCTTCCGCCCAGGACCGTGATCCCCGTCGAGTCTTTTGCTGCGGTGCGGGAGCCGGTGGATATACGGGCTCGGATCCGGGAGGCGCAGCAGCAGGAGGCGTGGGTGGCTCAGCGGAAGGAAGAGGTGGGGCCAGATTCGCCTTGGTCGGTCACGGATGGACTCCTGTATTATCGTGACCGGCTCTATGTTCCAGGAGGGCCACTCAGGGGACTCGTCCTCAGCCAATGTCATGATAACCCGGCTGCGGGGCATTTTGGCCTGTTCAAGACTCTGAACCTGGTCTCCCGTACATTCTGGTGGCCCCGAGTCCGACACGATGTCCAGTCTTATGTCACCTCCTGCGTCCCATGCAGGCAGGCCAAGTCAGCGACAGGGGCCCCGCCTGGTTTACTGCAGCCTTTGCCAACGCCCAAGAGACCCTGGGGGGCTGTGTCCATGGACTTTCTGACGGATCTACCCCCATCCTCCGGCTTCACGACAGTGTTTGTGGTGGTGGACATGTTGACCAAGATGGCGCACTTCATCCCCTGTCGCGGCTTACCGTCAGCTCGCGCCACTAGTCGCATGTTCATCCAACAGGTGTTCCGGCTGCACGGCCTTCCCGATAGAGTCGTCTCCGATAGGGGGGCCCAGTTTACAGCCCGCTTCTGGCAGGAGTTGATGCGGGCGTTGGACATTAAGGTTTGCCTCTCGTCCGCGCATCATCCTCAGACCGACGGGGGTACCGAGAAGGTCATCGGCATTTTGGAGCAGTATCTGCGCTGCTACGTTAACCTGCAGCAGGACAATTGGGTGGACTATTTGGCCATAGCCGAGTTTGCCTTTAACAACTCGCAGCACACCTCCACGCAGATGACACCGTTCTTGGCCAATGTGGGTTATCACCCTCGGTTTTTCCCCCTTTCTCCCGTGGACTCACCGGAGCCGGCAGCGAACGAATTCATGGCGGAGTTACAGGCGATCCATCGGTTGGTGCGACGGCAGCTGGAGAAGGCCAAGGCCGACTACAAGAGGTTCGCCGATCGGTCGAGAAGGGATACGCCTCCATTATCGGTGGGGGATCGGGTCTGGCTGTCCACCAGGAACCTACCATCCACTCGGCCGGCGAGGAAGCTGGACCACCGTTACCTTGGACCGTTCCCAGTCGAGGCCGTCATCAACCCGGTCGCCTATCGTTTAACTCTGCCACGTTCCCTGCGCGTGCACCCCGTCTTCCATCGGTCCTTGTTGGTCCCCGAACAACCGGCTTGTCCACTTCGCCAAGCGGAACCTCCCCCATCAGGACCTCGTGATGGCGACAGCACCCCCGAGTACGAGGTCGCCAGCATCAGGGATTCCCGCTGGCTGAAAGGTCGCTTCCAGTACCTGATCGAGTGGAAAGGGTACGGGCCGGAGGACTTCACATGGGAAGACGCGACCGCCGTTCATGCCCCTGCGTTGGTGACTGCTTTTCACGAACAGTTCCCATCCCGACCGCATCCGGATCGGCAGACCCGGGGGAAGGGCCCTGCGGTGCGGGATAGTGTTGTGACTCAGGGCCAGCCTGTGGGCCCGACAGCCGGGTCCGATGTATCGGAGGACTCAGATGTGGGGGAGGAGGGAAACGAACCGGCTGATGATGATTTGGAGACTTTGCAGAGTCCTCAGCCGGGAACCTCTTCTCAGCTGTGTGAGCCCGAGAGTGCGGAGGATGATGACCCACAGCTGGCCCTGTTCAAGGACGCCCGACGCAGGAGGCAGACGAGCAGGGACAAACAAAGGAAGGCTATGGGACTCCTCGGGAGGAGGCACAGGGAGACCACGCCCTGAGCTCTCTATAAAAGAAGTGTTTGGGGAGGGGCTAGTTGCTGAAAGCAACTTTTTCGTTTGAGAAGTCAAGCTCTTGTATTTTTGTAACAGTGTAATTAAAACTTGGCAGAAGCCTTTTGATCTTGGACGCTTTCCAGACTCTTCCTTTGATTAGGGGTGCGAGAAGAGGGCTGGTTCAGAACAGCGTGAGCTTAAATGGACTTCAGAAGATGGTAGTGGACAGGAAGGCCTGGAGGAACATTGTCCATAGGGTCACGATGGGTCGGACACGACTTCGCAACTAACAACAACATATGTAGGGGTGTGGGTCTATACTTAGGTTGTCTATAGTAAGGTTATATGTGCGTCATGTGTTCCACTTTGAAAGCGGGCAACTAAATTTCATTTTTGATGTGTGCCGTTGTGCCCACAGTTAAAAAAAATGACAATAAAGGTTACCTTATCTTATCTTATCTAGTTATGACCGGTGAGTCATCCCATTTTGAAGGCCGCTGTTCACCTGGAGAGCAGGTGATGGACCACAGTGCTGATGGGCCCAAGGGGGGCTATCCCCCTTCCCTGTTCAAGGTGAGCACTGTGCACTCTGCAACCCTCCCCCCATAAGGACTGACCCAGCGGCGGCCACACACCTGGGGTTGTCCCAGGGCTGGCGCGCAGGGGAGCTTCTGCCACGCACCCCCCTCTTGCCCCATTGTCGGAGAAAACGAGGAACAAAGGGCCAGAGGGGGTCGGTGGGGCGTGGGGCTCCCCGGCTCAAAAAAGGGGCGTCCGCACCGAACCCCACATTCACACGGCGCACCTGGAGAGCGAGGTAGCCCCCTCCTCCGCCGGCCCAGAGCCCGAGCTGGCCAGGTGGGCCCCCAAAGGGATCCCGGGCCAGGCGAGACCTCCGCCGCCGCCGCCCCCCTCGCCGGGTCGGTCCTCTCGGGCGGGAGCGGCTCCCGGGAATGCCTCGCCCCGCGCGGCCCCGCTCGAGCAGTGCCCCCCCTCCCGCAGCCGCCGGCCGCGCGCTTCCTCCCAGGGGCCCCGCCCGGCCCGCCGCGGGACCCGCGCGCCGCCCCGGCCGCTCCCTGGCGGGCATCCAGGCTGAGCCGGCTCGCTCCCTCCGCCCCGCCCGGCCCGGCGGCGCCGCCCTCGCCGGCGGAGGCAGCGAGCGGGCGGGCGGGCGGAAGGGCGGGCAGGGGGAGGCGGGCGGGGGCGGCTGGGCTTCGCGCGAAGATGGCCGCTCCGCCTCTCGCCTCCAAGGCCGGCTGCTCGGGCGCCAACGCCGGCGGCGGCGGGGCCGGGGGGTCGCTGGGGCCGGCGCGGGCGGCCGCCGCCTTCCCGGAGCTGGACTTCCGCTCGGGCGCCCGCCTGGAGGAGCTGAACCGGCTGATCCAGGACTTCGCCCGGCAGGACCAGCGCGAGTACGACGACCAGCGCGCCCTGGAGATCCACACCGCCAAGGACTTCATCTTCTCCATGCTGGGTGAGCCCTCCTCGGCTGCCGGCGGGGGCTTCCCGGGACGGAGGCCGGCCTCGCCGCCGCCACCGCCGCCCCAGAGAGGCTCCGGCCGGCCTGTTGCGCACCGCCGAGCTCCAGCCCTCCCCGCCGGCCGAGCTGCAGCCTGCGGGGCCGGGCTCGCCGGGGCTGGCGGCGGGGGGGAGCGCGAGGACCCTTCTCGCCTGGCGGGGCCCGGCACCGGCCCCCCCGTCCCTGCCTGCACCCGCCCCGCCCCGGGCTGCGGTCGGGGGGGCCGCCTCCGCCCCGCCCGGCTGGCCCGATGCGCCGCAGACAAAGGCAGCGCCGCGGCGGGAGGGGAGGGGAGGGGGAGGACATTCCTGCACTTCAAACAGGTCCCCTGCTGACCTGGGGGGGGAAAGGGGGATGGAGACCCCCGGTTGCACGCGGTGGGGGAAGCTCCGACCCCCCCCCCGCGCTGTCACTGCCTGGCGGCTTCCTGGGCGGGCGGGCGCGGCGCGGCGGTCCGGGCGGAGACTCGCGGGGAGCCAGCCGCAGGTTGAGTCGCACCGCCGGGTTCCTCGCCGTCTCCAACCCCCCCCCCCCACCTCGCAGCCCACGGGGAACCCTTCCAAGCCTCTGTGCCCCGCCCCGCCCCTGCGTGGATTCTGCCAAAGCTGATTTTGTAGATGTGTGCAACTGGCTGCGTTGGGGTGGGAATCGAACCGGCAATTTAATGGGGGCAGCGAAGAAGCTGTGGGGATCCGCCCGCAGGGTGCAGAGTGGAGCGGTTGCCTTCCAGTTTTGGAAAACCAGAAATGGGGGTTCTGTAGTTGGCTGCCCTGGCTCCTGTTTTCCAAAATGGGGGCGGGGTGGTGGTCTTTAATCTGCGGCGGGCCAAGGAGGTGGGTGGGCTTTATCCACTGATTAACTGTAGCTGACCATTCAGAAAAACTCCAAGATGGAACAGGAAGAAAGTCTGGCAGACTTTGCAGGGCGACAACCTGTGGTTGTGATCTTCGCCTGCTTGGCTGGATGCCCCAGGTGACTTTTCAGGACCCTCTTTGTGCGAGGGGATCCTGAGTGGGTGGGCCCGGGATGCGTCACTCTGGGCAAGGTGGCGGAGGGCTCGCCCTGATTCTGTCCATCTTTTGTTGTTGGATCAGAGATGCCGGCTGTGTGGGAGTCAGATTGGGTCGTTTGTGGTTCAGCTTTTATTGAGAAGGTTGTGTGAACTGGACTACCCGGGTCAGTCATCCTTGAATCTGTTTCATCTGGGCGTCCCAGGTCCTGTGAACCTTGTGTTTCTGAATCCTGTCCTTGGTGCTCTCTGAGCACTGATGATGTTGCCTCGTTGGATCCTGAAATATTTGCCGGAAAACAACCAACCTCAGAGGACCCCACAGTCGCCGTCCTCCTCCTCCTCCTCCCTCCTCAATTTCAGAAAGAAAGAAGAAAGAAAGAAAGAAAGAAAGAAAGAAAGAAAGAAAGAAAGAAAGAAAGAAAGAAAGAGACAAAGAAAGAAATAAAGAGGGAAAGAGAAAGAAGGAAGAAAGGGAACGAGAGAGAGAAAGAAAGAAAGAAGGAAAGAAGAAAGAGGGAGGGAAAGAAAGAAAGAGAAAGAAAGAAAGAAGGAAAGAAGAAAGAGGGAGGGAAAGAAAGAAAGAGAAGAGAAAGAGAAAAAAAGAAAGAGAGAAAGAGAGAAAGAAAGAAAGAAAGAAAGAAAGAAAGAAAGAAAGGGGGAGGGAGGGAGGGATCTGGAAGTGTCTGGGGCATATTTTCCAACCAACCAATTACAGATGGTCCTCAAGATACGAGCACAATTGAGTCCAAAATTTCTCTTGTTAAACGAGACAGTTGTTAGGACAGTTGCGCCCCACTTTATGTCCTTGTTTTGCAATTAAGTAAATCACAGCAGTCGGTAAGTGAATCTGGCTTCCCCATGGGCTTTGCTTGTCAGAAGGTCACCAAAGGGGGATCACATGACCTCGGGACTATGTGACCGTCATAAGTATGAGTCCGTTGCCAAGTGTTTGATTATTACGTGACCATGGGGGATGCTGCGACGGTCGTAAGTGTGAGAAACATTCCTAAGTCTGTTTTTCCCCCCAGTCCCATTGTAACTTTGAAGGGTCACTAAATGAAATGTGGTAAATCGAGGATTTTTGATACGTTCAGAAATATCCACTTTTTAACGGTTGGAAAAGCTGCTTAGGACATTTTACCACCACCCCACTTCGGATCCTCACAGGTCCCCCTTTTTCTGAGTTTTTACACCATTCCCGCCTATTTCAGGAAAAGCTGCCTTTTCGGGGCAAACGGGAGAAAACCTATATTTTTGAATAAATCCATCTTGGAATCCAAAGCTGCTTTCCTGGAGTTGGGAGCTAGCCAGAGGTCGGGACTGTCGCCAGGAAGCTACATTTACTATGGAATTTTTTGGAGGGGGGGGGGCTTGAGGGGTTTCCTCCCCCCCCTGAGGAAAAGTTGGAAAGCGCTTTGCCCAATCTGGGGGTCCTTAGAGAAGAAATTTCAGCCGTTTTTCTGAAAGGGCCCGAAGCTTCCTCAAATGCTAGAGAGGCTTCATCCGAAAGCCCCACCCCAGAACAACCCCTCCAGGTCATAACCGATACATAAAAATATTCCCAGGTGCCTACGGGGTGGGGGTGGGGGGGTGGGGGTGGGTGGGTGGGCTTTCCTCCCCGTGCACGAACTTCCCCAGCAAGGCCAGATGTTCCCCTGTCAGGAATGGCTCCGTGAATAGGGGCACAAGGGGTGGGCTGGATGCCCTCTAGGTGCCTTTCAGCTTGTCTCACCAGCAGGTCTGGGGTGCCAAGTGGTTTTTGGTCAGATCCTAAAAGGGGTGGGGGCATCCCAGGAAAGATGCCTTAACGTATCCGCCGGATTGGACGCCTCTGGATTTGTTTGGAAAGACGGGGTCCTGGCGCCTCATTCTGTCTCCCCAGAGGTATAATACAGTGCGGCTGGGGAGTGGGCGTGTCCTTGTCTATTCACTTTATTTTAATTTCTATACTGCCTTTACTATTTTTACCAATACCTGAAGGCTCTGAATATACCCAACACACCTTGCTCCTCCTATTTTTCCCACAACCACCACCCTTTGGGACGAGATGGGCTGAGAGAGCGAGGGACTGGCTAAAGTCACCCAGCTGGCTTGCATGCCTAAGGTGGGACTAGAACTCACCGTCTCCTAGTAATTGGCTGAAAGTCACCCGGCTGTCTTTGGTGCCTAAGGCGGGACTAGAACACACCATCTCCTAGTAATTGGCTGAAAGTCACCCGGCTGTCTTTGGTGCCTAAGGTGGAACTAGAACTCACCGTCTCCTAGTAATAGGCTGAAAGTCACCCGGCTGTCTTTGGTGCCTAAGGTGGGACTAGAACTCGCCATCTGGTGATTGGCCCAAAGTCACCTAGTGGGCTTTTATGCTTAAGGTAGGACTGTAATTCACTGTCACCTTGTGATTGGCTTAGTCACCCAGCTGGTTTTCACGGCTAAGATGGAACTAGAACTCACTGGCTCCTGGTAATTAGCTCGAAGTCACCCAGCTGGCTTTCATGGCTAAGGCTGGACTAGAACTCACCCTTTCCTGCTTTCTAGTCAGGTGCCTTAGTCCAGGGCTTTTCAACCTTTTCACCCATTCTACCACTTTTAGGATATGGCAACATCCAAGGACCATCAGTCGCCTAGCAAGGGGTCAAAAACATGATGACCGAAAAAAAAAGGAAAAAAGTGATGAAGTACAGGTAGTCCTCGACTTACAAGAGTTCGCTTAGTGACTATTTGAAGTTACAATGGCCCTGAAAAAAGCGCCCCCCAAGCCACAGCTGAGCAAGACGCCTGCCTGCCCGCCCGGCAGCGCTCTTCCTCCTGTCCGAGGTTTTCATGGTTGTGAGCATTTCTGTTGAGGATTGGCAGCGGGGGGGGAGGGGTGAGGAGTGATTGGTTTTTATTCCCCCCCCCCCCGTCTGCTGGGTGGTTGCAGCAGGTTTTGGTCACTTCACATGACCCTGGGACACTGTGATCGTCAAAATATGAATCAGTTGCCAAGCATCTGGATGTAAATCACAAGACCCTGGAGATGCTGCAACATTCCAACTGATCGGCGCTTCTTCTGGGCTCAGAAGTGCCAGGATTAGCGCTGAGCTCCAGCTGGATCCTGGCACTGATTCTGGCGCTTCCGCTGAGCCCCGACAGCCCTGCAGCTCCAGCCGTCTCTCGCTCAGGCTTGTGCGGTGCTTCCACTGGTTCAGCTCATTCCACTCCCCTGCTAACACTTTCCTAGGATGGTCGCGTACCACCTGCCAGGTGCCAAGGTACCACAGGTGGTACCCGCACCACTGGTTGAAAAGCCTTGCCTTAGTCACCAGGCCAAACTGGCTGTTGACGGAGTCTTTCTTTTGGTTGCGGTGATTCAGCAAATTCGCAGGGTTGATCTGTGTGTATGATTTGTGCTACTAGAGCAGCTCCTTCTTGGACTCCAGCTGCACAACATCTGCGTAGCCCAGGTGTGTCCGCGTTCTATCCCTCGGT
>NC_139518.1:699184-742610 GCF_947247035.1 Vipera ursinii
CCTCGTTTTACCGGCCTCGGAAGGACGGAAGGCTGAGCCAACCTTGAGCCAGTGAGACTCGAACTGCCGGCATTGGGCAGAGTCAGCCTGCAATGCTGCATTCTAACCACTGCGGCACCACGACTCTATACTGGTTAAAAATGTAATCGGTGCAGAGTTCTGGGTCACTCAGTACATGCTCGATGCTGCTGTGATGGTGTCAGAACCCTTCCCTCAGTTCTGTCTTTAGTCATCCTAGAATCCAGGATGGAAACAGGCCGTTGACATCTTGAACCCAGCTGTCCTGCCTGCTGCAGACTGAAGCCCCCCTGGGAGATGGCTGCCCAGCCCGGGGGTGTCCATCCCTCTTGGCTCAGGAGCTGCCCCCAGATGTCTTGGCTCTCGGGACTCTCTTCCTGACCCGCCTTGGGTTTCTGCCTTCCTGGACCAGGATCCAGAGGTCCCTGTGGTGGATTGCGGTCTGGATTCCCAGGAGGGAGGGGAATCATGTTCCAGAGCAGCAAGAGACAACACAGTTTGGATAGTTTCTGTGTGAGAATGAGGGTGAAGGCAGCTCCTCCTTCACAGTTCCCCAAGCCCAGGGGTAGGCAACCTCGGCTCTTTTATGACTCATGGACTTCAATTCCCAGAATTCCTGAGTCAACTGACTCAGGAATTCTGGGAGTTGAAGTCCATGAGTCATAAAAGAGCCGAGGTTGCCTACCCCTGCCCAAGCCTTATGTTTTATGGTGCAAATAGCCAGCTTTGGTTTGGCAAGATTTCTGTCTGTAGGTGAGGAACAGCAAAGGATACTGGTTAGAGAACCTCAACACGCTTTTCTTGGTTTATGGAGCTCGAAAGGAGTGAGGTCTTTGCCCCTTTTGAGGTGCCTGAAGGGGGTTTCTCCTATTCTCCCCCTTCCCCCCACCGGGTCTTTGCTTTTCCCATGCTAAACTGAACGGTGGGAAATGGAAGGATTTATACTTATATTCTTTGCAAACCTTTCCCTTCTGCACCGTTCAGTTAGAACCGAGGAAGCTTCTTGGATGAGAAGTGAAATGTTTCCAAAGGGGGAACCCCCCCCCCCGAGAAAGCCTGTTGGAAAAGCACCTTTGGGACATTTTGCTGAAGATTGTTGTTTGGCTGGCCTGGCATCACCTCTCCCTGGCTGGACTCATTTGCTCAGCCTTCTGGCCTCCTTCGTGCAGCCTGCCGGGCGATGCCATCTGCTGCCCGGGCCCTGGAGGCGGATTAGAGGAGGCAGCCACGTGCCGCGGCTGCTTCGGGGAGGGGGTTGCACGCGAAGGGAGCCAGACCTGCTGCTTGGAAAATGGAAAGTAGTTCACGGCTGAGCTGTCTGAGGAGGGGGGGAGGGGGGAGATCTGGAAGACGCGGGAGCGAATCCCACCGGAGTGGGGGTGGCAACCCATTTCCAGGCATAGCTCTGGGAAAGCGTTTCTGCCCTTTGGCCGTCTTCCGACCGGCTCACCTGTTATGCTCGGCCTTTTCAAAATAAGTCCTCATTTGTTGAAGCCGCCCGAGCGGATGATGGAGCTGGCCTCGTTTGTGTGACGAGGGTGTTGTCATCACCCACTGTTGTGGGTTCTCTCTGGGGCTTCTGGTCGATGGCTTTGCGCATTCGGAGCTCTTGGGCCTGGTTTCAGGCTGATTTCCTGCTGAGCCCAACAAGGCGCCTTGTGGTTCGGTGCGGATCCATCTCAGTGACCCAGGACGGCCACCGCTCCCTTGCGAAGGGGAAGTCCAGGTGGCTTCTTTTCACAACAGTGCGGACGTGGCCTGCCCTCCCCCCTAGCCGTGCCGCAGAGAGACCGGCAGAGCCAGAGGGAGGGGTCAAGTGGGGCATTAGTTTCAGCGTCTCTGCGTAGTCATAAGAGGGCCACCTCCAGCCCCCTTTGTCGGCCCTTGAACCTTCTCCAATTTCACCCGAGGGCAGAAGGTCCCTGTGTGTAGACTTAAGCAATAAATCAGCTAATTTGAATTCTTCGTGTGTGGACCTGGTTGTTCACACCTGACAATCTACAACTTACCTACCTGCCTGCCTGCCTGCCTGCCTCTCTCTCTCTCTCTCTGTCATCATCATCATCTACCGTGTTTCCCTGTAAGCAAAACCCAACTGGCAAATAAGCTCTAGCGTGATTTTTCAGGACCCTCGTAATATAAGCTTCACTCCCAAAATAAACTCCAGTTAAGACCGTCAGCCAGACGGACCCATTTAGTACTGTATTTTCCCCCAAATAAGACCTAACCGGAAAATAAATTCTAATGCATCTTTTGGAGCGAAAATTAATATAATTGGCTCAGCCAATCTCAATGTATACATGGTTGTACTTTGACAATAAAGGCTCATTCATTCATTCATTCATTCATAAGACATCGTTCTTATTTTTGGGGAAACACAGTAGGTATCTACTTACCATCTGCCTACCTACCTGCATCTCTCTTTCTCCCTCTCCCTCCTTCCCTGCATCTACCTGTCTGTCTATCTGATCATCACCATCATCTGTCTACTTATCTACCTACCTACCTCTTTCTCTCCTATCTATCTGTGACACTGGTGGCGGAACTAGCGCCTCTGCGCATGTGCAAACGGGGCCGCTGGTGCCTGCCATTCCTGGTCCTGGGCCCATAGCTTGGAGACCCCTGTTCTAAGACCAGCCCCTGCGCAAGCAGGAGACCCTATAACATCCCAGACAAATGCTGTCCTGTCTCTTCTTAAAAACTCCCAGTGCTGTCTGTAAAAAAACATAAATCCTTCCATTTATCCACCGTCCAGTCAGAGCTGAAGAAGTTCCACGGGTTAATTGCTCTCCCTGTCAGGAAGTTCCTCCTTAGTTCCAGGTTGCTTCTCTCCTTGATCAGTTTCCATCCGTTGCTTCGGCCTTCGGGGGGCTTTGGAGAACAGGTGGGAAACACTCACCCCGCCCTTTGGGGCAGCCCCCGAGATGTTGGAAGGCTGCTATCGTGTCTCCCCTGGTCCTTCTTTCCCCTAGAGTGCAGAGGGCCTGCCATGGGGAAGGAGAAAAGAGGTAGGGGAGGTAGCCAAGAATGATAGGCGAGGGAGAAGCATGCCAGGGCAGGGTGGGAGGTGGGCATGTGCCAAGCACGCAATCTGTGCCAACTCAGAAGGGAGCCCAGGCTCGGCGTTCTCAGGGCACACCGCTGTTTTGCAGGCTGCCGTTGGTGCCCGGGCCCCGTGGAAACCCCCCTCTGACTTCTGCTCCCTGCAGGCTGCCGAAGGAGACTCGCTGACACGGGAGCCTCGGGAGCAGATAATCGCTCTGTGTACTCGGAAGCTCCTCCAATGTTTGCAAAGCCCCGTTTGCTGCATACAGTAATCTGGCTGAGGGGGGGGGGAACTTGGCTGCTGGATTTGCCTTTGTGGGATGGGTGGGGGCCCGCTGGCTTCGCACGTGCTCTGTGCTGCCCGCCTGAGGTCCAGCTTTGCTGCTGTCTGTGGGTGAACCCATGGGGTGAAGTGATCTGATAGGGGGGAAAAAAAACAACAAATCACATAATTTGGTCTAGTGGCTGAGGCACCAGGCTACAAAGCAGAAGACCCTGAGTTCAAGTCCTGCCATAGCCATGAAACCCAGCTGGATCACTTTGGGCCAGTCACACGCTCAGTCCAACCCACCTCACAGGGTTGTTGTTGTGAGGAGGAAATAGGAGGAGGAAGGATTTTGCCCTGAAGTTTCTTAGCTTACGTTTCCCCCACTTCTTTGCAGCCAGCAGGGCGAGGTGCCAACTTGGGCATCCTCCAAGTGGCGACAGGCTTCTCAGCCGTGCCCTTCTGCCCCAGGGCCCAGTAAATTCGGTCCCCGCCCTCTTTGCCCTGGAGGCCTGGAGCTGGCTCAGCCTGTTCCGAGACTCAGCCTGGGGATGCAAGGGCCTTTCCCCTTCTTCGTCTTTTAGACGGGATGGCGTGTCTGTTCTCTGCTTTCAGACAATGCAACGAATCTGGGTTCATTTCTGGAGTTGCGCAATTGAAGCGAATCGATCAGAGGAGCTGGCTGCAGGAGTGGATTTCCCGCTGGGCCTGCTGTGTTGTGCAGATGCGATCCTTGGGAACACGTGCAGGGCCTGCCTTCCTCGCCCTGGCTTCCGTGCAGCTTCTGCATCTTACAACACCTCTTTCAAACTCCTCCGGTATTTGAGGGGCTGCCACAAAGAAAGGGGGGGGGTTAACCTCTTCTCCCTGTCAGGGAATCCCTCCTTAGGTCCAGGTTGCTTCTCTGCTTGGTTAGGTTTCCATCCGCTGCTTCTGGTCTTTCCTTTTGGTGCTTTGGAAATAAAGTGGGTAGAAATCCAGAGTATTTGGCTTGGAAGTGGCCGAAGGCCGCCGGAAAGGACGGGCAGCGGCTGGAGGGCCCATCACTGGGTGCCCCACCAGGGTCTTCCGATGCAGCCCCTCCAAGACCAGGTTGCATCTGGGTCCCGCCTTCTCCTCCTTAATTAACCAAGGGGGGCTCTGGCTCTCCTCTACTGGGAGGGTGTCGGGGCCCAGCTCAGCTAAGGAAGACGAAATCTTGAAACAGGCATTGTCTCAAGAGGAAACTTTTATTAGGGGTCAGTGACAGGAGGGAGATCTGGAGACAATCCCGCTTGAACGGTATAATTAAACCAGCAATCTTCCTCCTCCCAACAAAGTCCTCATGTCCCTTTGGCAGCGGGGGTGGGGGGGTTTGGTTTTTATTCCACCCCCCCCCCCATCTGCTGGGTGGTTGCAGCAGGTTTTGGTCACTTCACATGACCCTGAGACACTGTGACCGTCATAAATATGAATCAGTTGCCAAGCATCTGGATGTACATCACAAGACCCTGGAGATGCTGCAGCATTCCAGCTGATCGGAGCTTCTTCTAGGCTCAGAAGCGCCAGGATCAGCGCCGAGCTCCAGCTGGATCCTGGCGCTGATCCTGGCGCTTCCGCTGAGCCCCGACAGCCCTGCAGCTCCAGCCGTCTCTCGCTCAGGCTTGTGCGGTGCTGCCACCGGTTCAGCTCATTCCCCTCCCAGCCAATCCACAGGTGGCACAATGAGCAGGTAACTGGCACCGTTGGCGCACATCACAAGGTCTTCTCCGGCTTTCGTTTCTCCGTAACCGCCTCCCCGATAAAGGAGACACATCCCTTTCTCAAGTGGGTGGAGGTGGAAGAAGGGAAGCAGAAAACAAAGTTATCCCAAATGGAAGCGAGTATCCCCCAGCACAATGGCAGGCCCCAAAGCAAGAGCACAAGAATATGTACGGAAGGGAGACAACAAGGATTTGGGGACCCGACAAAGGGCCCAGGGGCCCCACTCCCCGAGGGACAGCCACCAGCCCAAAGGACCAGGGACCAGGTGAGGCAGGTAGAAAAGATGCTGTCTCCAGGCAGCTGTGGGAACGCTGCTGGTTTTGTGCAGGTGTGCGTGGGGGAGAGGGAAGCTGTGTGCTGGGCGTTTGCCCACCAACAAAGAGAAGGCTTGTCTTGTTGCAGCTGGACTTCTCCAGATCCTTTCTCCGGCCGCTGAGCCAACTTGGCCTCGTGGTCAGCCAAGTGGCGACACTGGCTGGCTTGTTCTCTTCCTAGACAAGAACGTGGTTGTGGCCTGCAGGATAAATGGTGATATTCTAGGAATTTCGCGCTTAAGGAACAATTGCAGGCTATCCTTTAAGTGATTCTTGCAGGTGCAAAGAGGGGCTTCTGAAGAGACAGGCAAGGCCTGCCTGGAGGGGGGGAGGGGGGGACAAGTTAGGATTTATTACTGGAGCAGGACATGAAGGGAGGGGGGAGAGCAGGAGGCTGGGTCTCTGTGGCTGCTCTCCCACCCCTGGGCAACCCAGAGGAACAGTCATAGCCATGTGGGGCTTGATCTAGTTTTCCCTGACTTCCCAAACTGGCATTCTCTGGCCCCTGGTTGACAAGGGTGGCGGTGTGTGTATGTAGGGAGGCATCTTCACAATAGCCCCAAAGTGAAAGCAGAAAATCCTTGAAACTGTCAACGCTGCTAACATCGGATATTTTTGCATTGACAACAGATGGAGATGCAGCCATTTTCTTCTTTTTGCTTTTAGCTGGCTCAGGAATTCTAGGAGTTAAAGTCCACGAGTCATAAACGAGCCAAGCCTACCCCTGAGTTAGATGATGCTGGGAGAGGGGGGAGGAATGTGCACAAGAGTCTAGCTAGACATAATAATACTGAACCTAGCGTGAGAACCAAGGGTGTTGAAATAAGAGATGATAAAAATGGGCAGGCTTGGAGAGCTGGAGGGGAAGCCCACACTTTAAACTAATTGGGGAATGTGATCTAGATTTGTTAACTGGAGGAGGGAATTGTGCTTTGATACCATGTGCTCAGGGGAGGGGAATTCAGATTTTGGCTTTGCCGATATTCTGCTATTCCAATAAAGATCCTTTAAGGCAAACAATGCCTCGAAGTTCTTTGAAGAGTTTCATCTGTCGGAACCATGAGCAAAAGAGGTGGGGGACTGTCTCCCTCTAGTGGTGGATCCAGGAAGCTTCACACTCCTGGCAGGCAGAGATTGCGGGGTGTGTGTGTGTTTTTGTGTGTGTGTGTGTGTGTGTGTGTGTGTGTGTGTGTCAGGCTCATTGGGGGCTTTGGGGGAGGACTGTCAGATTTTGATTTGCTTTTTGATTTCTATAGCCATCAGCAAATTCTGGGCGGCTCACAATTCAAAAGCACATACTACAATTAAAACCTTAAGGACATTTTCAAGCAGTAAAAACAGCCTGATTGACTTCTGGCCTTGGGGGGCTTTGAAGAAGTGGGGGTTCTCCCTGGTGGGTGTGCCACCTTGGGGCAATCTGGAGGGCATCTGGGCTGGCAAGGCTGCCCCAGATGGCCCAAAGGCTTGCTAAACCTGTCTCCCTTGAGCCAAGGAAATGGCGCTCTTTCAAAAGGGGAGGGCTTCAACCTGACTGCTCCCCCCCTTTACAGGCCCAGCCTTGGCTCCCTGGCCTGATTGAGGGGTGCTGAGGGTTGTTGTTGTTGTTATTATTATTTATTTATTTATTTATAGTTTAAATAAAGAGTCAGCAAATCTATCTATCTACTATCTATCTATGTCTATCTGTCTATATAACTGTCTCTCGGTCTATCTGTCTGTCATCTATATCTATCTTATCTATATCTATCTATATCTCTATATCTATCTGTATCTATATCTGTATGTCTATTATCTATCTATCTATCTATATTTATCTATATGTCTGTCTATCTATCTATCTGTCTGTCTGTCTGTCTGTCTGTCTGTCTGTCTACCTACCTTGTGGACAATACAATATGGGAGATAAAATATTAAATTAAGATAAAACCATAATAAAATCACCATAATGTGGAACCGTAGAATTGCAGTGGGATAGACATTATAATTTACGAAGGTAAATAAAGATATTTCATGGGCTGCTCTTGAGCAATGCTCGCTATTTGTGGAAAAGTCTGGTGCAAAAGTCTGGACACCTTTCGGGGATAATTTAGTAGAGGTTGGACTGGGAGGGGGAAAGAAGTCAGGGAGATTTTTCCCTCCTCTCCTCCCCCTCCCAAAGAAGTTTGGGTTCCTTTTATTCCCTCTCGGAGTCCCTGAAAGAGAGAGCAGAGCATCACGCTCAGCCAACATGTGATTTTAAAAATAGTTCCCCCAAAATAACTTCTGCCATCCCTAGGGATGTCAGAGGCAGGTTGATTTAATAACATGCTTAGAAAAGTAAATATCAGACTCCTTGAGTTACGACTGTAATGGAGCCTGCCCATCACGGTTGTGTGACTCGTGACGGTCGTAAAGCAGATCGGTCACACAACCGACCCAACTTGTCTGGAAATTCTGGGAATTGAAGTCCACAAGTCTTAAGATGGCCTAGGTTGAACCCTCCTGGTTAAGGTTATAATTCTAGGCTTAAACCTGGCTGAGAACAGCCTGCGGGGGGGGATGGCTGGGCCTCTCCAAAGCACCTCTAGCTTGTGATTTTTTTGGGGGGGCACTGCCTTCCTCCCTTTTTGTCACTTGGGAACAAGCATGCACTGGCAGGCCTCAACTACAACACTTCTCTTAGTGACCAATCAAAGCCACACCAGCACTGACCATTTTTCACACCTATGACCGTTGCAGCATCCCCATGTGGCGTGTTTTACATTTTGACATCTGGCTCACATTTATTATGGTTGCAGTGTCCTGAAACCACATGATAGTCCCCTTTTGTGACCTACTGACAAACAACCTGCCTCCAGAAGCTGTGAATGCTCCAACACTGGAAGTTTTTAAGAAGAGACTGGATAGCCATTTGTCTGAAATGGTATAGGGTTTCCTGCCTGAGCAGGGGGTTGGACTAGATGACCTCCAAGGTACCTTCCATCATCATCATCATTGTCAATGGGGAAACCAGATTAATTTAACAACCATTGTTACTAGTTTAACAACAGATTAAATTAGTAATAGTAATAGAACCACAGGGCTCCACTAAGAAAATAAAATTTACTAAGACAGAGTCGAAGGCCTCGGTGGCGGGGGCGGGGGACATCACTTGGGTGGAATCCATGATGTGGTCCATGAGCTCACAGTCCCCGAAGGGAAGCACAAGCCAATATGTGTGAAGGTCTCCAGGCTTTTTCTGGAATGAAACGAAAGGAGAGAAAACTTTTTGCTGTTTGAGTTTCTCTGCTCTGAAGCTTCCTCTCTGAAACAGCAGGGTTAGCAACACCCCAACGTGGTGAAATGTGTGTTTCATTTCCAACCACAGAAACCTCAGGAGAAAAGCAGAAAAACCCGAGGCGGCAGATCTCGATTTACACAATTTGCTACCCAACTTTAAAATAAAAACCAACTGTGCTACACTCAGGAATATACGTGGGATGGGAAAGCAAGGAAGCGGCATAAAATTTAAATGGATCGATCCCATATTTCTTAAATTTTTTTGATGGAATAGTGGAAAACATTATTAAATTCAAACAGTCTGCACGTTACTACTTATTTTTTTAAATCATAAATCTGGCTGGAGGTTTGTGCCATTTTCGGACCGTTGGGTCCTCTGTGGTCCCTTCCCTGCTTGAAAGGGGAGGTGGGTGCGGACTCTGAAGGGGGGAGGCGAGGAGAAACCTTGAGGTTAGTTGTGGTCCTCCCATCCTCCACCCCAACCTTGGAAGGGGGTTCAGATAATCCTTCCCTCTGCCAAAAACGGCTTCACTGGCCACCAGTAGGGGGACCTGCTGGACAAACCAACATAGGCTTCAGCGTTGCCTCGGTGATGCACAGATGGTTAAAAAAAAAGAAACCATTTTTGCCAGTCTGCAGAAAAGCAGCCCCAAAGTTCAAGAAACGCAGCAGCTGAAATTCCGCCACCAGACATGATGCAGCATGAAGTATTTTTCCAGTTCCTCGCCCCAACATTTCATGTGGACGTCTTCAACACCCCCCCATGGACCTCCACACAGCCATCTGTGAAGAATCTCGGTTCTCCAAGGTTTTCTTGTGAAGGCATTGTGTTTTCTCGCAGATGCAAGCTGTGCGTCGCCCTGACTTTAACGCAACGAAGGATATCTGGGTGAACTTTGAATTTGGGAAACGTGCAGAAGGAACCTCTTCTTTTCAAGGATGCGACCACCCCCCCGAGCGATGCCTTTAAATCAGGGGAACAAGCAGGCTGTCTGTTGGGGTTGGGTTCTCCACCACCACCACCGTTGAGGGCAAAGCAAGATACGCAATCATTCTCATATCTGCTGTTCGGGTGACGGTCGGGCACAGCCTCCTCCCTGCGGTTGACAGAAGGAGGAAGGGGGGGTGGATTTGCCCCCTCCCCTTCCGCTCACTCATCTGCCCCTTTGCAACTTGGGAGATGGTTTCATCTCTTGAAACAAAGTTCAGGATTCTCCTACCAGGGTTATAATATCCGGCGAAGCTGCCTCGGTCCAAAGCATCCTTTGTGTGGGGTGAAGCTAAAATGTCCATAAATGGTTCTGCAGAGAAAAACAAAAATCAATGAGGGCAGATGTTCACAGAGGTTCACCCTCTCCTTCCCCATCCTTATGATTGATTTCAGGAGCTTCTCCACGGCTGACCTTGATTGTTAAATTTGGGAGTGTGCTTTCAGGTAGAACATACGTAGCCGATCTTTCCTCCAAAATCCAAGGCAGAATCCACAAACTCCCCTTTTTTCCTCACAACAATGTCCCTGAAAGGGGGAGGGGGAGAGATGGCACACGGGGTGGAGGGCCATTCCTGGGGGTGTTGTGTAGAGTTGGGGTTCTTGACAACGCGGCACCCTGTTCCCACTTTCCCTTCTTGGCTCAGAAGCTGCGAGCAGTTACGCCAACCTGACTTTTCCAAAAAGAAATTTCCCAGATTTTCTGGCATTTTCTTCAGGCACTGAGTACCTACCTTGATCTCTGGATGTGGAGGCTTCAGAGAAGGCCAGCGGCCTTCCCAGGACTTCATTTGCACCAAGCGAGGACGCCAACATGGACAGGCGGTTCATACAAACACAAATATATTTTGCTCTTTTTCTCTTTTGCCAGGAGGGGTTTATTTGGCTATTTCTCAGTCCCTGGGAACAAAGGCCATGATTTTATTAATTAAATGTATTAATTACATTTATATAGCCCACCGTCCCATTTTTTTAATCTCTGCCCAAAGTCAGTGGGCCCCCTCAGACCCCAGAGAAGCCCACGCAATCCTCCTTGGCCCTGAGGCAACCCGCCCACAAGTACACAATGGGTGGTACTCGCAGTTCCTTCTCACACACTGCTACTACTGCTTCTGGTCCTAGTACTTGACCACTACAATTTGTGAGCCCTACTGCTAAAAGAAGCAGTGTTTTTTTCCTACAGTATTGACTGCGCTGCCCCCAGTCGTTTTATTTCCACAAAGTTAACAGAAACCCACCTCCTCTCGTTCCCAAAACATCAACACCACAGTTCCACCACAGTTCCATCACAATGACACGCACCACACCTGGCTGCTTTGTTGCTTGGCTTTGAGGGGCTACTCGTAGCTGGGCTGGCTAGGAGAAGTAATAAGGGGTGCAGGGCACCATCATCACCAACTCGGAGCAGTGCACAACTGCGGATAAAACGGCATACGAAAATGGGAACTGTGAACACAAGAACCTGTCAAGGTTGAACTCGTAACACACCCCTACTCGCAACTTGAGAACAGAAACTAAGGGGGGAGGGGAATGCTTGGAATGTATTGGGAGCTGGGAAGGTGAGGAATGTATGTGAGCCGTTCACAGCCTGAGACAATCCTGATACTTCAAGGCCGTGCAATGGGAACTTTTCGAAGGCATAGGCTGTTTTCCCAAAATACTAACGTGTTGGATTGTGGCCCAAACGAGGAAAAAGGGGGTAATCATGCTGTTTTTTGTGCTAAAACCTCAGAGCTAGCTTAGCTTCCTCTGTGCCTGTATGGATCTATCAGGAAAGTTATACTCTTGGTAAAATAATGTCCCAGGAGTTTCTTTTGCAGCATAAGCCAATGGGATGGTTGACAGAATCATTGTAATATCGTAAGAACCGAAGATACAAATCGTAGGTGAAGGGAGAATTAAAAATGGCCCCATCCACCATGGAGCCCTCTGGACACATTCCCACAGTGGCGCAACCGTCACTCAACTTGTAGATTCCCGTTTCCTGACAGGGTTCATACATAGTGTGTCTCTACGTACTTCCGTTTGATGCCACGTTTTTAGAGAATGTGAAAACGTCTAATTCCAGCTTCAGGTTTTAGAAAATATGGCTTCAAGGCATAGTGGTAACGCAGTGAAAACTAAGGTAACACAAAAAACATATATGCAATAGCATATCCCATATGAAATCATTTGCCCCCACATTAAAAGGCAGGAAAAAAACCTTCCCATGTGTTACAATTGGTGTCCCCCCCCCGAGCTAATCTATATTTGTAAAATCCCTGATTTTCCAAATGTTAATCTCCAGAATTAAAATTGCTTCTCTAAGTAAAACGAAGCAACAAATAGATAACAATGGGAGTTGTAAACAGAAACGGAAATACTTGCAAATGTTTAAGCCCTGAGTTAAAAACGAATTTCTTAGGAGGCCAATAAAATTAAAGCTAGCAAGAGGAAGAAAAATTGCTCTCGTATGGATTTTGTTTAGTAAGGTGATATCAGATGCTTCTCTGCTTCGTACAGTTGCTCCTAAAACTCTGAATATTTAAGCAGTCTTGCAGATATTAGCTGGGCACGCTGGCATTTCTAGCATTTGAACTAGAAATTGCCAATTTAAACCACCAAAGATAAAAGGGGGAAAGGGGCCATAATGTTAACTATAATGCTGAGATGTTGTTAAGGGAATTGCACAATTAAGCTATGACTTAGGTGGTCAAGGCAAGGCAGGCCTCCAGAGCAGGGGGTCTTCAAACTTGCCATCTTTAAGACTTGTGGACTTCAACTCAGGGCTGGCTGAGGAATTCTGGGAGTTGAAGTCCACAAGTCTTAAAAGTTGCCAAGTTGAGGGCTGGCTGAGGAATTCTGGGAGTTGAAGTCCACAAGTCTTCAAGTGGCCAAGTTGAGGGCTGGCTGAGGAATTCTGGGAGTTGAAGTCCACAAGTCTTCAAGTGGCCAAGTTGAGGGCTGGCTGAGGAATTCTGGGAGTTGAAGTCCACAAGTCTTCAAGTGGCCAAGTTGAGGGCTGGCTGAGGAATTCTGGGAGTTGAAGTCTACAAGTCTTCAAGTGGCCAAGTTGAGGGCTGGCTGAGGAATTCTGGGAGTTGAAGTCCACAAATCTCAAAGTTGCCAAGTTGAGGGCTGGCTGAGGAATTCTGGGAGTTGAAGTTCACAAGTCTTCAAGTGGCCAAGTTTGAAGACCCCTGCTCTAGAGAGTCCTTTATTCCTCCCCACAGATGGCCCAGTGAACGCCCCCCCAATGACTGGTAAGGCTTCCCTCCCCCACGCTACCTTGAAGGCAGCCCACCCTCAGCCCCTACAGTACCAAGAAAGCCCCCAGAGGAGGAGCCCCCTCACAGGGCGAGGTCCGGGGTCCAAGGACCAGGGTCCATGAGGCAGAGTCCAGGCCCAAGACCAGGGCAGTCCTTGGGGTGAGGGCCAGGTCCAAGGCCAAAGGCGTCTTCCCAGCCAGGCAAGGGAAACGGCAACAGGCAGGAGCCCAAAATTTCTGTTGCTAAGCAAGACGGTCGTCAACCAAATTTTGCCGCATTTTGCATCCTTTCTTTGCCAGAGTTGTTAAGTGAATCACTGCAGTTTTAAGGGGGTAGCATGGTTGCTAAGTGAACCCGGCTTCCCCATTGTGGGAAGGCCGCAAAAGGGGATCAGGTGATACTGACACCCTGCAACTGTCATATATATGAGTTCAGTTGGTTAAGCCTCCAAATGTAAATCACGTGACCGCGGGGATGCTGCGACGGTCGTAAGTGTGAAAGAAAATGGTCATAGGTCACTTTCTTCAATGCCGTTGTAACTTTGAACCATCAGTAAATGAACTGTTGCAAGTCTACCTATACGTGGGATGGGATGTAGTGAGGAGGGGGTGCTTTCCAGGAAGTGGAAGAGGCAACTCAGCCCAGATATATTGTGTGTGAGAAAGAGGGTGAGGACAGTGCCTCCTTAATGGTTCCCGGGAGTATACGGTAGATACAGATCCTCAATCTGGCAAGATTCTGTCTGTAGGAGTTACAATAAAGGGCTCAGCTTGGAAGAACCACCGTGTGTCCTTGGTTTTGGTCCTGACCCCGCGGCCTCCAGAAAGCTTTGGCTCCAGGAGGTCCCCCTGGAGGGAAAGGCCCAGCTGCTCCCTTGTTTGGGGGCAGGTTCTGAAAGCACCCAGGCTCTAGGCTACCTCTCAACCTCTTTCTCTCTTCCTTCCAGGCATGGTGCAAAAACTTGACCAAAAACTTCCAGTCGCCAATGAATACTTGCTGCTTTCCGGAGGGGTCCGAGAAGGCGTGGTGGACCTTGACCTGGACGAACTGAACTTCTATGCTCGTGGCACTGACTACGACATGGACTTCACCCTGCTTGTGCCGGCCCTGAAGCTGCACGACCGAAACCAGCCGGTCACCCTGGACATGCGCCACTCCGCCTTGTGTCACTCCTGGCTGAGCTTGAGGCTCTTTGACGAAGGGACCATCAGCAAGTGGAAGGACTGCTGCACCATCGTGGACCATCTCAACGGGGCCACCAACTACTTCTTCTCCCCCACCCGCGTGGCCGACTGGTTCTACGAGTCCATCAGCGTGGTCCTCTCCGAGATCCAGAAGAAGCCCCAGCGGGGGATGCCCAAGGTGGAGAAGGTGGAGAAGAACGGCACCCTCATCTCCATCATCTTAGGGGTGGCCAGCAGCCGCATGCTGTACGACATCGTGCCGGTGGTGTCCTTCAAGGGCTGGCCGGCCGTGGCCCAGAGCTGGCTGATGGAGAACCACTTCTGGGACGGGAAGATCACGGAGGAGGAGGTCATCAGCGGCTTCTACCTGGTCCCGGCTTGCTCGTACAAGGGCCGGAAGGACAACGAGTGGCGCCTCTCCTTTGCCCGCAGCGAGGTGCAGCTGAAGAAGTGCATCTCCAGCAGCCTCATGCAGGCCTACCAGGCCTGCAAGGCCATCATCATCAAGCTGCTCTCGCGCCCCAAGGCCATCAGCCCCTACCACCTGCGCAGCGTCATGCTCTGGGCCTGCGACCGGCTGCCTGCCAGCTACCTGCTGCAGGAGGATTACGCCGCCCATTTCCTGCTGGGCCTGATCGACGACCTGCAGCACTGCCTGGTCAACAAGACCTGCCCCAACTACTTCATCCCCCAGTGCAACATGCTGGAGCACCTGTCCGAGGAGACGGTCATGCTCCACGCGCGGAAGCTCTCCTCCGTGCGCTCCGACCCGGCCGAGCACCTCCAGATGGCCATCGAGCACGTCAAGGCCGCCAACCGGCTGACGCTGGAGCTCCAGCGGAGGGGCAGCACCACCAGCATCCCCTCCCCCCAGTCGGACGGAGGGGACCCCAACCAGCCTGACGACCGGCTGGCCAAAAAGCTGCAGCAGCTGGTGACTGAGAACCCGGGAAAGTCCATTTCGGTCTTTATCAACCCCGACGACGTCACGCGGCCCCACTTCCGAATTGACGACAAATTCTTCTGAGATTCCCTCTGTCCCTCCCCCATGGCCTCCTGCCCCACCTCAGACTGTGGGACCCCTTCGCTCACCCGGGTTTTCCTGGGTCTGTTTCCGTGGTCAACATATCAGGCCGAGCGGGGGCCAGCATGAGGGGGGGCAGGTTCTGGGCTTGGATTGGCTGCTACGCTGACTTTGAGGCTGGCCAGTCCAGCTTCCTCCCAGACTACCGTGACTGCACATCTGGCGGCCTCCTTCAGCAAGAATCCCCCTCTACCTTTAGCACATCCCCTTCTCTGGTGGGCTGGGTCCTCTTCGTATAATTGGCTTCCTAACCTCCCCCCTTTCGCCCCCCTGCTTTCCGAGGGTCACTGTGGGAAACGCCCGGCGGAAGAGTGAGCTGTTTCCTGCCGCTCGGCCATTTGGCCCGTCTGTTCCCGGGGCTCACCCAGGGGGACCAAAGCGAGGCCAGGAGCGATGATCCCACCGACACCTCTGGACTGAGGCCGTTTCCTTCCCCTGATCGCCTGTTCTTGAATGTAATTGATCCGTATCAGGGCTGGGCAGAAGCAGGAGGCTCTTTCTGCCGAAGGTCCTGCAAGTGAGACCCTGGGACAGTCGGTCTGAGCGCCTGTCCTTAGTCAACGCCTTACTTCCAAGCGATTAAAGGACGGGCCGTGAGAACGGTCCCTGCGCACTCACCCCTGGCCTGGCCTGCTGTGGCTTTTTCTTCCTCTCTCTCTCTCTCTCACACACACACATCTATCTATCTGTCTGTCTGTCTGTCTGTCTATATCTATCTATCTATCTATCTATCTATCTATCTATCTATCTATCTATCTATCTATCTATCTATCTATCATCTATCCTCTCTATTTATATTCTGCTTTTACTATTTTTATAAGTAACTCAAGTGGTGAGCATACATAATACTCCTTCTCCTTTTCATATTTTCCCCACAACAAAAATCCTGCAAGGTGGGTTGGATTGAGAGAGAGCGATTGGCCCAAAGTCACGCAGATGGCTTTCATGCCTAAGATGGGACTACAACTCACATTCTCCTGGTGATTGGCCCAAGGTCACCCAGCCGGCTTTCATGCCTAAGGCGGGACTAGAACTTACCATCTCCTGGTGATTGGCCCAAAGTCACTCAGCTGGCTTTCATGCCTAAGGCGGGACTAGAACTCACCATCTCCTGGTGATTGGCCCAAAGTCACCCAGCCGGCTTTCATGCCTAAGGCGGGACTAGAACTCACCGTCTCCTGGTGATTGGCCCAAAGTCACCCAGCTAGCTTTCATGCCTAAGGCAGGACTAGAACTCACCATCTCCTGGTGATTGGCCCAAGGTCACCCAGCTGGCTTTCATGCCTAAGGCGGGACTAGAACTCACATTCTCCTGGTGATTGGCCCAAAGTCACCCAACTGACTTCATCTCTAACCTAAGACGGGACTAGAACTCCCTGTTGCCTGGTGATTGGCCCAAAGTCACCCAGCCGGCTTTCATGCCTAAGGCGGGACTAGAACTCCCCGTCTCCAGCTTTCTAGCCTGGCGCCTTAACCAGCAGGCCAAACTGACTGTGTATGAAAGGGGATTTTTGGTGTTGGGGCCACATTTGGCAGGCCTCTTTGGCCTTGTGTGGGTGAGCCTGGCAGAGCCAACCCAGGTCTGCCATCCTTCCAGGCAGGATGGTAGAGCTGGCAAACATCCAACAGGGCAACCCTGAAGTTGCCAAGGAGAGGAAGGGTCCGGTGGGGAGAGGGGCTCCAAGGCCATTGTGCTTAGAATCTGGGAAGGGGGGGCTTCAGTCTTGGGTGGTTTCCTGAGCACCAAGGTGTGTGTGTGTGTTCCTTCCTGGTGGATTCCTTCGGGGCCTTCTCTTGATTGCACCCCGGCCCTCGCCTCCCTTTCGGTCAGGCCATCCTCTGACCGCTTCTGACCTGCTGGAACCCCAGGCACTTTGTGGGGGGTTTAGGGTTTCCCCATTTCTGGGAGGAGCCTGTGTGGCTTTGCAGGGCTGCCCCCTTCTCTGAAGCCCTGAGGAATCTGCCTGCTCGCCTTCTCGATGGGCTGGTCTGGCTGAAGGGGGACTGGGCAGTTGGCCGGCCAGGAGCCCTGGGAGCCCGTCAGCTGAGCCAGCCGCCCTCTTCAACCAGGTTTGTGCTAGATGGATTCTCGATCCGGGGTCTCCAAACTTGGCAACTTTTAAGATCTGTGGACTTCAACTCCCAGGATTCCTCAGCCGGGTTGGCTGGAGGAGACCCCTGGACTCGGATGGTCCCAAAGAAATGGTTAATTGTCCTCACCGTCAGGGAGTTTCTCCTTAATTAGGTTCGAGTAGTGTGAACGTGGGTTAGACAGTTCTTTGCTAAGTGTAGAGAAGCTACCTGGATTGCTAGAGCCTTGGTGGAGCAGTGGGCTAATGCCTCCTTAAGTAACACCAGCTGCCTGCCATGAGTGCAGGTTCGAGTCCCACCAGGCTCAAGGTTGACTCAGCCTTCCATCCTTCCCAGGTAGGTAAAATGAGGACCCAGATTGTTGGGGGCAATTAAGCTGACTTTGTAATAATGCCGCTTGGGGTGTGTGTGAAAGCCCTAATAAGCAGGCATATACATAGAATGAAGGCTACTGCTAAGCTTGTAAGCCGCCCTGAGTCTTCGGAGAAGGGCGGGATATAAATGGAATTAAAATAAAATAAAATTGATGGCTGAATGTTTTCCAGAAAAAATAGTAGCCCAGCCAGACGCCTCCCGCAACAGAGACCAAGTATCTGGGTTCACACATTCTGGTACACCATCACCTGCTTAGGGCGGTTGGCAGCAGCAGGGTGTTCGATGCCACTAGATGGCACCCAGAGACCGTTGGAAAGAAACGCGGCCCGAGGAGCAAAACCCGGTCAAACGTCACAGGGCAGCCCCACCAGGTGGTGGCGTTTGGGCCAAGGGCCCTGGGGCAATTAACGCTGCTGCTATTGAATCAACGGGGAAAGGAGCCAAAGGGAACTTTGTCTTGTCCGAAGGAATGAAAATACGTAAGGAAGCATGCAGGACAAAGTTGGACAGACAAGTGATCCTTAGAAGGACCAAAGAAGCCTAAGGGGAGTGTTCTGGAACTAGGAGATTAAGTCATGTTAAAGTATAGCTAGTCCTTGATCTACAACTGTTCATTTAGTGACCGAAGTTATAACCGCACTGAAAAAAGTGATTTATGAGTTGAGGGACTAGAAGACCTCCAAGGTCCCTTCCAACTCTGTTATTTTATTCTATTCTGTTCTACTCTACTCTACTCTACTATATTCCATTCCATTCTATTCTATATTCTATTCTATTCTATTCTATTCTATTCTATTCTATTCTATTCTATTCTATTCTATTCTATTCTATTCTATTCTATTCTATTCCCATCACCATCTATTCCATTCTATTCTATATTCTATTCTATTCTATTCCATTCCATTCCATTCCATTCCATTCTATTCTATTCTATTCTATTCTATTCTATTCTATTCTATTCTATTCCATTCCATTCCATTCCATTCTATTCTGTTCCCATGTTCTGTTCCATTTCTTATTCTATTCTATTCTATTCCCATCACCATCTATTCTATTCTATTCTATTCTATTCTATTCTATTCTATTCTATTCTATTCTATTCTATTCTATTCTATTCTATTCTATTCTATTCTATTCTATTCTATTCTATTTAATTCTATTCTATTCTATTGCTTTTCTATTTCATTCCATTCCATTCCATTGACTTTTTTCACATTTAATGACCATTGCAGCATCCCCATGATGACATCAGCATTCGGACGCTTGGCAACTGACTCATATTTATAACCGTTGCAGTGTCCTGGGGGTCACGTGATTCCCTTTTTGCGACCTTCTGACAAGCAAAGGGGAAGCCAGATTCATTTAACAACCCTGTTACTAACAACAACTATGGCAAAAAGGTCGTAAAAAGGAGCAAAACTCTCTTCCCTGCTTAGCAACAGAAATTCTGGGCTCCGTTGTGGTAAGTCGAGGTCTGCCTGTGGTCTTGATTTTGTCGATCTCTGCCCCCCCACTCTCTGGTTTCCTTTGTGAGTTTTGTAATGCTCAAAAGTGACCACACGTTTCTCCCTACTCACTCCAGGCATTGACTGAGCCTGACCCAGTGAAGTGACCTTATTCACCTGCTCAGGTGGGATGCTCCATTTAGTTTAATTTAATTTAATTTAATTGGGTGGCTCACCCTGTAAGGAGATTAAATGCACTGACGGTTGAAAACCGAACCAACAAAACAAAAAGATTAAAAAGGGGGCTGAAACATATAGGGAACGGTTGCAGGATTTGGGTATGTCTAGTTTAAGGAAGAGAAGGATGAGGGGTGACATAGCAGCGTTTCCAATCTCTCGGGCTGCCACAAAGAAGAGGGAGTCAAGCTCTTCTCCAAAGCACCAGAAGGCAGGACAAGAAGCCATGGATGGAAACTCATCAAGGAGAAAAGCAACGTGGAATTAAGGAGGAATTTCCTGACAGGGAGAACAATTAACCAGTGGAACTACCTGCCTCCAGAAACTGTGAATGCTCCAACACTGGAAGTCTTTAAGAAGAGACCAGGCAGCCATTTGTCTGAAATGATACAGGGTTTCCTGCCTGAGCAGGGGGTTGGACTAGATGACCTCTCAAGGTACCTTCCAACTTTATTGTTATAAAACAAAATGAACAACCTGACCAACAGCAACATACACACGCACACACACCGGCCTCCAGCCACCACCCGTCCCCAACACAGCTCTTACGAGGAGAGCGTCAATCAGGATCGTGATGAAATTAACTCCGGTGGGTTCATGAAGATTTATCCGTGACTCCTCAGGTCATTAAAATGGGTTAATGAGGCTAAATCTCACTCCTGGGGTTCAGACAAGCTGCTCCCCACTTCTGAGTGTTAGCTGCTGGGTTGTGTGAAGCCATCAATGAACAAAGACGAGAATCTGAAGGGGCCACAAAGAGAGATGTCTGTGTATTTATTTGCAGCCGCCATCCCAGGCAGTCCCCGACTTATAACCACAATTGGGCCCAACATTTCTGTTGCTAAATGAGGCAGTTAAGTGAGTTTTACCCCATTCTGCGACCTTACTTCCCACAGTCGTTAAGTGAATCGTCACAGTTATTAAGTTAGTAACACGGTTGTTAAGAGAATCTGGCTTCCTCGCTGGAATGGTTGCAGGAATATTTATGTCTTAGGATGTGCGTAGCAGAGCCCAGATAGTCCTTGACTTACAACAGCTCATTTAGTGAGTTACGACGGCACTTAAAGTAGGGATTTATGACCATTTTTCACACTTGAGACCATGGCAGCATCCCCAGGGTCACGTGATTTACATTCGGATGCTTGAAAACTCACATTTATGATGGTTCGCACAGTGTCCCCGGGGTCACGTGGTCCTTTTTTGTGACCTTCTGACAAGCAAAGTCAATGGGGAAGCCAGATTCAATTAACGACTATTTTGTTAACTTACCAACTTGCAGTGATTCACTTAACAACTGTCATAAAATGGGGCAAAACTCACTTAACAAATTTCTCTTAGCAACCCAAATTTTGAGCTCAATTATGATCCTAAGAGGAGAGGACAGGCATTTGTCTCAAACGGTAAAATAGAATAGAATAGAATAATAACTTTATTGTCTTACTTTGAATGTACACTAATCGGCATATGTTAAAATGAAATTTTGTTGCATTGAGCTCTCAAAGGGTCACCCCCACCTCCAAGAGACACTGCGTAAATATGACAAAAATAAATACATACCTACAGAATTACACATACACCCACCTATAATAACATGACACAGAGAAACAACACAAGTCTAGTTCGGCTTATGCGCACGTGTGTCTGGCGAGAAAAACGGATCTGGCGAGGCTCAGGGTCTCCTGCTTGAGGGGGTTGGACTAGAATTGATTTGAGTTTAGGAGGCCTGCAGGGTCCCTTCCAGCTCTGTTCGGATTGACTGAACTGAAACATGCTTGGGGTAAACGGATTTATTACCCAACGAAAATTTTGAAATAAATAGAAATTAATAATTAGAAATAGATACTAAATGGAAAACAAAAATAAGCAAAAACTCAAAAAGGGCAGACTTCATGGTCCCCTGAGTCTTTTTTCTGCCATCGGCTTTCTATGTTCCTTCTGCTTTGTCCTATCCTCACCGAGAGCTCGACGGGCGTTTGGCCCCGCTTTTGGAAAGCTGCATCCTGCTTGGATGGAGCATGGAGAGGTGAAATCCAGTTCAGTTCTGGATGGGGAAAAAAAAATCTAAGAGGCAGGAAGATTTTGGTGGGATTTTGGCGAAGCCTCCAGCATCAGTGGCCCGTCTTCAAGAAGGTGTCGAGGAGCGACTGCATCGGGCTGGCTCAGCAGATCTCGGCTTCTCCAAGCAGTGACTCATGCAAATCCCTCCTCACAGGAAAAGTCTCAGTTGGCTTCCCTCGTCCTCCCCCTGAGCCTCCTCCGCTCTCTCATCCCCTCTTTCTTAGGGGTCACTTCAATCCCGCAGAAGGGGGCGGGGCTCCGGGAGGCGGAGAGGCTGCCCGGGCCATTTCAGCACCAAGGACAGCGGCTTCCTCCAGGCACCCCGTTCTTGGCTAAGAAGTTTGCTCTTCTTTTTAAATTAAGTTTTCTTACACAATAAAAATACAGAGGAAGCGAAAGATAGCAAACCGAGTGAAAGAAAGAGGAAAATGCAAAAGGAGGGGGGAGGAAGAGAGAAACGGGGTGACGTCTGACTTTCTCCACTGCAGTAAAATACAATAAATAATTCAGCCTCACTCTTTACCTTTTAAAATCACAACCTTTCAGGACGTTTCTACAATAACAAAAGCCTTCTAATCATCACTACCTAAAATCAAAACTTCATTTTTTCCCCCCCAGTTTTGAGCAAAAAGTCTAGGAGCGGTTTCCCAGTAGGAGCAAAACTAGTTAAATTCTTCCTTTTAATTAAGTGATTAATAAATTAAATCGAGAGCCAATTTGGGCTACTGTTTAAAAGTGCTGGCCTAGAAACTAGGAGATTCTGAGTTCTAATCCTGCCTTGGACCAATCGCCAGGAGACAGGGAGTTCTAGTCCCACCTTAGGCATGAAAGCCAGTTGGGTGACTTTAAGCCAATCAATTTCTCAGTCAGCCCACCTCACAAGGTTGTCAGGACTATTAGGTATTTTCACTGTCTTTGAGTTACTTATAAAGTAATAAAGGTGAGATAAAAATCTAATAAATGAAATCATTTCTGTCACCTCCACTAACACCGTCACCTTTGTCACTGCCTCTTCCATTGTGGAAATCACAGAACAAGCTTAATCTGGGGAAATCCCGCTCGCTGTGTTTGCACCTTATCCGTAGTTAGTGCTACGCCTGTTTGATTTGTGGTGACTCACCTTTTCACGCCAATGTAGCTAGTCTGTAGTTCCGTGTTTTGTGCAAGCCAGGAAATGGAGTCATTCTAGAGACAGGCAAAGTCCTGTGATTACACAGCCTAACTCTTCCACGGTGTGTGTGGATAGCTTTACATGAAGAAGTCCAGCAGCCCAGTGGCCAGCCGTCCGCCCGGATAACTCTGGGGGAAAACACAGCTTGCAACTTTCGCTTCTTTCCTTAGCCTGCCATTTTCAGAAACCACGAGCGCTCTGGATGGGAAGTCTCTTCCCCGGTCAAATGCAGACGCCTCCCCCAGATGGAATGGGACCCCACTCCCCACGGCCACCTCGCCATGGGACAAATGACCACAGGACAATTCAACAATTCAACTTAATTATTTAAAATAATTTTTAAAAATATTTTAATTTTTGACATTCCCATTTCATTTTGTCTCTCCTTTGGCATCCTTTCTTTAATGATCCAATTCCACCATTTCTTGAGTATTAGTATAAATCTTGTCCTGTGGCGCATTCTCCCACAGCAAGTTGGTCGTGGTGGGTGGTCCTAAACCTCCCCAGAGGAGGAGAGCCCAGTTGCACGAGGCCCTGCTTTCCACCATCCAAACTCTTTTGGGGTCACCTTCAGCTCCTGTCCAAAAGCTGCCTTAATCCACAGCCACACCTGTAACTTGGGGAGTGGGACTGCCATGGCTTCAGTGGGCAGTGGCCACCGGCCCACTCCTTGATTAGCCATGTGGTCTCAACTGGGCTGCCACATCTGGTGCTGGGAACCTGGGCAACGGGTTGCCTGGCCTTGCCTGTCCTGTCCTTGGCTAGTGTGGACATTCCAAACTCTGATTGTTCAAACGATTCCTACCACACCATCTTTGGGTCTGGGTTTTGCCCCGAAGTGAAGCAGCTACTGACAAGTAAAAGGAGAGTAAGTGCCCCAATGGAGAAGAAGCTGGATGCTCCTGTGGTCGGCTTTCACCCCTTGCGTCATCTCAGCCCACTGGGACCGGCCCTAGCATTCTTGGACTTGGCTCGGTCTAGGGTGTTACCTAGTTTGGGTCATGAAACGTCTGCAAGAAAACAAGTTCAGAGAGCACCAAGAACCCTATAGTCATCTTCCTCCTCCTCTTCTTCCTCCTCCCTACACACCCACTCTCTTCTAGCACTGATGATGTTCCCTAGCTGGGTCATGAAACGTCTGCAAGAAAATAATCAAGCTCAGACAGCACCAAGGATGCCATAGTTGTCCTCCTCCTCCTCTTTCTCTGCAAACCTCCCTCCCTCCAGCATTGATGATGTTCCCTAGTTGGGTCATGAAACATTTTCAAGGAAACCACCCAGCTCAGAGAGCCCCAAGGACCCCACAGTCCTCCTCCTCTTCCTCCCCTGCAAACCCCCCCCTTCCTTCTAGCATTGATGATGTTACCTAGTTTGGTCATGAAATGTCTACAAAAAAACACCAAGCTCAGAGAGCAGCGAGGGTCTCTCATTTCAACCGTGAGCTACAAATATTCTCCTTTATTGGTGGAGAGTCTTCCGGCATCCCCTAAAAAGCAGCAGGAACCATTTCTATCCAAAGGTTGACCGACTGGATCTCCAGAGTCTAGGAAGCCCTGGGCAAGAAGAAAAAGGGATTTTTTTTTTGCTCCATCTTTGAGAAGAGAGAACAAGTCTCTAGAAGTGGACAACTGTCTGCTTAGATCAGGGGTCTTCCAACTTGGCCCTTTGATGACTTGTGGACTTCAACTCCCAGAATTCCAGGAGCTGAAGTCCACAAGTCATCAAAGGGCCAGGTTGGAAGACCCCTGGCTTATGTGGGGCTGTTGAGAAAGCTGCGTTTTCCTCATCATGGCCTGCATCGTCTCTGTAAAGCATTCCTGGCAAGAGACTGGCCCTCTCTCACCAAGCCCGGCGAGGATGTATTCGGCGGGCACCCTGCCAATCTCATCAAGAAGGCATTAAGCTGGTGCAAGACGAGAAGGATGGCAAACGCCCAGAACCGAATATGCAGCCCTGGACGGAGGCCAACGCCACGGGAGACAAAGGGACAAGCAAGCGGGTGGAGGCAGAGGCTGGCAGGAAATGGAAGGAGGGGTGCCAGGAAGGAGTGCCACTCCCCACCTCAGACGCTTCTACAGCGGCACCCAGAAGGCAGGAAGCGAGCAGGGAGGAAACTTGCCCTCATGACACGGGAGGGCCAGGTGGAAGCGGTGGGCATCCTTGGCACTCGGGGCGAAGGCGCGCCATTAGAACACAAAAAAAGGCTTTTGTGCCAGGCAACTCGCTTCGCATGAGACAATAGAAGGAGGAATAAGAAGAAGGGCACCTACTGGCCCAAAATTGAGCTTTGCCCCACTCTGCGCCCTTTCTTTCTTGCCACAGTTGATGAGGGGATCGTTGCGGTTGTTAAGTTAGCAAGACGGCTGTTAAGTGACCTTGGCGTCCCCCTTGACTTTGTTTGTCGCAAGAGGGGATCATGTGACCCCAGGATGCTGCAATGGTCGTAGGTTTGGACCAGTTGCCAAGCGTTCTGTGACCATGGGGATGAGCCGATGGTCGTAAGCGTGAAAAACAAGTCATAAGTCCCTTTTTTATAGCGCCGTTGTCACTAAATGAATGAATGTTGTAAGCTGAGGACTGCCTATATAACCCCTTTGCACTGTGAGTGGCACTGGGTCCAATTCAAGCGGTTGGCCATCCCCTGCGAAGCCCTACATGGCACGGGTCAGAACCGGCTTTGCCCCCTCCCACCAGCCCATCCCACTTGGCCAAGCAGGGAAGGGGAGCTGCAGAGCCCCTCGGACAAAGGATTTCAACTGGCCGGGCCTAGGAAGGGGGTCTTCTCTGCCGCTGCCCCTGCTTTGAGGAATATTCTGCCCCCAGAGGTGAGGAAAGCCCCCAGTCTCCGGGCATCCCACAAAGGGTGAAAACTGAGCTTTGCAGCCACGCATGGGGGCACAGAGAGCCACACAAGCAGGGGGCTGGCTAGTCCCCCAACTCCCCCCCCACACACCTGTAACGATACAACCTTAAATGTCCATCTCAGGATTTCCATTCCTTTTGATGTTTAATTGCCCTTATTCTATAATTTTTAAAATTTGAACCTTCATTTATTTTTTAATTTTAACGTTCACTTTTATATGTTGATTTGTTTATCAGCTGTATTATACTGGACATTGCCCAGAGCACTTCTTTGAGGCAGATGGATGATTTAGTAATATAAAAGAAAAGAAAAAGAAAGAAAGAAAGAAAGAAAGAAATAGAAAAAAGAAAGAAAGAAAGAAAGAAAGAAATAGAAAAAAGAAAGAAAAAAGACAAGAGATAAAAGAAAAGAAAAAAGAAAGACAAGAGAAAAAATAGAAAGAAAAAATAAAGAAAAAAGAAAAAGACAAGAAAAGAGATAAAAGAAAAAAGAGACAAGAGAAAAAATAGAAAGAAAAAAGACAGAAAGAAGAAAGAAAGAAAGAAATAGAAAAAAGAAAGAAAAAAGAAAAGAGATAAAAGAAAAGAAAAAAGACAAGAGAAAAAATAGAAAGAAAAAAGAAAAAGACAAGAAAAGAGATAAAAGATAAAAGAAAGACAAGAGAAAAAACAGAAAGAAAAAGAAAGAAAGAAATAGAAAAAAGAAAGAAAAAAGACAAGAGATAAAAGAAAAGAAAAAAGAAAGACAAGAGAAAAAATAGAAAGAAAAAAGAAAGAAAAAAGAAAAAGACAAGAAAAGAGATAAAAGAAAAAAGAAAGACAAGAGAAAAAATAGAAAGAAAAAAGAAAAAGACAAGAAAAGAGATAAAAGATAAAAGAAAGACAAGAGAAAAAACAGAAAGAAAAAGAAAGAAAGAAATAGAAAAAAGAAAGAAAAAAGACAAGAGATAAAAGAAAAGAAAAAAGAAAGACAAGAGAAAAAATAGAAAGAAAAAAGAAAGAAAAAAGAAAAAGACAAGAAAAGAGATAAAAGAAAAAAGAAAGACAAGAGAAAAAATAGAAAGAAAAAAGACAGAAAGAAGAAAGAAAGAAGGAAGGAAGGAAGAAGGAAGGAAGGAAGAAAGGAAGAAAGAAAGAAAGAAAGGAGAGGGAGAGAAGGAAGGAAGGAAGGAAGAAAGAAAGGAGAGGGAGAGAAGGAAGAAGGAAGGAAGGAAGGAAGAAAGAAAGAAAGAAAGAAAGAAAGAAAGAAAGAAAGAAAGAAAGAAAGAAAGAAAGAAAGAGAAAATGTCAGAAGAAATGGTGGAATCGGCCAAGAAGAGAAGTCAAAGCCAAGAAAAACACTTCAGGAATGAATTAACCACGAAGTTGAGAGAACTATTACAAAACATTGGAAGACAATCGAGCATGAATAAAGTCTTCTACAAGTTCTCCCTATTTGGTTGGTTTCAATCTCTGATACGCTAAAGCAGGTTCTCTCCAAACTCGGCCACTTCAAGACTTGTGGACTTCAACTCCCAGAATTCCCCAGCCAGCTGGGAATTGAATTCTGGGAATTGAACTCCACAAGTCATAAAGAGGCCGAGTTTGGAGACCCCTGTGCTAAAGGCCACCAATGGGCAGATAGTAACTTCATTTCAAAGGAGATACACATGAGAACTTTCTCTTCAGGAGACGTGTGGAGATCCAGGAGACTTTTAGAAGATAATTCCCGATTTACACCTCTGAAAGGTGACATTAGATTGACGACCTGGACATTACCAAATCAGAAAACAACAGGAACGCAAGAAATATCTCTGGAAAGATGGCTCACCGCAGAAGGAGGAGTAGCAAAGCCTCTCTGGAGAATGACCAATGGCCAACAGATTATTCCATGTGCCAAATAAAGGAGATGTGATAGACTGTGTTAACTATTCTGCAACCCCCTTAATTTCATTTGCTAGCAAGATAAATATTTAGGGCTGGCCAGCGTAGAGTCCGGCATGGAGAAGGAGAGGCCAGATGTCCAGGCTCTCTTTACAAAAGGCCAAGGAACAAGAAATATTATTGTTGGTGCACTCTGGATAATTGAGACAGCCAAAAACACACCCCAAAGAAGTCAGTCTGTGCTTCCATACTTACAGAAAAGCCTTTGGCTGCGTTGTCTGACTCAAGTGGTGAAAACGCCCTTTGGAAAATGGGAATTCCCAAATACCAGCCATCCTCAACTTACCTCCATTCATTTAATGACCGTTCAAAGTTACAACAGCATTGAGAAAAAGGACTTTTCACACTTACGACCATGGTCCAGCCCCCCCCTCAAGCAGGAGAACCTGCACCACCTCAGACAGGTGACTGTCTAGTCTTTTCTTAAAATCCTCCAGGGAGGGAGCACCCACAACCTCTGGTGGCAAGCTGTTCCACTGGTTGATTGTCCTCACTGTTTAGGAAGTTTCTCCTCAATTCCAGGTTGCTTCTGTCCTTGGTCAGTTTCCAACCATTGTTCCTTGTCTTGCCTTCTGGTGCTTTGGAGACTAGCTTGACCCCCTCCTCTTCTTTTGTGGCACATGGCTCCTTGTGCCCAGTTGTTGGTTTGCTTCTGACTGCCATTCAAGGTGATGGTTATGACCCACAAAACCCTACAAGGCATGGAGGGTATGTGTGTGTGTGTTAGCTGCGGTCTGCTCGTCTGCCATGGTGTCTGCGTGGCCAATGTAATCCAACAGAGCTGATGTTCTCCAGCTTCCTTCAACCACCTGGCGCCATCTTGAGAGCACAATCTTTTCACTATGGGCACCTGCCCTTTGGACGAGCCTCTCCCAAAGAGCCCAGGGGGGGTCTCTCTCAGGGGGCATCCTGCACAGCCCTGAAAGATCTGGCTGCTTTCCAAGGCCTGGGGGAGGGGGAATGGATTCTCCAGTCAAGCACCTATTACTTTTTTTATGGTTATTGGTCAGATTTGCCACCCTGATTCATGCTTAGAATTTTTTTTATTCCAGTTACATTATTTCTAGCTTGTTTTTTTGAAAATGTCTTGGCTGCCCACAGCTGATTCAGAGTTGAATGTTGCCTGAAGTGAATTGAATTGAAGCATGTTACATGGACATGCCATTTTAGCTGAAGGGTCAACACAGAACATTGACCATAGACTCATCGGGCTGGAAGGGACCTTGGAGGTCTTCTGGTCCAACCTCTTGTCCAAGACAGGAGACCTTACACCATCCTGGTCAAAGGGTTGTCCAGCCTATTTTTGAAAACCTCCATTGATGGAGCACCCACAATGTCTAGTGCAGGGGTAGGCAACCTTGGCTCTTTTATGACTCTTGGACTTCAACTCCCAGAATTCCTGAGCCACCATGGCTCAGCTTGGAAACCTCTCCCTTTCCCCTCAGCATGGCTGGCTCAGGAATTCTGGGAGTTGAAGTCCACCAGTCATGAAAGAGCCAAGGTTGCCTACCCCTAGAGGCACCATATTCCGTAGGTTAATCTTTCTCACTCTTGGGAAATTCCTCCTTATATCCCTAGAAATAAGATCTCACGGAATCCTAGAATTATAGGGCTTGAAGGAACCTTGGAGGTCTTCTACTCCAGCCCCTGCCTAAGGCAGGAGACCTTGCACCATCCTGGACAAATGGCTGTCCGGTCTCCTCTTGGAAGCCTCCAGTGATGAAGCACCCACAGCGCTCGGAGGTGAACTGTTTCACTGACTAATTGTTTCCCCTGCCAAGAAATCCCTCCTTGGTTCTAGACTGGATCTCTCTTTCACAAGCAGCGATCTGAGGGTGGGGGCTAGTGCTCCGAGCTTGTGGGTTGGGTTCAAATCAACCGCGCAGCCAACCAGCAACGGCAACGGCCCACAACCAAGCCATGCACCCACAGCACCTCCCAGTTACCCTCACCTGAGATGACCTATCCCTGACCCCTCACAAGACCCAAACTAGACCCTCACCTGACGGGACCCTCCCACAAGACCTCCTGACCCCAGGAAGCCTTTATAAGCAGAAGGACACTGACTGGGACATCTTTAAACTCCGCCGAAGAGGTTACCTAGCCTGGTAACAAAATGTTCGGAAACCTACCCACAAAACCGGCGGGTGAGCCTCCACCCTCCTCCTTCACCCGCGCTACAGATATTCACCACCATCGCAAGCAAAGATACCTCTTTACGCCACTTAAAGATGACCTCTAATGGCCCCACACCGGCTGGGAGGGAATATTTTTATCTCTGACTGAGAGGAAGACCCCGAGCAGAGCCAACTCCCCCTCTTGCTCGGAAGGCTTTCGGCAAAGGCAGCTGTGGCTGCAGCCTGGAAGGGGGCAGCCTAACCAGCCTAACTTAAAGGAGAGTTTCTGCCCGGATCTCCTTTTCCTCCCCCCCCTCCCCCACCCGATGAGGGATCAGGTTGTCCCGGGCACTCAGCCACCCGCCTGGGCTGATGGATCCCAGCTGCAAAGCCAGAACGGCCGCTTTCTTAGCCCAGCCGCCTTTGTCCTTCAGAGCAACAATCAGCAGCCCCAGATCGGGTTTCAGAGGCTCGTCTCCTTTATCAGCCGAGCAGAAGGCCGAGCTGGACAAAGGGCAGGCAGGCCGTTACTCGGCCATTACTCAAGGCCTGCAATCAGGCGGGAGAAGGGGAGGGTGGGGTCTGCTTGGCAAAGGCAGCCCTCAGTGGGACTCTGTGCATGGCGGAAAGGTTGAAGATAGTTCAGGTCCAAGGAGATCCCTGCCCTCTCTTCCTCCACCCCCCCACCCCCGTCAATCAGATCTATCCAAGCTCCACACCGGGGCTCAGCTGGGATGACTGGGGGTGGGGTGGGGGTAGGAGGGGAGCAGGGATCTCCTTGGACTTGAACCCCGTTTTTTTCAACTATGCAAGGGAGCCCCCTGCCCATCCTCCCAGCCCCCTCAACACTTATTTGCTAGTAGCCTCCACCTTCCAGACTTTCTGGGCAGCCCCATCTGGAAAAACAAAATGAAAAACAACAATCCCAGACATTCATTTCTCTCCCCCCTCCCCCCCAATCAATGGATTTCTTCACCCAATCCAGTTTTTACCACCCTCCTATTGGGTTTCTAAGGAGGCAAGAGAAAAGTCCATTTATGCTCCTCCGGTTGTCCTCCCCCCCCGTGGAATGGGGAGGGGGAATGGGGGAAATTCCAGATGTGCAGAGGGTTTTGGAATACCAATGTCTGTCTGCAGCCAGCCAGATCTTTTTCTTCTCTCTCGCCGATGCTTTCCTCCTACGGCGTCTTGTGTGAGCATCTGCGCTGCTGGGTGCTGGAGGACAGGCTGAGCACTTGTCGCCCACCCACGCTTCTTTCTTTTTCTTTATCATTCTTCCTTCCTTCCATCCTTCCTTTCTTTCTCCTCTCCCTTCCCTTCTTTTCTCCCTTTTTCATTCCCATCTCCTTCCTTCCTTCCTTCCTTCCTTCCTTCCTTCCTTCCTTCCTTCCTTCCTTCCTTCCTTCCTTCCTTCCCTCCAGGGCTTTCTTGTGTCATAGGAGTTCCGGCACCTTTTTTGGATGGAACCTTGTAGGGTAGGCAAGGCACGTTGTATGACACGTGTGAGTTCCGGCACCTTTCTCTTTGACAAAAAAAGCCCTGCTTCCCTCTCTTCCCTCCCTCCCTCCCTTCCACAACATGTCTCAACCTATCCCACTTCCTCTCCCCTTGGGCTCCCTTTCTTCGCAAGAAGAGGGGAGACCCCTGGAGCCAGCTTGCCAAAGGGGGTGGGGTGTGTGTGTGGGGGGGCGTCCTCCCAGCCCCCTTCCCCTCTGAGTCAAAGCATCTTCCCAGCACTTTGGCTTCGGTCTCCAGCTGCTGGGCAGCCAAGGGCAGGCCTCCCTCGGCTCTCTCGCAGCCTCTTAAATATTTCAGCACCGCTGTTCTCCGCTGCTTATCAATTCCTTCAGCAGCTTCCAGAAAGAGGATTTCTTTCCCTTTGTCTCCCAGGCCCTTCTTTGCTGTCGCTCATCCCCACGTCTTCCTTAGCCTGCTGCTAGTTATTCATACTGGTGGCAATTCACACAACACGCTCAACCTGCTTGTTGAATTAAGCAGGTCGAAAGAGTCAATCAACCAAGCAGCCGGGATTTGTCTTGTACGGTAAGCCACAAAAGACTGGATCAAGGTTAACATTTTGATGTTATTTGCCACCCAGCGAAATGGGTGGCAAAGAAATTTAGTAAACAAACACGGACTAAGCTTAACAGGCTTAGAAGATCAGCTAAGATGATACACCGGGTCTTCAGGATAACTTGTATGAGGAATGGTTAAGGGCACGAGGCATGTCTGGCCTAACAAAGACTTAGAGGTGTAGGACTGCCGTCTTCCAGGACTTGAGGGGCTGCCCCAAAGAAGAAGGGGGGGGGTCAAGCTCTTCACCAAAGCACCAGGAGGCGGGACAAGAAGCAACGGATGGAAACTCATCAAGGGGAGAAGCAACCTGGAACTAAGGAGAAAGTTCCTGACAGAACAATCCATCAATGGAAGAGCTTCCCTTCCTCACTTTTGGATGCTCCGTCACTGGATGTTTCCAAGAAGACAGTGGACAGCCATTTTTCTGAAATGGTATAGCGTCTCCTGCTTGAACAGGGGGTTGGACTAGATGACCTCCAAGGTCCCCTCCAACTCGTGTTCTTCTGTTAAGACTAGGATGGTTCTATCAGGGCCTATCTGTGATCCTTACACTCAGTCACTGAATATAGGTATCTGCTAGATTCTTTTTTTCCCCTGAGATATCTCTATGCTAATTTAAAAACTCCTCTTCGTTGCGGTTGTTTTTAAAAAAGTACTAGTTTTTGCTGGCTCAGCGAGCAGAAACAGTTGTTATAATCCCATTTCCCAATTTTTGCTGGATTCAGGAAAGCAGTGCTTTTTATACGCCATGTGGCCTGGAAGAGTGTTAGCGTCCCTCAGTGTCTCTGTGGGCATCTATCTTGCCCTTATTAAAGCATCCTATAGGTCAGGGGTGTCCAATCTTGGCAACTCAGAATTCCCCAGAATCCATAAGTCTTAAAGTACACCAGTCTTAAAAAGAATTCTGGGGGTTGAGAGCCGTAAGTCTTAAACATAGGAAGAGCAGCTGCAGGACTTGGGTTTGGCCAGTCTGAAGGAAAGAAGAAATGGGGGAGACATAATGGCAGCGTTCCAGTATTTGAGGGGCTGCCACAAAGAAGGGGAGGGGGTCGCATTATTCACCAGAGCACCAGAGGGAAGGACAAGAAAGGATGGTTGGAAACTCATCAAGGAGAGAAGCAACCTGGAACTAAGGAGAAACTTCCTGACAGGGAGGACAATTAACCAGGGGAACAGCTGGCCACCAGAATTTGTTGTCTGCATTCTTTTTAGAGGGTTGTTGAGGCTGCTTGGAGGTTTTTATCTGTGTCTTCAGGGTCACCTGAGTGGTGCAAAGGGGTGTGGAGCTTTGTTGGAACCCCCATGTGCACCACTCCGGTGACCCTGAGGACACAGATAAAAACCTCCAAGCAGCCTCAAGGACTCTCTAAAAGAATTCAAATGACCAGCTGTCTGCAAGGAGTATAAATCCTTCCCTTCCCCACCCTCCAGTCAGAGCTGAAGAAGCTTCTTGGAGGAGAAGCGAAACGTCTTCAAAGAAAATCAAGAAAGCCCAGTTGCCTCCTGAAAAAAAGCACCTCTGGGATAACGATGATTTGGATGCCTGACAATCTCGCATTGGGGTGTGTGTGTGTGTGTGTGTGTTTGTGTGTGTGTGTGAGAGAGAGAGATTGCTCAGCATTTCCCGGCAAAGATCCAAAACTTACTGGGGGTGGACTAGATCCAGCTGCCATTAAGCCAGACCTTCCAGGTTTAATGGGAGCTTTCTGCTCTAATGCAATGCACCCCCTTCCAGCAGACCTCCAGAAGGCCTCGATCTCCCTGCTGCATTCTGGGAAATGGATTCCTTTGTGGACAAATTGTTTGCAGTCTCCTCAGAGGTTCCGCTGCCCTGGGGAATCTGCTTCCCTGTGAAATTTGCAATGCTCTTTCTCCAAAGGAAGAGGCCTGACAGTTCTTTTAAATCTATTATTGCAAGGTCCGACCCATAACTCTGCTTCAGGATGGCTTGAGACTCTGCGGACCTCTGCCTTGCGAATAAGAACTCGCTGGCTGGGTTAGGGTCCAGAGGATCCCGTGTTCGTTGGCATTCAGAGTCACTGAGAGATCAAGGAGAACTTGGGTGGATGCACCACCCCTGCCCCAGCTCTACCAGCACTGTTTCCAAACTGGGTCCAGAGAACCCGTTTCCTCCAGGATCCTCCGTAGCTCCTTTCCAGCCGCCTTCTTGACCAACTTTCCCCCAAGGAGTAGATTGGAGCCCGGGGAATAATTGTCCAAGATGGAGGGTCCAGCGATGCCAGGCTCAAAGGATCAGGATCGTACGTGGAGTCGCAGTTCCATAGATTTATTGCTCAAGCACAAGAGTCTTCAAACTTGGCAACTTTAAGACTCGTGGACTTCAACTCCCAGAATTCCTCGGCCAGCCAGTCTTAAAGTTGCCAGGTTTAAAGACCCCTGCTCAAGCACATACACAGGAATATAGCCGGTGCTACCGCAAGTGGGACGTGGGCCATAAGCTGGGGATCCCTGCTGTAGATAACAGTCAATGGACTTTAAGAGGAGACCGTTTGTGGCTGTGCAAGGATTCCGAGCTGATGATGCACTTAACTCCATCCCCGACTCTGCCTCTCTTCTCCAAGAAGCGATGATGCCTTGAGGAAGGGTTGTACTCTTACCCCCTTAAGACCCCCCTCCCTGAAAGAGGCGGGCACCACTGCATGGGTTCACATGCAGGTGACTCTTCACACACAACTCAGGAAGGGCCTGGATCTAACAGACAGGTGGATAAACGTGCCCTGCGCGAGGCCTGCCCACCTCGTCAGGAGACACAGAATATCACAGAATAACTTGTGTTGACTTGCCTAGGACTTTATCTGCCAAAGGGCACGAATGCTCTTCCGCGTGGCCCTTCCTTCCCCAGACGGAGGAGGACAGCCTAGACCAGGACACAATTGGGGCACAGAAATAACAAATTCCTGCCACCTTTATCACCACAATATAGGAGTGAAGCTGGGCTATCTCTCGTGTTCGGCTGTGTTCACTCCAGGCCTTCCTGAGAGTTAGAAAGTGCTCAGGAGGGGGGAGGCCCAACAAAATTCTTCCCTTCCCCCCCAGAAATGTGCCCTTAACATTGATTAGGATTAACTGTCCTCCAAGGGGCCATAAAATGTATATTTTCAATCTGCAGCCAATTGGTCAAGAATTGCCCAAAGTGGATGATTTACGCTGGGTGTCTGGCTAGCACATTCCTGGTTCCCTGCAAGGAGCTCCAGAAGAGCTATTTTCCAGAATTCCCTGACTGGGCTGGTACACAACTGGAATTATTCCTTACATAAGCTATTATTTGCTTAATCGTGATTTACTGACTAAACCAGGGGTAGGCAACCATGGCTCTTTTATGAGTGGTGGACTTCAACTCCCAGAATTCCTCAGCCAGCATGGGGGAACCATGGCTCTTTTATGACTCGTGGACTTCAACTCCCAGAATTCCTCAGCCGGCACGGCTCAGCTTGGAAGCCTTTCCCTTCCCCCTCAGCGTGGCTGGCTGAGGGGAAACGGCCCTCCCTCCCTGTAGACGGCTGTGAGACGCGTCCCTGCAAAAAACCCGGCCTTTGCAGCACTGAAAAAGAGGATTACGAAGAGCGTTCTGCGACCACAATGGAGTCTTTTAAAATGTCCGTTGCTCAGTGAAAAGTGAAGTGAGTTTTGCCCCGTTTTACGACTTTTCTCGTCCACGGCCATTAAGAGAATCCCTGCGGTTGCTAAGTTGCTAACACGGTTGATAAGTGAATCTGGCTTTCCCGTTGATTTTGCCGGTCTGGTTAACAAAAGGGGATCACGTGACCCCCCCCCCGGGGGACACGGCAACCGTCATAAATACGAGTCAGATGCCAAGCCTCTGAATTTTGATCACGTGACAACCCCCCCCCCCCCGGATGCTGCAACGGTCGTTAGGTGTGAGAAAAGGTCATAACTCACTTTTTCAGTGCTGTTGTAACTCCCAATGGTCATTAAAAGAACAGTTGGACCGAGGGATGGTTATGCTTCCTCTGATGTTAGGGGGGATGTCCTTCAGTCTCTGGGCTCATAGATGGATCTCTCCCTCCCTCTCTCCACCCTCCCCCTCCCTCTCTCCCCCCCTCCCTCTCTCCCAGCAGGGTCACAGTGTGGAAAAGTCCATCAAATATTTTGGGCCTCCCCTCCGTTCTTGTGCAAGACAAGGAAGCGAAGCCGAATGGAAGAACGGAGGGTTCCAACCTCCAGAATACGCTGCGGCTTCCTCCGGCTCAGAGGAGGCCCGGTTGGGTGGGCAGCCTCCCCCAACGTGGGGCTTCACCAGAGCGGGAGGGGCTTTGGCAGGCCTGGGCTGGGGTCCGCCAGAGGAAAGGGCTCAAGGGCCCCCCCCAGGGCTCCCCCTTCAGCCGGCAGAACTCGGCCGCTTTTCAGAGGCTTCAGAGGGCAAACGAAGACCTGGATCGCAAGAGGGGTCGTGTGAACAGGGCCCTGGCTCGCTTTGGCCGGGCAGGCACGGAGCGAGCAGGGCTGGGGGGGGGGCAGGCCAGGTGGGGGAGCGGCTGGGCAGAAAACGGGGAGGGTCCCAGCCCCTCCTTCCTTCCTTCCCCGCCGCTCCCTTTGCGCAGGAGGTCCCCGCGCCACGGGGGGGGTCACTGACCGAGCGGACGGCGGACCCGGGGGAAGCCGGCGGAGCAAGGAGAGGGCGGGGGGCCGGGCGCGCCTCTGCGGGCACGCGCGAAGCGGACACGCGCCTCCGCCGCGATCCTCCGAGCCCTGCGGCGGCCTCGGGGGCTGGGCCGGTCCTCCTCCGCGGGGGGGGGGGGCGCGGGGGCGGCGGGGGGGGCTCCCGGCGGCGGGACTCCCACGAGAGCTGCGGGCGGAGGCAGGGCGTCGGCGGCGGCGCATGCGCTCTGGCGCCTCTCCTGCGAAGCGGCGCGGCAGGCGAGGGGCTGCGCGGCGAGTCCTACCTGCAGCCCCGGCGGCGGCGGACAGCTCCTCGGCGCTCGGCCCGCCTCCCGCAGGTAACCCCTCCCTCCCTCCCTCCTCCCGCCTGGCCCCGCCCCCGTGGCGCAGCTCCGGCCCCCGCCGCCCCCTCCCTCCCCCCTCCCCTCCTCCGCCTTGCGGGCGCCGCTTCTCATGCCCCGCGCCGGTGCTTCGCTTGCAGCCTCCGGAGTGGCGAGCAGAGCCCGCCGCCTCCCGCCCAGCAGCCCGCAGGCGCCCCCGCCGCCAGCCCCGCAGCAGGGCGCTCGTCCCGGGGCCGCCCCGCAGGACCCAGGCTGAAACTTCGCGGCAACTTCCCGGCGCCCCGCCATGGAAGGCAAAGGTAGGCGCGGGGGGGGGCTGCAGCGGGGAGGGGGACTGCAGCGAGCCCGGCCCGTCGGGGCCCGCGGACGGCCGTTGCAGCAGCGGCAGCCGCGGCGACCTCGCCCCCGCAGCTGCGCCCGAGGAGGCGGCGGCGGCGGCAGGCCCCGAGCCGTAGGCCCCTTCCCGCGGCCGGGCGCTGCGGGGCGTCCGCCTTCCCCGCTGGGTCGCGCCGCGGCTGCCTGCGGAAGGGAGCGCGGAGCGTCGGGGCAGCCTGGCCCGCCGGGGGAGCCCCGAAGCCGCCGCCCGGTGCTTGAGCCGCCCGTCTCCCTCCGGCCCTCGGCCCCGGGGGTCGAGGGGGCGTCCCCGCGCCCGAGTGGCAATTCCGCGCCGTTATCACGGCTGGACTCCGAGCGGGGATTCCTGCCGGACGCGAACGGCATCTCCAGTCGAAGGGGCTGCATGTGGACCCGGCTGCCGTCTCACCCGGGCGGGGGCTCCGAGGGAACGGCTGGCGCGCCTCTCCCGCGGGGCTCGGCGTGGCGCCTCTGACTTTCGTGCCGCGAAACCTGTGGACGTGGGAAATTTCCCGGGCGGGGGGACGGGCGTTCCTGCCGTCGGGCCCGGAACGGCGAACGGGGGCCGGGGCCGAGCGCCTGTCGGGGAGGTTTCCCGGGGACACGGAGGCTCCCGCCGTGGAGTTGCCCGAGCTGGCCGGCCGGCGTGTCCCCGCGGCGTGGCGGAGTTGCCGTCTGCCCCTTTAATGGGGGAGCCGGGAGTGGAGCGGCATAATAATGGCCCACGATCTGCACAGTCACGATTCCGGCTGGGTGGGTCTCCGGACCTGGGGAAGGGAAGGGCCGGCTGGGCAGGTGCGGGGCGCCGGTGCCGCCGAATGGTCTGGCCGGCTGACTGGGCGCAGCGGAGCCCCGCAGAGCTCCGTGGGCTTCGCTTGGGAGAAGGGTGGGGGGGCGAGAGATGGTTTTGGGTGGGGAGAGGCTGGGGAGCCCTGGGCCAGAGCCTCCGGGCCAGGCTGGGGCAGGGAGACCCTCAGGGAATGGGTCCCCAAGGAGGGGGCCTCCCTCTGTGCCTGAGGGGCTTGCAAGCCCTCCTGGTTTGGGGACGATCTGTGGGAGATGGTTGGGCTGTCCACAATCAGCCATCCAGTTAGGCCTTTTGTGGCCCTACATTCACAAGCACGTAAGAACAGACACCCCCCCCAGGCCCAGCTTGTCTCCCAAGGTGGCGGGTCTGCCGTCTCTGGCAAGCAGGAGCAAACTTCCTCTCTCCTGCTGGTGGAACTGGGGGTCCCGTGCCCCCTGTTTGAAGGTAACAGCCCTAGCGCCAGTATCTCTCTGTCTCCTTCCAGCCAGCTCCTCTGAATACCCCCAGAATTCCCCGGTATTGGGGGGAAGCTTCCTCCTCGCCCCCCATGATCGATTCCCCCCCCTCCTTCGGCCCACGAAAGCATCCCAAACTCTACAGCTTTTTCCAAACTCCCCTGACAATTTGGGTTGCCCTCTCCTGTATTCTCGGCTGCCTCTCTGCAGCCATGAGGACTAGTAACCGGATAAAGCAGCAATTCAGTGTGACCCAGAGCCAGCCTCTCTCTTTCGGACCTCCAGGGCCTTGTCACGCCTCAGATTCAGGCCAGTTCCCTGCTTGTCCATCTCTGGGCAGTTCTGGAAGTCCTTTGCAAGAACAGCACCCGCCCTCCTTGCATCCGTTCTGAATATTTCAAAGCTGATCTGGGCTGCAAAGTTCCTTCTGGCCGAGGGGGCCGGGGCGGCCGTAGGGCCTGGGTCGCTCCTGCTGTTCTTCCACAGGGAGGCCTTGGCCCCGGGAGTGTTTCTCTCCCTGCCCCAGGGACCTGTGCAGGTTGGCGGTTCAGGTCATCCCCGGGGAGTCGCATGCTAACTGCACCCAAGATTTGACCGTCGCCTGGCCTAGTTTTGTTGAGGGACAGAGGCGGCTGATTTGAGTGCAGCTTTTCAGAGCCTTGAAAAGAAGGAATTTCCCAGCTTGCCTTTTGCTTTTGTGCCTCCGCCCACTCGGATTTACGGCATTTCAGGAGAAGGGCCGAATTTGGGCACCTGAGAAGAATCTCTTGAGAGCATGGGGTATTTTAGGGTGTGTGTGTGCAGGTTGTTTTCTTCCAGTGGAACCCCCCCTAGTGGTCCAGAAGGGTGAACGGCAGGAGCCTCAGAGGTTTTGTAACCTGCACCCGGAAACCAGAATAACAGAGTTGGAGGGGACCCTGGAGGTCTTCTAGTCCAGCCCCCTGCTCAAGCAAGAGACCATATACCTTTCCAGACAAACGGCTCTCCAGTCTCTTCTTAAAAACCCCCAGTGATGGAGCAGCCACGACTTTGAGGAGGGGGGGTGTCGGGGGGGGAGTCAGCTTCATCGTCCAGCCTCTTCCCAAGAGGCCCAAAGTGGGAAGTTTCTGTCGGAGCCATTTCACAAAACACTCTTTAAAAGAGATGGGAGCGTTAAAGGGAAGTGAGGCACTTTATCTGAGCAGAGAGGGTGGCCCGGGAGGCAAGGCCGGGGTGTGTGTGTGTGTGTGTGTCTGTGAGTGTGTGACCTGCAAGGTCACCCACCTTCTGGGCACGTGCTGTCCTCCTGACCTCAAGAGCCCCAGGGGAAAAAAATAAATAAAACCAGATCTCCTGACACTCCTCAGCTGAGTCTGGCATCCTTCAGCAGCCTTTGCTGGCCTGTCAGAAAACGTAACTTCCATCTGCCCTTCCTGAGGCCTGACTTGACCAGGGCCCTCGGGGGTCGAGCCAAGATCAAGGGGGGGGGAGGGGGTTCCTCTGCTTTCTGCTGAGCTCAGAGAAGCCCATGGGGAAGAGCAGGAGGCCGAGGAGCTGCATGACTCTGCCTGAAATCCTGGCTAAAGAGGAGTTTAGAAAAAGCCACAGAAGGAAACGGGTCCGGGGCCTCCTCAAAAGACGGTGGCCGCCTTCCGCCAACTTCCTAATCGGGTGGCGTTGAAGCCGTGGTCTGGCTGCCCGGTGGGTTGAGCCACACGCTCCACCAACAGCCTGAGTTTGTACAGGGCGCTTAACCTGGTTATGGTGCCGTGACCTAATCTGAGAACTAGCTTTGCCCAACATGCTCAGTCACAACCAGGCAGCCAAGCCTGAAGCCTCTGATCTTCCTATGTGGGCGTCTGCAGCCACCGCATCATCCCTGCTCTGATTAGATAAGGTTGCCTCCATCGCTCTGTGGGGTCCCTGGTGCTCTCTGGGCCTGGTGGATTTCTCGTGGACCTTTCATGACCCAACTAGGAAACACCATCAGTGCTAGAAGGGAGGGGGGTTTAAGGAGAAGAAGGAGGAGGAGGAGGAGGAGGAGCACTATGAGTTCCTAGGTGCTCTGAGCTTGGTGGTTTTCTAGCGGACATTTCATGACCCCACTAGGGAACATCATCAGTGCTGGAAGGGAGGCGGCAGAGGAGGAGGACTGTGGGGTCTTCGATGCTCTCTGAGCTGGGTGGTTTCCTTGCAGACCTTTCATGACCCAAGTAGGTAACTTCATCAGTGCTGGAAGGGGGTGGTGGTGTTTGCAGGGGGCGGGGGAGGAGCGGGAGGAGGAGGAGGTGGACTGTGGGGGATGTGATGCTGTCTGAGCTGGGTTGTTTCCTTGCAGAGGTTTAACTACTCACATAATATCATCAGTGCTAAAAGGGGGAGGGTCTGCAGAGAGGAGGAGGAGGAGGGGAAAGACTACAACAATGGAGTCCTGGGCGCTCTCCGAGCTCGGTTTATTTCCTGCGGACATTTCATGACCCAACCAGGGAACATCATCCGTGCTAGGAGCGGAGTGTGTGTGTGGGGGTGTTGCTCTCTGTTCATATCCTAGCGGCAATTCTCTGCAGGAGGGATCCAGAACTGGAGCATGACTGGAGCCACTTCCCAACACTTCCTGGATGCTTCTGCTTTGTCACCCCACTGCCTGCCCTCTTTGCCCTTACGGGAGGAGGGGAGATGCTGCCCCCCCTGGCCCTCAGAAGGGGCCCAGGCTCTCTTCCATCCTCCTCTTCAGACTGGCTGCCCAGGGCCTCTTGGCTCCTCACCTGGAGAGTCGTGGCCTTGCGGGGGGGGGGCGCCAGAACGCTCGGCTCATCCTGCTCCCCCAGGCCTTTTGAGTCGGGAAGGGCAGAACGGACCGGCACCCTTCCAGGCCTTGTGCCCGCCTCTTCTCCCTTGCAAGTTCTTGGACCCTGTTTTTTTTTTTTTGCCATTTTGGAGGTTCACAGCCGTTCTGTGGCTTCCCGCCCTCCTCCTCTTCCTCCTTTGTCCCATGACTCATCATTTCCCCCCTCCCCGGCCTTCTCCTCCAGGTGGTCTTCTCCTGGGCTGAGCCAGCTGGCTGCCAAGAGACCCACCAAAGGGGCAGCCTGTTTGCGGCCGAGAGGAAAGGACGGGTTGCCTCAAGAGAGCTGGGAGACCCAAGAAAGGCAGCCGATCGGAGGCTGATCCAGGGCTGGAGAGAGGGACCCCTTCTGAGCTGGAGAAGGTTTTCCCAGAGGGCATCTCCCCATCCTTCTCACCTTCTCTGGTCCGCCAAGGTTTTTGGAGTTGGAAGTCCGGGAAGATCTCTCTGTTCCCACAATCTCTGTTACGGTGTCGTCTTCTTTCTTGACCTCCGTTTGATTGGGGAAGCTTCGGTTAGGGAAGTTTCCTGTCCAGAGGATGGATGAAGAGCTGTCCCTGGCATTAAGTGGTGTGCTTACACAACAGTGTTGTGCAAGCATGCATGCTGCGATGTGTGTGTAGGGGAGAGAGGGTTTCTTTCTGGTGCTGAATCATTAGCGGTACACAATGAATGGGAAAACATTTTTCTTTGGACTGAATGACTAGGCCAGGGGTAGGCAACCTTGGCTCTTTTATGACTGGTGGACTTCAACTCCCAGAATTCCTCAGCCAGCCATGCTGAGGGGAAAGGGAGAGGCTTCCAAGATGAGCCATGCTGGCTCAGGAATTCTGGGAGTTGAAGTCCACGAGTCATCAAAGAGCCAAGGTTGCCTACCCCTGGACTAGGAGAAGAATTTAGAGGTGGGAGGGAGGTCATTTGAGCCTCTTCCGAAGTTTTGGACTACAGTTCCCACACTGATAAAGCAGAATATTTGGAACTCGTGGTTGGTTAAAACATGAGGGGCCCTTGGTGCTCTCTGAGCTGGGTGGTTTTCTTGCAGATGTTTCGTGACCCAACTAGGGAACATCGTCAGTGCTGGAAGGGAGGAGGATTCACGGAGTGGAGGAAGGAGAAAGGGAGGAGGAAGAGAAAGGCTGTGGGGTCCTTGAGGCTCTCTGAGCTGGGTGGTTTTCCGGCAAACGTTTCATGACCCCACTAGGCAACATTATCAGTGGTAGAAGGGAGGGGTGCATGCGCAGCCGAGCAGGAGGAGGGAAAGGAAAATTAGATAGATAGAGATAGATAGCTGATTAGATAGATAGATAGGTAGGTAGGTAGATAGCTAGATAGCTAGATATAGCTGATTAGATAGATAGATCGATAGATGATAGATATACATAGCTGATTAGATAGATAGATAGATCGATAGATGATAGATAGAGATACATAGCTGATTAGATAGATAGATAGATAGATAGATGATAGATAGAGATACATAGCTGATTAGATAGATAGGTAGGTAGGTAGATAGGTAGATAGCTAGATATAGCTGATTAGATAGATAGATCGATAGATGATAGATAGACATAGATAGCTGATTAGATAGATAGATAGGTAGATAGGTAGGTAGGTAGGTAGGTAGATATAGCTGATTAGATCGATAGATCGATAGATGATAGAGATAGATAGCTGATTAGACAGATAGGTAGACAGACAGACAGACAGACAGACAAGGATTAGATAGACAGCAGGGTCCTTGGTGCTTTCTGAGCTGGGTGGCTTTCTTGCAGACGTTTCATGACCCAACTAGGGAACTTCATCAGTGCTAGAAGGGGAAAAGGTTTGCATTGATGATGTTACCTACTTTGGGCAATGGAACATCTGCAAGAAAACCACCCAGCTCAGAGGACACCAGTTCCAGCATTCCTGGGCCATTCGGCATGGGGTGGCCCTTAGTGAGGGCCTGGTGTTTTGAGTTGTGGATCAAGAGTGGGAGACGTGGGCCCTTCTGTGTGTTGAGCGTGGAAGCTTCCCGAAGGGCTGTAGGCCAGGCCAAAGTGTCCCTCGGGAAAAGCTGCTTCATGGGTTGCTGGGATGGAGGCCCCATGAGCTGATGAGAGGGACTTTGCTGCCTTCCCTGGCATCGGGCACTGTGGTTGTACAGAGCCAAGCAGGGTTGAGAGCCCAGAGGATGGTGACTGGGAAGGCGAGACTTGGCCTTGGGGGCAGATCCAGGAAAGACGAAGGCTCTCCGTTGGAGTCATGGACGCCCAGCGCTTCCACGCGGGTTGGCTTGTCTCTGGCTCACCTCAAAGCCTCCCCCCTTCAAGAAAGGCCGAGAGGGGCCTTCTTCTGTGCTTGGCAAAGGGCAGGAGGGACGAGGTCACCGGCTGGCCGCTAAGGAGTCCTGCCGGAGCTCTTTGCCCAGTCGGCTCTCTGCCACCTGGTGTCCTTCACTGCAGCTCCTCGTCCTCTAAACATTGAAAAGCCAAGAGGCTGCACGAGGAGACCCAACTGAA
>NC_139518.1:742810-864781 GCF_947247035.1 Vipera ursinii
CATTGATGTTAAGCACTTACAACATCTGGAGGCAACTTCTGTTCCACTGGTTCATTGTCCTCCCTGTTAGGAAGTTTCTCCTTAATTCCCGGTTGCTTCTCTCTTTGATCAGTTTCCATCTGTTGTTTCTTGTCCTGCCTTCAGGGGTTTTGGAGAATAAGTTCACCCCCCTCCTCTTTGGGGCAGCCCCTCAAATCCCGGAAGACTGCTATCCTGTCCCCCCTACTCCTTCTTTTCTCTAGATTGGCCATGCCCAAGCCCTGCAAGTGCTCTTTGTATGTTTTAGTCTCCAGGCCTTCGATCATCTTAGTTGCTCTTCTCTGCATTTTCCCCAAAGTCTCAACATTTGTAACGTGATGACCAAAACGGGATGTCATATTCCAGGTGTGGCCTTACCGAGGCTTTATGAAGCGGTACTAACACTTCATTTGGGTTCTAAAATGTCAGAGGGACTTCCAAAACAGATTGCAAACCATCCTCCGTTAACTCCCACCAGGGTTGCAAATGGGGGGGGGCTCTGCTCCTTTGGGGGTGAGGTTGCCGCAGTCCCAGTCCGGAGGAGCTGCAGCCAAGGCTGGGAGTTGACGCAGAGCAGGACGGTGAGAGTCAGAGGGCAGCCAGGCGTGGCTGGGCAGGCAAAGAGGAAGCATATTTCTTTGGGAAGAATTTAGAATAGACTAGAGTTGAAAGGGACCTCGGAGGTCATCTAGTCCAACCTCCTGCTCAAGCATCAGAACCTAGATCATTTCAGACAAGTAACTGTCTAATCTCCTCTTAAATACTTCCAGTGTTGGAGCATTCACCACTTCTGGAGGCAAGGAGTTCCACTGGTTAATGGTTCTCACTGTCAGGAAGTTTCTCCTTAATTCCAGGTTGCTTCTCTCCTGGATGAGTTTCCATCCGTTGCTTCTTCTCCTGCCCTGGAATCTGGGAGGGCCTGTGAAATGTCGATGGGGCTGAAGCAGCAGCATAAAGCAACCTGGTGTTTCTGGGGCAGCTGCACCCCACAGGACGGCCCCTGGGGAGCCAACGCCATTCCCACCGTGGGCTTCTACTTGCCACTCAGCTTTTCTCAGCGGTTTCGTACCTGCCAGCAATTTTCACAAAGACCGCTGACCTTTTTCCTTTGGGTGCCGGTGGACTTTGGTGACCAAGTGGGGTGACTCTTTGGAGAAACGGACTCGCCTTTGCCCGAGGCGCCCATCCTGCTGAGTTTTCACAAAGGGATAAGCACACTCAGCAGGAGGAGAGGAGCAAAAACCCCAGCTTTCCTCCCCCCAGCTAAAATTGCTGAGGGTTTGGTTGCACTGTCATTCCCGTGCAAACGGGTGCCGCTTAATATCAGAATCACGTGAAGGCTTTGTAAAGCCTTAGTAAGGCCAGACCCGGAATGCTGCATTCAGTTTTGGTCACCACACTCCAAAAACGATGTTGGGACTTTGGAAAAAGTGCAAAGAAGAGCAACTAAGATGATTGAAGGCCAGGAGACAAAAAAAACATAGGAAGGGACGGTTGCAGGATTTTGGTTTGGCCAATCCAGAGAAAAGAAGGACTATGGGGGATAGGATAGCAGCCTTCCAGAATTTGAGGGGCTGCCCCAAAGAAGAAGGGGTGGGGGTGGGGGTCCACCTCTTCTCCAAAGCACCAGAAGGCAGGACAAGAAACAACAGAGGGAAACTAATCAAGGAGAGAAGCAACCTGGAACTAAGGAAGAATTTCCTGAAAGTTACAACAATTAAACCAGTGGAATGGCTTCCCTCCTGAAGTTGTGGGTGCTCCATCACTGGAGACTTTCAGGAAGAGACTGGACAGCCACCGGTCTGAAATGGTATAGATCTCCTGCTTGAGTAGGGGGTTGGACTAGAAGATCTCCAAGATCCCTTTCAACTCTGTTTTTCTGTTACTCTTGATTAAAGGACTGGAGGCTAAAAGATAAGAACAACAGTTGCGGGAATTGGGTATGTCTAATGCAATGACAAGAAGGACTAGGGGAGACATGATAGCAGTCTTCCATTATTTGAGGGGCTGCCCCAAAGAAGAGAGGGGGGGCCCACGTCTTCTCCAAAGCACCAGACGGCAGGAGAAGAAACAACAGATGGAAACTAATCAAAGAGGGAAGCAACTTGGAACTAAGGAAGAATTTCCTGAAAGTTACAACTATTTGTTCCCTCCAGAAGTTGTGGGTGCTCCATCACTGGAGACTTTCAAGAAGAGACTGGACAGCCATTTTTTCTGGAATGGTGTACGGTTAGGCTCTCCTGCTTGAGCAGGGGGGTGGACTAGAAGACCTCCAGGGTCCCTTCCAGCTCTGTTCTGCTTCTGAAACTTCCAAGTCTCCCAAGTCAGTCATCCAAAGCTTGTCTCGCCCTCCCCACAGAGCGCAAGCTGAGGTGGGTGCCTGAGGCGCCGTCACTGGCTGTCAGGTCAGGGACCGTGTGGGATTTAGAAACTGTTCGAGATGACTCCAAGCAAACCTGGAAGAGGGAAGCTTTTGCTCAAGCCTTCAGATCAGGGGAAGGGTAGCAGAATTGGCTTCGACTCCCCAGCAATATACAGCCGGAGCCATAACCGCCAGAATGGCAGTGCAACATGGGTTACGTCTCGGTCGAGTGGGAGACGGATCACCACCCTACTTGAAGAGAAGCCCTGACGTTAAAGAAGCTGTGGAGCACGTCCATTTTGAAAACAGAGGCGAGAAGCTGCCTTGCCTCCAGAAGTTGTGGCTGCTCCATCACTGGAGGCTTTTAAGAAGAGACTGTCCAGAATGGTAGAGGGTCTCCTGCTTGGGCAGGGGGTTGGACTAGAAGACCTCCAGGGTCCCTGCCAGCTCTGTTGTTCTATGTCCCCCAGCCCAGCCTCGCGAGGGAAAGCAGGCCAGTCCTGATCAAATCTCTGCAGCAGAGTGGGGTATAAAGTCCCTCCTCAAAGGTTTTCTCAACTCAAGCAGAGCAAAGAGGGGTCTCTCAGTATGTCGGGGTGGGGTATTCTGGGGAGGGGGAGAACTCGTAATGCTGGTGGCATTCTGCTGCTGCTGCTGCTGCTATTAGAAGCTGCAGGGCACAAATCCTGGCTGACCCCTGGCCAGCCCTGGCGAGGCTCTGCCAATGGAATGAAGAATAATAGGGCTGGAAGGGACCTTGGAGGTCTTCTAGTCCAACCCTCTGCCCATGCCAAGAGATCCTATACAGTTCTAGGCTTTCTTTGGACTCGACGGGCTGGATACACACAGTCACAGAAACATATAACAGAAGAGAATAATAGAGTTGGAAGGAACCCCGAGGACCTCCAGTCCAACCGATCGTTCCAGACAAACGGCTGTCCAGTCTCTTCTTAAAAACTTCCAGGGTTGGAGCACCTACAACTTCTGGTGGCAGGTAGTTCCACTGATTGTCAGGAAATTTCCCCTTAATTCTAGGTTGTTTCTCCTTGATTCGTTTCCGTCCTTTGCTTCGTGTCCTGCCTTCAGGTGCTTTGGAGAAGAGCGGGACCCCCTTCTTTGGGGCAGCTCCTCAAATAGTGGAAGACTATTTGGTCCGTCTCTTCTTAGACTATACATGCCCAGTTCCTGCAACTGTTCTTCACATCTTTTATCCTCCAGCCCCTACTCCATCGGTTGGCTTCTTCTGATGTGGCTGGTGACTCTCCGGCCTCAGACTGAGGATTCCCACAGGGAAATCTTTCGGGCTCCAGCGGAACGTTTCTTTCCAAACGGGCCTGAAAGCCCACCAGGTGGGCCAAGATCCTGGCTGAGTTGCCCAGGGAATCGGTCCTTCGCTGGACAGAGCATTCAAGTCGCCTTCAAACTCTCTGATCACACCACCCTTAAAGGGCTGCTGGTTTGCCTTTGGTGTGGCAAGCGGGGTCAAGGTGGGGAGCTGAGGTGTCGGCCCATCTAGGACGTCCAGACAGGAAACCAAAACCCTGCGTGCTAATGTGATTTTTGTTCTAAGATGTTCTAACAGAATCTTGAAACTATTCCTCCCCTCCTTTTATTTGCCAGAAAACTAGGGAGGGAGTGTGTGTGTGTGTGTGTGTGTGTGTGTTTCCTGTTGGGAAACTTCCAGGTTGGCTAGAAGGAGGGGTTAAGCGGGAACCTAGCTTGGAATCGTTGCGCAGCCATGAGCAGCATAAGCCTGACTTCCCCCAAGATCCATGAAGCCTTATCTGGTTGTTCCCAGAAGGGCAAGCATCTGGGAAGATTCTTGTAACATAGGCAGACATCAATAAAGTGGTTGGATTGGGCCTTTCACGAGTGGATCTGGCTCTTTGTGCCTGACACTCTTCCCCCAATGTAGCCTTCCAACGAGGAGGAGGAGGAGGCGGCGCCATCTTTATAAACTTTTGTTCCGAATAGGTAGAGAGTGCTAAAGTTGCTTAGTTTAGCTATTTACGGGCGGCTACTTGTGCCTGACTGATCCCTTCTGAGGTGCTTCCCACGCTCCCTTTCCTTCTGAGGCCAAGATATTTTTTGCTGTGGTGGCTCCCATCTCCCAAGGTCAGTCCCAGAGTCCACTGCAGGTGGTGAGGTCTCAAGCCAATTCTTTTTTTTTTTCTCCCGGGCTGCATTTTCTGTGTATGCAGCACTCCTGCCTTGCGCCAACCTGACCTTTTTTGCAAGAGTGGCCTTCATCAATTTGGCCTTCCTGGCCAAAGGAAGAGCCGTCCTACCGCCTGGGCCTTGATGAGGACATGGACATAAGCGGAGCGTCTCTCCCTCCCTCCAAGATGGCCCAGGCTAGGAGAAATCTTGACCTCTCTGGAGGAATGAAAAAAAAATATTCTACTGATTCCACTTTTGACCTTTGAGAGAAACACCATCTTTCCGTCCACGAGACCCAGGCATGGTGGCATAGTGAAAAGTCCTCAGCTAATGAATGGTGGCCAAGGAACAGGAGCAATGTATTGCCCTCCTAAATCTCAGCCCATCTCTTGGCGCAATCCGTGTCTGCTCCCTCAAATGTTAGCCCATTTCCTTTCTGAGTTTATGTTCTACGTTCTGATCTTACATCCAAAGAACTTCCCCGAGATAACGAAAATAACAGAAGAACCAAGTTGGAAGAGACCTGGGGAGGCCTTGTACCACTTCCTGTTGGAGGAAACCATTCCAGACAAATGGTTGTCCAATTTCTTCTTGCAGCACCCACACAACTTCTGGAGGCAACTTCTGTTCCACTGGTTGATTGTCCTCACTCATAGGAAGTTCCTCCTTGGTTCCAGGTCGCTTCTCTCCTTGATGAGTTGCCATCCTTGGCTTCTTGTCCCGCCTTCAGGGGCCTTGGAGAATAGGCCGACCTTAGGCTTAGCCTGCTTTCTGGATGAGCCCAATGTGAGGGGTTCACGTGACACATTTGACTACAAGCTGAGAACGGCTATGGAGATTCTCAGCCGTCCTGCTCGTTGTTGTCCTCCCAAAGATGCTTTTTCACCAGGCAACTGGACTTTCTTGTCCCGTTCAAGACGGTCCAGTTGTCTCGTGAAAAAGCATCTTTGGGACAGGCTGAGAAATGGGATGGGTTTCCCAGCATATTAAGCCAGATCAATAAACAACTACGGATGAGGTGCATTAAGATCAGCGCGTCATGCAAATGTGCTTCTTAAACCTTTCCTAATTGAGTTAGAAGCATTTTCACGAACGGAGCCATCAACGATAAAAACACACAAATGCAAAGTGTCCACAGTCCAAGTAAAATTGCTCTGCTGGCTGAACCGCCAATGACCAGGCTCCAAATCCTGAGAATTGCAAGATTCCCAGGGATTGACTCCACGGCTCCTGCTAAACCTTGACAGGGCTAGTTGAGGTTTGTTTCAGCCTGTTGTGTGAAGTCGCTAACATTTTATCCAGTCCAAGAATAGCACAGAGCTTTAATTGAAGGGGTTCCCAGAACCAAGAGCTGGCTTTGAAACCTGCCTGCAAGCTTGGATGGTCCCACACGCCCCCCCCCCCATGAGTCTTCTCTTGGGTCTTTTGCTTTGGGATCAACCCAATCTGGCCGTTGTGCACCACGAATGGCTTAAGGCTGGGCCAGCTGAATACAACACTCTTCTGACCCAAAGGATTTCAGCTGGTTTATGAGTCCTACCCACCCACCCTTTGACCATGCTGGCTAGAGATGATGGGTGCTGTAGTCCAATCCATCTAGCAAGCTTTGGCTTAGAGAAAGGAGTCAAGATTCTTAGTCTCCACTTTCAGCAAAGTTGGAAAGCCCTCAATCCTTGGAGGCTAGAAAAGAGACAAGGATTTTTAGACCACCGCGCTGTGTTTTAAAGATACAGTGATGTTTATTGCCACAGGATCTTTTTAAAGAAGTAACTACGTGCTTCTTCTATCTTCTGCAGTGGCCTTAGCATAAGAGGCTTTGCCCAGCGTGCGTCTCTATGCGGAGATTTTTTACAGTTCCTTAATGGTTTGTGTTCTTCCCTGATTTGCACAGGGGTGCCTTATTGCACGTTGGATGTGCTTGTTCCCTTGGGGAGCTTCACATCTCGCACTGCTGGGCTCCCTTCAGCCCAGACAGTGAGAAACTTCCTGACAGGGGGAACAATTAACCAGTGGAACGACTTGCCTCCAGAAGTTGTGGGTGCTCCGTCCCTGGAGGTTTTTAAGAAGAGGCTGGACAGCTGTTTGTCTGGAGTGGTTTAGGGTCTCCAGCTAGTCAGCCTTGATAATGTTGGCTAGTTTGGGTAATGAAACATCATTTCAACCCTGAGCTACAAATATTCTCCTTTATTGGTACTGTTCTCACTGTCAGGAAATGCCTCCTTATTTCTAGGCTGATAACAACAATCTCCTTGATGAGCTTCCATCCGTTGCTTCTTGTCCTACCCTCTGGTGCTTTGGAGAGTAGTTTGACTCCCTCTTCTGTGGGGCAGCCCCTGAGATATTGGAAGGCTGATGTCACGTCACCTCTAATCTTTCTTTTCATTAAATTAGACACATCCAATTCCTGCAACCATTCCTCATATGTTTTCGCCTGCAGCCCCCTGATCATCTTAGTTGCTCTTCTCTGCACCCAGACTACGTTCTGTCACACTCTTGTGGGTCACTGGAAAGTGTGCTGGATTGACAGCTGCAGAACTCACCGGTCTGGCTCCACCTGATCTTCAGTATTCTCCCCAAATCTGATGTCCTTGAGGTGCATCAACCTCCATTCCCAGAATTCCCAGCCTGCTCGGTGGTTGTGCCAGGGAATTATGGGGAGGGTCTCGGCATGTCCCCTTGGAAGAGCCATCTGGTTTGATGACCTTTCAGAAGAACCTCCTGTTTTATTCAAAGGGCTGGAGAAGTCAAGAGACAAAGTCCTCGCCAGGACCGTTCTTTGCCGTCCTTCTTCTCCAGTGCATCCCTTCCTCTTCTGCCACGTAGTTAGAGAAATGTCTGTGGAGATTCTCAGCCATCCAGGTCATCGTTACCGGAAAGATCCTTTTTCAGGAGGCAACTGGACTTCCCTCCCTCCCTCCCTCTCTTGCTCCCTTTTTCCTTTCCCTCCCTCCCTCCCTCCCTCCCTCCCTCCCTTCCCTTCCCTTCCTTCATCCCTTGCTTCCTATCTTTCCTTCCTTCTGTCTATGGAGATTCTCAGTCATCCATGTCCTGGTTATCGCAAAGATGCTTTTTCAGGAGGCAACTGGACTTTCTTGTTTTTCTTTGAAGATGTTTCGCTTCTCCTCCAAGAAGCTTCTTTAGCTCTGAGTGGATGGTGGGGAAGGTAAGGATTTATACTCCTTACAGACAGCTGGTCGTTTGAATTCTTTTAGAGAGTCCTTGAGGCCGCTTGGAGGTTTTATCTGTGTCCAGGTGGCCTCAACAACCCTCTAAAACAGGGGTGTCAAACTCACTGCGTCACGTGACCCATCACAACTTATTGCGACTTTTTTCCCCATTGCCGGCAATGGGGTGGGTGCGGTTTCGCCATGACGCACCCGGCCCGCGGGCTGGCAGTTTGATGCCCCTGCTCTAAAAGAAGGCAAGTGACCAGCTGTCTGCAAGGAGTATAAATCCTCCCATTCCCCACCATCCAGTCAGAACCTGAGGAAGCTTCTCGGATGAGAAGCGAAATGTCTTCAAAGCAAAACAAGAAACTACAGTTGCCTCCTGAAAAAAGGCACCTTTGGGGTGTAGTTGGAGAACGTCATCACGCTTTGCCTCTAACGCCCCTCCCCCCTTTTAATTGGATTTTGGTTGCTAGTCCCTTGTGAGGCACTCTGGTTCTAGAAAGGATTCACGGAAGGTTTGTTGCAGAGAGAAAGCTAGAATCAGGGGAGGAGAACGCCACGTGAAAAGGGTAATGCATCACACCAGACACAATGTGCTTATGCTCGGGTTTTTATTTCACATAGAGCTGTACTTTTTTGACTTCTTTTAATGAGAATGGTAAATCAAGGCCTGCTCGGTCTGCAGACAGCAATTACTTGCTTGTTAGAGAAGATTCTGTTTCTCCCCGAATGGGGGAAAGCGGGTTTAGCTCTGTTAATTGAGTTCGGGAAATATTTGGTAGTATATTGTCCTGGCTTCCTTCTGGCTGAAGGACAGTAAATACACAGTAGGAACAAATAATAATAAAATAGAAGCAGACCCAGCCTTTTATTTCTAAATAAAAGCAGTCTGAGCAATTAGTATCTGTGGTCAGTGCTGCAGAATAATGACGGTGAAGAGGAGATGGAGAGGAACAAGCCACCTTCTGCCCCAAAGCTGAGAATGTTGGCCTTCTGGTCAACTACGTTGGGAGGGGCCTCAAAGAGTGTCTTCGTGATGCATCCACCGTGACTCTGTATCCAGAGACTGCGGATAGGTAGACACAAATGTGGGTGGCAGGTTTTCATGTTCCAGAATAAGAGTTGGGAAGGGATCTTGGAGATCATCTAGTCCAACCCACTGCTCAGGCAGGACACCCTGTACCATTTCAGACAAACAGTTGCCTAATCTCTTCTTAAAAGCTTCCAGTGTTGGAGCATTCACCATTTCTGGTGGCAAGTCCTTCCACTGGTTAATTGTTCTCACTTTCAGGAAGTTTCTCCTTAATTCCAGGTTGCTTCTCTCCTTGACAAGTTTCCATCCGTGGCTTCTTGTCCTGCCTTCAGGTGCTTTGGAGAAGAGCTTGACTCCCTCTTCTTTGGGGCAGCCCCTGAGATGCTGGAAGACTGCTATCATGTCCCCCCTCGTCCTTCTCTTCATTAAACTAGACATATCCAATTCCAGCAACTGCTCTTTATATGTTTTAACCTCCAGTCCCCTAATCATCTTACTTGCTCTTCTCTGCACTGTTTCCTGACAGTGAGAACAATCAATCCATGGAACAACCTGCCTCCAGAAGTTGTGAATGCTCCACCACTGGAAGTTTTTAAGAAGAGACTGGACAGCCACTTGTCTGTAATGATATAGGGCAGGAGTAGGCAACCTTGGCTCTTTCATGACTGGTGGACTTCAACTCCCATAATTCCTGAGCCAGCCATGCAGAGGGGAAAGTGAGAGGCTTCCAAGCTGAGCTATGCTGGCTGAGGAATTCTGGGAGTTGAAGTCCACGAGTCATAAAAGAGCCAAGGTTGCCTACCCCTGGATATATAAAGTTTCCTCCCTGTGCTGGGGGTTAGACTAGAAGACCTCCAAGGTCCCTTCCAACTCTGTTTTCTGTGATTCTGAGACTTGGCTCAGCAGATTGCCATGGACCTGGGTAGGCATTGTGGATTGCTGCTTTTCCTGCTGTAGTTCTGATGGCTAGAAAGATGTTTGTGGGCCGGAGATCAGATAGGAGTGCTTGGAAAAATTTGGGGAGAAGTAAAATACAGAACAACTGAGCCAGAAGGCGCTTCAGAGGTCTTCTAGTCCAACCCCCCGCTCAAGCAGAAGGCCCTATCCAATTCTGGGCAAATGGATGTCCAGTTTCTTCCTAACAACCACGAGTGATGGAGCACCCTCAACTTCCGGAGGCGAGGAGTTCCACTGATTAAGTGTTCTCCGTGACAGGCGAATGCTCAGTGACGCTGGAATTCGCCAGAGCTAAACTTTTAAAAGTCTTTTAACTCTTAGAGCCTCGCTAGACCTCTCCAGAGTCTCTCTTGAGCTTAGCCTCAGGCAGTTCTCGGCTTGCAGCCACAATCGAGCCCAAATTTTATGTTGCAAAGTAAAACGTTTGTTAAGTGAGTTTGGCCCCACTTTACAACCTTTCTTGCCACCGTTGTTAAGTGAATCATTACGGTTGTTAAGTCAGTAATATTGTTGTTAGTGAACTCAGCTTCCCCACTGGCTTTGCTTCCTCCAAGGTCACAAAAAAAGTGACCCCGGGGACATTGCAACCGTCATACATATGAACCAGTTCCCAAGCCCCTGAGTTTTAATCCCGTGACCCAGGAGACGGTCATAAGTGTGAAAAACAGTCATAACTCACTCTCTTCAATGCCGTCGTAACTTTGAACGTTCACTTAATGAACTGTTGTAAGTCAAGGTCTGCCTGTATTCTGCAGTTTATTCCCACGGTTTATTCTGCTCAACCGCAGCGCTGTCGGTCTTGTTTATTTTACTGAGTTTTTATTCCGGCCAAGCCTCCCCGGTACAATTGGGGCACGCCGGGCAGCCTCGGTGGGACCCTGGGGAGATTCCAGCAAAGGGGCAGGACTGGCACTCTGCCAAGAAGGAGCCTGTGTTCTGGGTTTGTCTTGAACCGCAGTCAGCCAGGTCCTTCTGCTATGCACTAAGCCAGAGGAAATTGCCCAGGATGACCTACTGGCCAGTGCGAATGGACCTGCAAACTCTCTGAACTGGGTGGGGTGTTTTTTTGTAGTCTTTGGCTTTTTATTACCATGTTGGGGACGTCATAAGAGCCTTGGTGGAGCAGTGGGCTAACGCCTCCTTAAGTAACACCAGCTGCCTGCAGTTAGTGCAGGTTCGAGTCCCACCAGGCTCAAGGTTGACTCAGCCTTCCATCCTTCCCAGGTAGGTAAAATGAGGACCCAGATTGTTGGGGGCAATAAGATGACTTTGTAATAATGCCGCTTGGTGTGTGTGTGAAAGCCCTAATAAGCAGGCATATACATAGAATGAAGGCTACTGCTAAGCTTGTAAGCCGCCCTGAGTCTTCGGAGAAGGGCAGGATATAAATGTAATAAAAATAAAAATAAATAAAAATAAATAAAATCAGGACTAGAAGGGAGTGGGGTGTGCAAGGAGGAGGAGAGGAGGAGGAGGAGGAGGAGGAGGAGGAGGAGGAGGAGGAGGAGGACTGTGGGGTCCTTGGTGCTCTTTGAGCTGGGTGGTTTTCTTGCAGATGTTTTATTACCCAAACTAGATAACATCATCAGCGCCTCTAACATCGTCACAGGGAGCACCAAAGACTCCTCATTTCAACTCTGGGCTACAAATATTCTCCTTTATGGGGACCTGCACGATCTTTGTTGGACCTGAAGTTTGTCGTGTGAACTTGGCAAAGGAAGAGAGACTCCTTTTGCCCAAGGTGGCCAACCAACTCTGGCCGGCCGGCATCAGCTCCCCTTTCACGTCTGTAAGGACCGTGTTCTTATTTTATGTATGATGGATTTATAAAACGTGCATGCTGCCCACCTGACTCTGGAGCCACCCTGGAGGCAGATTGCAATGGTTCTGCCCGGCCAGGGAGCCAAATGAAAAAGTGCTGACCAGGCCCTGCCTGGAACCGCCACACCGGGGAGAAGCAAGCAGCCTCTGGGCTTATGCGACTTATCGCTGTTTGCAATAAACGCAATCTCTTTGTGTTCCCTCTGACTAAGCCTTGCAAACCTGCCACCGGTGCAAAGAAGACTATCTGGTTAATTTTTATTTTTTCTTGTAAATCCATCACTCTGGTTGCTTACCCGCCCGTCCCTCTGGACCTTCTCTCTCTGCCCTTAAAGACGAGCAGGAGATCGGACGTTCTTTGTAAGAGGTGAGGCTGACTTTGGCACTTGGATGCCTTTCCTTAATGACTCTTGAAATTCTGGGCAAGGCTGCGCGCGTCAGCTCAGTTGGAGCCAGGAGAGGGAGGGGGGGGCAAGGGAGAGCCAGCAGCTCAGAAGAGCTGAGAGTGCCTTTCCGTTTATAAGAGCCGGTCAGTGCCGCTTTTCCAAACTTGCTGACCTCCCGGGTCCCTCCTGGCTCTGCGGTTCTAGGATGGCAGACCTGGAACCTGAAGGAAAATGGGACAGCAGTAGAATGGTTAATTCATCAAAGCGGGGGGTCTCCAAACCTGGCCACTTTAAGGCTTGCTGACTTCAACTCCCAGAATTCTGGGAGTTGAAGTCCACGAGTCTTAAAGTTTGGAGACCAATGCATCGTCAAAGGAGGGCACCTTAAATTCCACCCGAAGAGAGACAAAAGCTGGTCAATAAAAGAGGCCACCCGGGAGCCATCTTCTCTCCCTCTCCGCTTCTCCGAAATAGTTGAGATGATTTGGTCTGCAGGACCGTCAACTTGTCTTTGGGCACATCTGGAGAGGTGCACGAGCTGTTGGGGGCTTTCCAAGAACGAGCAGCCGAGATGGCAGAGGAAGAGGCGAAAAAGTAGAACATAGGGTCTTAAGGCTGGAAGGGACCTTTGAGGTCTTCTAGTCCAGTCCCCTTGCAAATGGGGACCATATGCCATCTTGGTCAAGTGGTTGTCCAGTCTACTTTTGAAAACCTCCAGTGTTGCAGCAGCCACAACCCACAAAGGGGCTGCCCCAAAGAAGAGGGGGGGGGGTTTCAACATATTCTCCAAAGCCACTAAGGCAGGACAAGAAGCAACGGATGGAAATCAACCAAGGAGAGAAGCAACCTGGAACTAAGGGGAAACTTCCTAACGGTGAGGACAATTAACCAGTGGAACAGCTTGCCACTAGGAAGTCGTGGGCGCTCCATCACTTTTAAGAAGAGAAATGGTATAGAGTCCAGGGGGTTGGACTAGAAGACCTCCAGGGTCCCTTCCAGCCCTATTCTGACTGACTGACTATGCTGGACCAGCCATCCAGGAGCTCAGGTGGGCAGATAGCGTACCTGGGCAAAGCTGATTTCTGCCCAATGAGAACCATCGATGAAGGGCTCAGCCTGGTGCTTTGCCTGGTTCCCAAGAGGCCAGTGGCGGCTGCCTTCCCTGAAATCCAGAGGGAGCAGGGCTGCCCATCTGCTGCTGCTGCTGCTGCAGTTTCTCCTGCTGATGCTGTTCGCCTTTCCACACTGGCGCGTGAATCGGCAAGAGAAGCAAGCAGGGAGCAGCAGCCACCAAAGGCATCTGGTTGATTCACTCAGCCGCTGCAGCTTTGCCCCGCCAGGCTGCTTTTTCTGGATGTCTTCCCCCCCCCCCCTTTCCTCTTCTCCACCCATCCCCTCCACCTTTGCTGGCCCTTGGACCAGCAGGCTCAAAAAAGCATCTCTTTCGTACACTCTTCCTGGACTTTGTTGCACCCGTATCTCCTCTTGAGGGGACTCAGCTGCTGGGATGGCGTTTCAGGAGGCCTGGGGAGCAGCAGCAGCAGCTGAGGGGTGTCAGGCCCAAGCGCAAAGGCGACAAACTGAAACCCAATCGGTTTTTTATTTGCTTACACTAGGGATCTTCCAACTTGGCCCTTTTATGACTTGTGGACTTCAACTCCCAGAATACCTCAGCTAGCGTGGCACACTGGCTAAGGAATTCTGGGAGTTGAAGTCCACAAGTCATAAAAGGGCCAAGTTGGAAGACCCCTGGCTCACACCAATGGACACAATCTTGCCAGACTCAGCCGTGTCCAACCTTGGCAACTTTAAGAACTGTGGACTTCAATTCCCATAATTCTCCAGCTGGCCATGCTGACAGACAGGCAGCTGCTAGACAGGGACCTGCCACATAACACGCCAGGCTTCACAGCTGTTGATGAGAAAGACAAAAAAGTGTCGATAGTGGACATGGCAATGCCTGGAGACAGAAGAATAAAAGGTAAGGAATTGGGGAAGATAACAAAATACAAAGACCCGCAAATAGGAGTAGAATGACTGTGCAAAAGCAAGCAAAGTAGTTCATTGGCACCTTGGGTGCAATCCCAAAACATCTGGAGCACCACTTGAACACCAGAGACATTGACAAAATCCCCATCGGTCAATTGTAAAAGACACCTTGACTTGGAACAGCTTAAATCCTCTGATAATTCCTCTAACGCCATCAAACATCCACAGATGTGTCTTCCAGATCCTTGGGAAGGACTTGATAAGTGTACAAAAAGGCCAAATCCAGACTAAACATCTGGCTGACTATGTGACCAACAACAGCAATAATAATAATAACCCGCTGAACACCATCGGGATTGACAAAATCCCCGTTAGTCAATTGCAAAAGGCAGCTTTACAGCTTGCATCCTGCAACAAGACCTTTTAATGCCATCAAACAACAACATCTGCCTCTCCCAGCTCCTTGGAACAGACTCGATTTGGACAGAAACGCCAAATGCAGTCTGAACATCTGGCTGACTGTGCAATTAATAACAACAACAAGAACAACAACAATAACTGCTTCCATCCTGCGATGATCTCTGTAATACCATCAAACATCAACATCTGCTGTTCCCAGGTCCTTGGGAAGGACTCGATAGGTAGACAAAAATGCCAAATCCAGTCTGAACATCTGGCTGACTGCGTGATGATCAATAGTAATGATATAATGCTAAACTAATCCACTGGGCATTGTGTAAAAAATACGACTTGCCTGTGTCCGAAAAGCCGTGGGAACATAGGGTGGAAAAAGTTGTCGAGAATGAGAGGGTGAAGATCTTGTGGGACTCCTGAATACAGACAGATCGCCATTTGGAACACAACACGCCAGATATCGCAGTCGTAGAGAACTGAAGCGTACAGTTGATTGATATCGCTGTACCAGGAGATGCCAGAGTCAAAGAAAAAGAACTGGGAAAAATTACGAAATACCGCGACCTGGCCATCAAAACTGCGCGATTATGGATGAAACGCGTAACAGTGACAACCATTGTCATCGGGGTGCTGGGAACTATGTCCAAAAACTTTGCGAAATACATCAAGAAATTGCAGCTTCCTGCAATCACTCCAGCAAAGCTACAAAAAACTGCGCTACTCGGAACACCTTACATTTTAAGGAGGTACCTGGTTGATACCTAGGATGCTGGCAGCAACCCGTGTCAACCATCAGCGCCAGTCAATTTGAGTGTTCAGTTGACTGAGGTTCATGTCTAATGAATAATAATAATAATAATAATAATAATAATAATAATAATAATAATAATAATAATAATAATGATAATAATAATATATGCCTGGAGATAGCAGAATAGATGAGAAAGAACTGGAGAAGATAACAAAATACAAAGACCCACAAATAGAAATAGAACGACTGTGGCAAAGGCAAGCAAGGGTGGTACCAATAGTAAGAGGCGCCTTGGGTGCAATCCCAAAACAACTGGAGCACCACTTGAACACCATCATCGGCATTGACAAATTCGCCATTAGTCAATTGCAAAAGGCAGCCTTACTAGGAACTGCTTCCATCCTGTGACAAGATCTGTAATACCATCCAACATCCACATCTGCCTATCCCAGGTCCTCGGTAAGGACTCGGTAGGCAGACAAAAATGCCAAATCCAGTCTGAACATCTGGCTGACTGTGCGATGATCAATAATAATAATAATAATAATAATAGTAATAGTAATAGTAATAATAATAATAATAATAATAATAATAATAATAATAATAATAATAATAATAATAATAATAATAATAATAGCTGTTGGATACTTGTCTGTAGAGGAGAGGAACAACTCAGTTAAGCCATGTTCACACCAGGCCAGTTAATCCCCCCTCCCCTCCCCCCCCCTGGCTGCATTCCTACAATCGGGCAAGCTGAGTTGTCATCCAATTACAAAGTTGGAAAGGTCATTTTAGTTCCTGGTGCGTAGCAGCTGGCAACTCTTTGCCGATCTTGGCTGATTTCCAGGAGTGAAGTGGGGTCTGGCTGACTTGACTTCCGGGTTGCTTCTCTCCTTGATGAGTTTCCATCCGTGGCTTCTTGTCCTGCCTTCCGGGGCCTTGGAGACTAGGTGGACCTTCTCTTCTTTGGGGCAGCCTCCCAAATATTGGAGCGCTGCTATCATGTCGCCCCCGGTCCTTCTTTTCACTAGACTGGAGTTCAGTTTCAAGGACCCGGCTCCGTGCGGGGGTCCCCAGATTCTTCGCAAAGCTCAGGAAACGGTTTCGATGCCCCGATTGAGAAGCTTGGCAGTGGGGTGCTTTGGGGTCTGGCAAGTGGGGGATCTCTGGGGGAGGCAGGTGTACAGGTTGTCCTCAACTTGCAAGCACCCTGGAGCCCAAAATCTCTGTGGCTAAACGAGACATTTCTTAAGTGGGTTTTGCCCCATTTTAGGCCTTTCTTTCCAGGCTGTTAAGGGAACCTCTGCAGTTGCTAAGTTAGTTACATGGTTGTTAAGTGGCTTCCCCACTGCTTGTCAGGAGGTCGCCAAAGATGATCACATGACCCCGGGACATTGCGACCGTCGTAAATATGGGTCAGTTGCCAAGCATCTGAATGTGAGTGTGGGGAAGCTGCAGCGTTACAAATGTGAAAAATGGTCCCAAGTCAATTTTTTTTCCAGTGCTGTTGTGATTTTGTACAGTCCCTAAACCAGGGGTAGGCAACCTTGGCTCTTTCATGACTGGTGGACTTCAACTCCCAGAAATCCTGAGCCAGCTGTGCTGAGGGGAAGGGAGAGGTTTCCATACTGAGCTATGCTGGCTCAGGAATTCTGGGAGTTGAAGTCCATGAGTCATAAAAGAGCTGAGGTTGCCTACCCCTGCCCTAAACAAATGGCCATAAGTCAAGGACAGCCTGTATTTTGCTGAGACTTATGTTCTGCAGGAAGAGGCTTTGGTGCTGACTGGGCCCTGCCACAAGTCAGCCAGCCCGACTGAGCGGATGGCCATCTCTGTGAAGTTGTGGGCCACAGGGTGTGGAGAAGAGCAGGCAGAGCTCGGGAGGGCAGAGTGAAAGATGTCATCAGCGTAGAGTTGTTACGTTGCCACAAGTGATCCAGGTCCAGGCCTCCTTGAACGCTGCTCACCCTTCTCTAGTGCCAATTTAGTGCTGACCATTTAGTGCTGACCGGCTCAAGATTGACTCGGCCTTCCATCCTTCCAAGGTGGGTAAAATGAGGACCCAGATTGTTTGGGGGGGGTGGGGAAGAGGCTGATATTTGTAAACCTCTTAGAGAGGACTGTAAAGCAGTATATAAGTCTAAGTGCTATTGTTGTTCCTCCCTCCCTTCTTTCCTTCCTTCCTCCCTCCCTCCCTCCCTCCCATTCATTTCCTCCCTTCCTCCCTCTCTCCCTCCCTCTTCTTCCTTCCTTCCTTCCTTCCTTCCTTCCTTCCTTCCTTCCTTCCTTCCTTCCTTCCTTCCTTCCTTCCTTCCTCTCCTCTCCTCTCCTCTCCTCTCCTCTCCTCTCCTCTCCTCTCCTCTCCTCTCCTCTCCTCTCCTCTCCTCTCCTCTCCTCTCCTTTCTTCCCTGCCTTCCCTTCCTTCCTTCCCTCCCTTCCCTTCCTCCCTTCCTCGCTTTCATTTCCTTCCTTCCTTCCTTCCTTCCTTCCTTCCTTCCTTCCTTCCTTCCTTCCTTCCTTCCTTCCTTCCTTCCTTCCCACTGCCAGCAGTTCAACCCTGACCAGTTTAAGGTTGACACATCCTTCCATCCTTCCGAGGTGGATAAAATGAGGACCCAGAATTGTTGGGGGCAAACAACGCTGACTCCGTAAACCGCTTAGAGAGGGCTCTCAAGCCCTACAAAGCGCTCTATAAGTCTAAGGGCTGATGCTCTTAGCGGACTAAGTTCTTGCGTTTCGGCTTCAGCAATAAGTCCTCCGAGCTGCAGCCCCAGGGACGGGCCGGCTCCTTTGCGCCTGAGCCAAGGGCGGGCGGAGGGCTTGGCATACCACCATTTGCACCAAGGGGAAAATCTTTCAGGGGTCGCCTGCGGCCGAGTCGCAAGGGAACTGGGTGCGCACAGATGCGTTTTTGTCATTCAGCATTTATTTGTCAAGGAAGAAGGGGGAAAAGGAACATGAAAACGCAAGTGGCATTTCTAAGAGAGGAAAGTGCGCTTGTCAGGGAATTGTTCAGGGCCGGGCCTCAGAGGTTGCCGACAGCCCAGAATTGGGGGGGCGCAGGGTAACGTGTGTGTGTGTGGGGGGGATGAGTCGGACTCCCCTTGAAGAAGGAAAGGCTCCAGCATCGGATCGCCCATCCCGGCTCTGTTAGGCATGTCTGTGGCACCTTCAGGGGCCGCCCTGGTCCTGGGCTCAGCCAGGAAGAAGCCAGTTCCCAGGAGAAATCCGTCTCCGGGACTTACGGAGGGCGCCGGGTATTCGGCAGCTCCCCCTTGGAAGTGACCGACTTTCTTAAGTGTGAGATCTTCCCCAACAGAATCCTTCTGGTTTTGCTGCGAACTGGCAAGGAGGTAGCTCTCTTCGCCAACCGCCTTCTTCAAGGTCGATCTCTCCTTCCCTCACCGAAATCTGAGATGTTCAATATTTGAATGTTCTGATCCCCATCTAGTCTGTCTGTCTAGTCTTTCTGTCGGTGTCTGTCTGTGTCTGTCTGTCTGTCTCTGTCTGTCTGTCTGTCTGTCTGTCTATCTATCTATCTATCTATCATCTATCTATCTATCTATCTATCATCTATCTATCATTTCTCTCGCTATTTCTCTCTCTATTTATCTATTCATATCTATCTATCAATATTAATATCTATCTATCTATCTATCTATCTATCTATCTATCTATCTATCTATCTATCATCTATCTATATTGCTATCTCTTATCTATCTATCTATCTATCTATCTATCTATCTATCTATCTATCTATCTATCTATCTATCTCATGAGGTCCCAGATTGTTGGGGGCAATAAGCTGACTTTGTAATAATGCAATGTAATAATGGGGTGTGTGTGAAAGCCCTAATAAGCAGGCATATACATAGAATGAAGGCTACTGCTAGGCTTGTAAGCCGCCCTGAGTCTTCGGAGAAGGGCGGGATATAAATGGAAATAAAATAAAAAAACCTGTAGCTATCATCTCTCTTATCATCTGTCTGTCTGTCTACCATCTATCTCATCTATCATCTGCCTCTCTCTCTCTCTGTAAACCACGCCTGGGGCGGAAGTGGAGAGCAGGCAGGAGCTCCCACCCATCCCTCAGAGGGGTCCCCGAAGGGCTTCGGCCCCCGGATGGGTCGGTGGGGGTGAAACCTCAGCCGGGGGAGGGGGCCTCTGATGCCCTCGGCTCCTGCAGTCCTGAAGCTAGCGACAGGGTTGTTTAAGGGACTCTGGCTTCCCCATTGACTTTGCGTGTCAGACGGTCGCAAAAGGGGAACACACGACGATCCCCCGGGACGCTGTGACCATCGTAAGTACGAGTCAGTTGCCGAGCGTCTGAATTTTGATCATGTGACCACGAGGGGTGCTGCCAAGGTCTTTAAGTGTAAAAAAGGGTCATAAGCCACTTTTTTTCAGTCCTGTTGTCCACTTTGGTCACTAAATGAGCTGTCGCAAGTTGAGGACGGCCTGTCTGTCGGGAGGAGTTATCGGTAAATGGCAAACGGGCCCTCAAAGGGGGCTGGAGACCCTCCAGGCTGACGCCGGGCAGAGCGGAGAAAAACCCAGGAAAAGGATCAGAAGTTGGGGAGAGACCCCCTGGCCCCAGAGAGTTGCCAAGAGTTTGGGCACACCTGGAGAACGTCAGCACCCCCATCCTCATCCTCCTCACCCCCATCGCCATCCTCCTCATCGCCACCCTGATCTCCCGCTAGGTGGAGGGAGCCTCGCCCTCCTGCGTCCTTCATTGCTTGCTTGCCGAGATCCGGTGGGGAAGACGGGTGCAGCCTTGGAGCCCTTAAGTTCGTGCCAGAAACACCTGGCTGCCCTCTGTTGCAAACAGGATCGACTGTGGATCAACTGGGTTCATCGCTTTGTGGCGCGGGATTTACCAGTCCAGCCAGCTTTACCTTGTGACGGAGGACCGAGTCTGGAGTTGCCCCTTTGAAGTGCAGCGAAGGAATCTCGGCCGGCTCTTGGAAGCTGGCCCCCTCCTCAGGAGACTTCAGAGCTCCCCATAAAAGAGAATATTTCTGGGATTGAAAGGAGGGTCCCTTGGCGCTCTCTGAGCTTGGTGGTTGCCTTGCAGATGATTTATTATCCAAGCTAGCTAACATCATCAGTGCTAGCAAGAAAACGACCAAGCTCAGAGAGCACCAAGGATCCCACAATCCTCCTCCTCCTCCCCCCTTGCAAACCCCTGTCCCTTCTAGCACTGATGATGTTCCCTAATTGGGTTGTGAAACGTCTGCACGGAAACCCCCCCGGTTCAGAGAGCACCCAGGACCCTTCGCGTCTCCCCCTCCCCAAAGAATTGGAGCTCTTGGAGCTTCAGGCCCTCCTGGGGGAAGCTCTTTGCTGACCCTCTCTTGACTTCCTCGGAAGAGGCTGACTTGCTATTGCCACCCTTTGACATGCAGCTTGGGAGGTGACTGTAGTCCCGTCCCAAACGCCCCTTACTCCACCCTCTTGGGACCAGGCTTCCCGCCAGCGGCACCTGTCAGGCACTCCCAGGACCAGGGGCGGAGGGCCCGGCCAGGTGTACGGCCACGGCAGTGGGACAGGCTCTCTCTGGACGACAATCCAGGGCTGCTGGCCTCTCAGGATCTGCTGCTCAGGGGCCTCTCAAGATGGCTTGATTCTAGCTCACATGAATATGGAAAAACAGCTGAAGGACTCAGCAAGTCAGGTGCACAGAGTGTGCCGTGAGTTGCATAACTTTCCATGGTTAGGTGTGTTGTGTGAATCCAATGTGTTGGGTTATTACATCAGCCAAGACAAGCAATGGATGATATTCTGTCAATGCCTTGCCTTTTTTTCTTCTTCTTGGAATTGAGATCTTTGGGGACTGGCCTGCTGGGAGGAAAGCCCTGAGTTCTAATCGACCGGATTCAGACACATCCTTAGCCTGAATGCTTCCTGATTTTCTGACACTATACTGAATGAGGAGGTTGCAAAGGAAGCTGGCTGACCCTATCATTAATAGAATAGAATAGAGTTGGAAGGGACCTTGGAGGTCTTCTAGTCCAGCCTCTTGCTCAGGCAGGAGAACCTATACCGTCTCAGACAGGTGACTGTCCAGCCTCTTCTTAAAAATCTCCAGTGATGGAGCGCCCATGATTTCTGGTGGCAAGCAGTTCCACTGGTTAATTGTCCTCACTGTTGGGAAGTTTCTCCTTAGTTCCAGGTTGCTTTTCTCTTTGGTCAGTTTCCAACTGTTATTTCTTGTCTTTCCCTCTGGTGCCTTGGAGAATAATGTGACTCTTCTTTGTGGCAGCCCCTCAGATCCTGGAATAACTGCTATCATGTCTCCCCTATTTCTTCTTTTCTTTAGACTAGCCCAACCCAAGTCCCGCAGCCATTCTTCGGATGTTTTAGTCTCCAGGCCTTTGATCATCTTAGTTGCTCTTCTCTGAACTTTTTCCAAAATCTCAACATCTATTTTGTAATGTGGTGACCAAAACTGGATGCTGTATTCCAGGTGTGGCCTTACAAAGGCTTTATGAAGCAGTACTAATACTTTACGTGATTTTGATTCTATGCCTCTGTTTATGCAACCCAAGATTGTGTTGGCTTTTTTGGCTGCTGCTGCACACTGCTGTCTCATAGTCAAGCAATCGTCCACTAGGACTCCAAGGTCCCTCTCACAGTCACTGTTTTAAGCCAGGTCTCGCCCAATCTGTACTTGTGCCTTTGGTTTTCCTGCCTAAATGTAAAACTTTGCTTTTCTCCACCTTGAAACACATTTTCTTGGATAGGGCCCACGGTTCAAGTTGGTCAAGATCTTTTTGGATCCTGAGTTTGTCTTCTGGGGTGTTGGCTACTCCTGACGGTTTGAGTTCCCCTTCTATTCCCTCCTCTAACTCATGGATGAAGAGATTGAAGAGTTTACTGGGCCTAAGACGGAGCCTCCTGGTGCCCCACTGCTTACTTCTCTCCGTGTGGACGTGGTGCCCTTGAGGACTACTCGCTGAGTACGGTTTGCCAGCCAGCCACAGATCCATCTGGTGGTGATGCTGCCTATCCCACCTTTTCTTAGTTTACCAAGGAGTAGAGTGTGGTCTGCAACATCAGTCCTGGCCTCCTTTAGCAGCTTGTTCCAAAGGCACCCCGGAGCCTTGAGCTGACCTGGTTAAGGAAGGGCTTACAGGATGACGGCCCGTCCCGTGACCGAGCCCTCGAGTTCAGCTTCTCTCTTGCACCAGCTCCAGGCTGCCCTATTTAGGCTAATCAAGCCGTGTTCCTTCCTGGGGTAATTTATCTGAACAGGCTGGATTTGGCCAGTCAGCACGTTGCCAACTGACAGGCCCAGAAGTTAAGAATCAGCGAAAAAGCCATCGCCCTGGGGAGCTAATGAGAAACGCAGAGGGGTCCCATTAAGCGGGAGGAGGGAAAAGAGGCTTTGCTTTATTTGACTAAAACTCTTGGGCTTAATCCCCCCCCCGCCACTTCCCTGGAGGAGAGCAAGAAGATCCGTAGGACTCTAGAAGGGGTCCCTGAGACCATCCAGTCCAGCCCCCTGCTCAGGCCAAGAATCCTGGCTGAAGCATCCTCAGTGGAGAGCTGGCCAGCCTCCTCTGGGCACCTACCCAGGGAAGGGCAAGCTGCTCCCCACCCCCGCTCTCTGAGTCCTGGGCCACTGACCCTCTGCCCCCCCTTCCCCCCCAGGGCATCACTGTATTCCCATCACAGTGATTGGAAACGGACTTGTGTTTATGACGGTTGCGACTTCCCGGGGGTCACGTGATCCCCATTTGCGATCTTCCCAGCCGGCTTCGACAAGCAAAGTCATGGGGGGGAGAAGGGGGGGCGGAAAGCCGGATTTGGTTAACAGCTGTGGCAAAAAAAAAGCTTTTTAAATTGGGCACAGCGTATTTAACAAGCACCTTGCCTAGCTATGGAAATTGCGGTGCCAATTGCGTCAAGGACTCCAGGTGGTCCTTAGGACCACAAGAGAACCCAAAGTTTCTGTTGCAAAGCAAGACAGTCACTAAGTGAGTTTTGCCCCGTTTTGTGACCTTTCTCACCACCGTTGTTAAGAGAATCATTGCAGTGGTTAAGTTAGTAATACGGTTGTTAAGTGGATTCCCCACCAATCGTCTTATTAGGCTTCCTTACGAACTGGGGCTGCCCACAGCACCGAGTCCGTTAGGACACAAACGCAGGAAGTTATTAAGAAGACTTTGAATGCACGTGATCACGTGAAGTACTAATACCACTTTACAATGCTTTGGAAAGGCCACACCTGGAATACTACATCCAGTTTTGGTCACCACGATGTAAAAAAGATGTTGAGACTCTAGAAAGGGTACAGAGAAGAGCAACCAAGGTGATTAGGGGGCTGGAGGCCAAAACATATAGGGAACGGTTGCTGGAATTGGGTATGTCTAGTTTAATGAAGAGAAGGGTGAGGGGTGACATGATAGCAGTCTTCCAATATCTCAGGGGCTGCCCCCAAAGAAGAGGGAGTCAAGCTATTCCCCAAAGCACCTGAAAGCAGGACAAGAAGCAACGGATGGAAACTCGTCAAGGAGAGAAGCAACCTAGAACTAAGGAGAAACTTCCTGACAGTTAGAACAATTAACCAGTGGAACAACCTGCCTCCAGAAGTAGTGAATGCTCCAACACTGGAGGTTTTTAAGAAGAGATTGGACAGCCATTTGTCTGTCTGCACAGCCGCCCCCACTTATTAAGGAATATTTGAGGCTGACAGCGTATCAGAACATCCGATAATCTCTTGATATTCAGGAGTTGCAGATCACAGTTTGCAAACTAACATGGAGACTTGAAGCAGTTGAGAGATTTTGGGCTCCTGGCTGCCCAATGATTAACCCACAGTGGTGGTGGGGGGAGGGGGGTCCAAGGCCAGCTCCAGGAAGGACATCAGGGGGAAGGAAGGGAAGGGGAAGGGGCTGAAGCTGGCTTGGTGGGATCCTTTTGGAAGTTGCCTGTCCTGGATTGGTCTCTTCTGCATGGTGGCAGCTGGCTCAGCTGGTGGGGGTGGGGGGGGGGAGGAGGAAGAGAAACGGAAAGAAATCCTTCTTTTCTGCACAATAAAATCCAGTGGGAACAGAACAGGAAGGAAAGTTATGGGCTGCGGGATTCTCCCCTGACTGGGTGCTGGAGAATCGGTGGTATTTTTATTTATTTATTTATCGGGTTTCTATAGCTGCCAGCACTTTTACAGCCCTCTCTGAGCAGTTTGCGGAGTCAACCTATTAGCCCCCAACAATCCGGGTCCTCGTTTTACGGACCTGGGAAGGACGGACGGCTGAGTCAACCTTGAGCCGGTCAAGATCGAACTCCCGGCAGTGGGCAGAGTCAGCCTGCAGTGCTGCCTTCTGACCCCTGAGCCACCAGGGCTCTCGGACCCATTTCTGACCCATTTTCCAAATTCTGAGACGGCCCCTCTGATTGTGGGGCTGCCTTTAGGCCAATTTGCAACGCCCTGCGGTCACGTGACCACAAATGGCGACATTTTTGTTGGAAAAGATGCCTCCGTGTTTACGATCATTTGATGGCAAAAATAACCCCGTACTGAACGGTGGGTTCGCTCTCCTAGTGCCCCAAAAGAAGAGGGCGTAGAAGTGGATCACGGTGAGCATGGTGACCTGCTTTACGACCATCACGATGGCAGGCTTGATTATGGCTGTAAGTTGAGGACATCTTGAACTTCCTTCTGGGATCCTTATCCGACGTCTGCACTCAGCAGCCGAGGAGAAACGTTGCCGTGTCCAGGAGGGCGGAGAACGGAAGGCCGGTATGTGGTTTAGCGTAGGTCTTGCCGGAGTTTCAGTACACATAAAGGGTTAGGATGGGGGGGTCCTGGCTGCCCTCTGGGCCTGGTGGGTTTCTTGCAGACATTTCATGACCCAACTAGGGAACATCATCCATGCTGGGAGGGGAGGAGGAGGATTGTGGGGTCCTTGGTGCTTTCTGAGCCTGGTGGGTTTCTCGTAGATGTTTCATGACCCAACTAGGTAACCTCATCAGTGCAAATCCTTCCCCCTTCTAGCAGTGATGATGTTACCTAGTTTAGTAATGAAACATCTGCAAGAAAAAGAAGCTCAGAGAGCACCAGGGACCCACAGTCCTCCTCCTCCTCCTCCTCCTCCTCGCACTGATGATGGCTACAAGACAAGCCCTACTTGTAGTAGACTCTCTAACTGCTGCTTAGAAAAAGAACTGCTGCCTCAGCCTGAACGGCCAATGGAGAGGAACATCACACATAACCCCCCCCCAAACCCTGGATATTGAGATAAATACTAAACGAAACCAACTAAGGGGAGATGAGGTTAATGAAGAGAAGCTTACGTTAAAAGATCCTATTATTGTGAAAACGCAGCGTAGAAAACGGGGCCTGATGTGGCTTAAAAGCTTTCCTGCCAGCACAGGCTGGACAGGATTTTCGGAGTTTATTTCCTGCCGAAAGACGCAGGCAGGGCCGCTGGCTCACCACAAGAAAGTTGCTGTCACCATTTGTGAATAATGTACAGGTGGCCCTCGACTCACAACCATTCATTTAGGGACCGTTCAGAGTTACAACGGCACTGAGAAAGGTGATGTGACCGCTTTCACACTTACGACCATGGCGGTTTACATTTGGATGCTTGGCAACTGGTTCACAGTTATGACGGTCACAGTGTCCGCGGGGATCACGTGATCCCCGTTTGCTGACCACCTGACCTTTCGATGAGCAAAGTCTGCTAGCCATCTATTGTCAGTAGGAACTTCTGAGGATATCGCAAACACATCATGAAACACGGGGGGTCCTTCACTTACCAACGGTCGCTTAGCAACCGTTGACAGTTTTATTTTTTTATTTTTTTATTTTAATTCCATTTATATCCCGCCCTTCTCCGAAGACTCAGGGCGGCTTACAAGCTTAGCAGTAGCCTTCATTCTATGTATATGCCTGCTTGTTAGGGCTTTCACACACACACCCCAAGCGGCATTATTACAAAGTCAGCTTAATTGCCCCCAACAATCTGGGTCCTCATTTTACCCACCTCGGAAGGATGGAAGGCTGAGTCAACCTTGAGCCTGGTGGGATGCGAACCTGCACTCATTGCAGGCAGCTGGTGTTACTTAAGGAGGCATTAGCCCACTGCTCCACCAAGGCTCAGTCAGTTACAGCTGACTGCCCCCCCTTCACAAAAGGCCCTTATGACCTAGTTCTAAAGTTCTGGTGGCCGTTCCCCCCTCCCCCCCGATGGTCATTTGACTTGCATTTTGTGTGCTTGGCTACCACTGAACCTGCCTGCAGGGTCCTTTGGTCCCATGACTGGCATTTACAACCTTTCATTTAAGTCAGATGCCGCCTGTCTTGTGTTCGAGGTGACCCAGGGCAGGGTTGGCTTCCGGTTTCGGCAGAAATGACCCCTGGCGAAGGATGGCTTCGCATTCACTGTACGACGGCGGTGTTCATTTTATGACCAGCGTTTCGGCTTCGTGAGTGTGGCCCAAAGGTGTTTTTTTTCTCGAGAGGCAACTGGACTTCGTTGTTTTTTTCCTTCGAAAACGTTCCGCTTCTCATCCAGGAAGCTTCTTCTGCTCTGACCGGATGGTGGGGGAATGGAAGGATTTATATTCCCCACCATCCGTCAAAGCTGAAGAAGCTTCTTGGATGAGAAGTGAAACATTTTCAAAACCAAAACAAAACCAAGAAAGTCCAGTTGCCTTTTGAAAAAAAGCAGAATCAGGATCGGAATAGAGCTGGAAGGGACCTTGGAGGTCTTCTAGTCCAGCCCCTCGCTCAAGCAGGAGACCTTATAGCAGGGGTAGGCAACCTTGGCTCTTTCATGACTGGTGGACTTCAACTCCCAGAATTCCTGAGTCAGCCACGCTGAGGGGAAAGGGAGAGGATTCCATGCTGAGCCGTGCTGGCTCAGGAATTCTGGGAGTTGAAGTCCACGAGTCATAAAAGAGCCAAGGTTGCCTCCCCCTGGACTAGACCATGTTAGACAAATGGCTGTCCAGCCTCTTCTTAAAAACCTCCAGTGATGAAGCCCTCACAACTTCTAGTGGCAAGCTGTTCCACTGGTTGATTGTCCTCCCAGTTAGGAACTTTCTCCTTAATTCCAGGTTGCTTCTCTCTTTGGTCAGTTTCCAACCATTGTTTCTTGTCCTTCCCTTTGGCCCTTTGGAGAATAATGTAACCCCCTCTTCTTTGTGGCAGCCCCTCAAATACTGGAATGCTGCTATCATGCCTCCCCTATTTCTTCTTTTCTTTAGATTGGCCATACGCAAACCCTGCAGCCATTCTTTGTAGGTTTTAGTCTCCAGGCCTTGGATCATCTTAGCTCAGGGGTGTCAAACTCAATTTCATTGAGGGCCGCCTCAGCATTGCGGTTGCCCTCAGGGGGCCGGGTGGGTATGGCCAGGATGGGCGTGGCCTACTGGGTGGGCATGGCTAGAGTGCGTATGGTCTACTGGGTGGGCATGACCAGCTCTACATCGTTCGCATCAAGGGTGCCTATGGGGGCCTGGGCAGGAGTGGGACAGATCTGAGGGTCTCTGGCAGGAGGAGGGTCTCTGGGCCAGGGCCAAGGCAGTGTGGGCCGGTCCCTCACTCTTTCCAGGATGGCTTCGCAGGCCGCATGAAACCACTTCGCGGGCCGGATCCGGCCCCCGGGCCTTGTGTTTATTTATTTATTTTATTTATTTAATTAAATTTTTATACCGCCCTTCTCCCGAAGGACTCAGGGCGGTTTCCTTTTATCACCTCCCATTCCAAGCATGGCAGCCTTGCTGTTCCAGGTGGACCCCCAACGTGGCTTGATTCGGCACCCCAGTTAGCATGTTATGCAAATGCAGAGCGAATGCCAAGAGATGAACTAGTCTGAAAAGAATCAAACTAAGATGGACAAAGACAGTCCAGTTTGTTGAGGAAAGATAGTCCCTTATCTTCCCTAAGCTCAGGGGTCTTCAGACTTGGCAACTTTAAGACTTGTGGACTTCAACTCCCAGAATTCCTCAGCCAGCCTTCACCTTGACAACTTTAAGACTTGTGGACCTCAACTCCCAGAATTCCTCAGCCAGCCCTGAGGGCTGGCTGAGGAATTCTGGGAGTTGAAGTCCACAAGTCTTAAATTTGCCAAGTTTGAAGACCCCTGCCTAAGCTCTAACCTCAGCTCTCAGTTCTTCCCCTGGGCTAAAGTCCTTTGCAGCCTGGAATTTTTTTTCTGAACTTTTAGCCCAACTCTGCTTTCCCTCCATTAATAATTCCCCTACCCCAAGCTCAAAACATGCAGTCTGATTAACTGTTTTTGATGCTATGGAAAGGCGTTAAAAATAAAATAAAATTATGGCGAGATTTTTGCAGCCTTCATTTACAAGCGTCCAATCCCAGCCCAGCAAAACAGCATTGCAGCCCAGAGGTCCCAGGCTGGCTGGCCAATTCTGGGAATTGAAGTCCACAGGTCTGAAAGGGGCCAGGGTTGAGAAACTGTGAACACGCTTCTAAATGTGTTGAAGGCCCTAATTTGAGCAGCCAAACCTGTTCGGTGGCTTTAACGTGGGACATGGATTGCGCGTTTTGGCCTGTGAATTCTGGTCTTATCAGAAATCCAGGAACCCGTACCAATCGGGCTTCAGGCCCGGGTACAGCACGGAGACGGCATTGGTCGCGCTGGTGAATGATCTCTGGAGGGCTCGGGATAGAGGATACTCCTCTGTTCTAGTCCTATTAGACCTCTCAGCGGCTTTCGATACCATCGACCATGGTATCTTGCTGCGGCGTCTCAGGGGATTGGGAGTGGGAGGCACGGTTCTTCAGTGGTTCTCCTCCTATCTCCTGGGACGCTCGCAGTCAGTGTTGGCAGGGGGGCAGAGGTCGACCGCGAGGCCTCTCGCTTGTGGAGTCCCTCAGGGGTCGGTCCTCTCGCCCCTTCTGTTCAACATCTACATGAAGCCGCTGGGTGAGATCATTCGTGGTTTTGGAGTTGGGTATCATCAGTATGCTGATGATACCCAACTTTTCATTTCGACCCCAAACCACCCCAGTGATGCCCTCGACGTGATGTCCCGGTGCCTGGAGGCGGTCCGGGTCTGGATGGGGAGGAACAGGCTTCGTCTCAACCCTGACAAGACGGAGTGGCTGTGCGTACCGGCATCCCGTGATATTCAGGATATCCCACCCCTCATTATGGGGGGTGAGTCATTACCTCCTGTAGATAGGGCTCGCAACTTGGGAGTCCTCCTGGATGCACAACTTTCCTTAGAAGACCATATTGTAGCTGTGACTAGGGGGGCGTTCGCCCAGGTTCGCCTGGTGCACCAGTTGCGGCCCTATCTAGACCGGGATGCCTTGCGCACGGTCACTCATGCGCTCGTGACCTCTCGTCTTGATTACTGCAACGCTCTCTACATGGGGCTACCCTTGAAGACCGCTCAGAGGCTCCAACTGGTACAGAATGCAGCCGCGAGAGTTGTATCGGGGGTTTCCCGATACTCCCGTGTTACACCTTTGCTCCGCGAGCTGCATTGGTTGCCAGTTGTCTTCCGGGTGAGGTTCAAGGTGTTGGTTATGACCTACAAAGCCCTCCATGGCATGGGTCCAGAATACCTTGGGGAGCACCTGCAGCCGGCGTCAACTTCCCTCCGCCCAGTACGATCCCACAGAGAGGGCCTCCTCAGGGTGCCGCCGGTCAAAGAATGCTGACTGGTGGCCCCCAGGGGGAGAGCATTCTCTGTGGGTGCACCGGATTTATGGAACCATCTTCCGGTAGAGCTCCGGATGGCGCCCGATCTCCGCTCCTTCCGGCGCGATCTTAAAACCCATCTTTTTAAACAAGCGGGCCTGGCCTGATGGGATGGGGTGGGATTTTATTACTACTTCAATTTTAAATCTGTATTATTTATGGGCATGGTTTAATTATGTTTTAATAATTTTAATTTTTGTATCCTATTTTTATGTATTGCCCTGTTCACCGCCCTGAGTCTCTTGAGAGAAGGGCGGTATATAAATTAAATTAATAAATAATAAATAAATAAATAAATATACTACATTTAAGTAGCAATACTTTCATTTCTTGCTCCATCTTGTGGCTCTTTAAGAATGGCTCTTTAAGAATGGAACGGAATAGAGTAGAGTAGAGTAGAGTAGGAATAGAATAGAATAGAATAGAATAGAATAGAATAGAATAGAATAGAATAGAATAGAACAGAGAATTATGGGAATAGAATAGAATAGAATAGAATAGAATAGAATAGAATAGAATAGAACAGAGAATTATGGGAATAGAATAGAATAGAATAGAATAGAATAGAATAGAATAGAATAGAAAACAGAACAGAACAGAACAGAACAGAGGCCATTGTATTTTACTTCTTCAGAGTTTTGGTGCCAGAACTGTAACTAATAGTTGCAGTTAACCTTTGAGCAGGTTTGGGCTTCAACTGAGTTTTCCTAGCCTTAGGCTGGAGAAAATCCGTAGCTTCAAGACTTTTAGTTAGTAAGTCAGCCAGGCTTGGTTTGTGGAAAGGCTTTGGTGCCCCCTGGTGGTGGTTTGAGGAATAGAGCATCAGAATTACGATTTGTGAAGGCACAATTGTCTCAAGCCATGTTTCTCAACCATGGCAACTTGAAGATGGATGCTAGAATCCTAGAACTGTAAGGGACCATGGAGGTCTTCTAGTCACGTTCCACTGGTTGATTGTTCTCACTGTCAGGAAGTTTCTCCTTAGTTCCAGAATGGGTCTCCTTCTGATGAGCTTCCATCCAGTTCCTACAACCATTCATCGTATATTTTAGCCTCAAGCCCCCTCATCATCTTTGTCATTCTCCTTGTAGTCTTTCTGAGGTCTCAGCATCTCTTTTGCATTATGGTGACCAGAACTGAACACAATATTCCAGGTGTGGCCTTACTGAGGCTTTGTAAAGTGGTACCAGAGCTTCGTGTGATCTTGATTCTGTGCCTCTGTTGATGCAGCTTAGGATGACCCAGTTGGCTGGGGATTTCTGGGAGTTGATCATCTTAAAATGATCGAGGTTGAGAAAGAAGGTTGGTGTAAAGTATCCTTTAGTTCTAACTGTGAAGCGGGAGAAGACACAGGAGCAAACAAAGAAGACACAGGAGCAAACAAATCACCAGAGCACGTGATTCTCTTAGGCATCAGAGTTGGAAGCAGTTTCTCAGAGCAAGTGCTTCTGAAGCATTCTCCTTGGATGCTAAATGACCTAGTAATATTTTTCCTTTCTTTCAAGAGTGCATTAGAAGCTTGCCTTTAATCCCCAGGGTGGCTGCTATGAGTTGACACTGACTTGATGCTACATCATCAGCCAGCCAATGAATCAGTCATTCCCTAAGAAATAACATCTGACTGTCCAGAGCAGGGCTGTCAAAACTTGGCAATTTTAAGACCTGTGGAGTTCAACTCCCAAAATTCCCAACCAGCCATACTCTTTGTCGGTCCTGTAGAGGATATATCTCTGGAGAGTCTCATCGTATCACTGTTTCAAAAGATTGTAGAGGATTCTGAATGCAGCCTTGTGGCCATCCAGTTGATTTATTGTGATTTTTATGTCAGTTGTGTATCAATTTAACTCTTAGCCCTTCATCCTCTAATGTGATCATCAGCAGGCCAGGAGGTACTTTATCCAATGCTTTATTGAGATTGATTTACATGGCAATCAGAATTTCCACAATCTATTAAGTAAACGCCTAATTAAGAAATGAGATAAGGTTAATCTGGCAAGATTTATTCGTAACAAATCCAAGCTGATTCCTGGCAATTATCTGCTGGTTCAAGATGCTTAAAGATTAACCTCCGTTTGAGAGGATTTGCAGAGATCAATGAAAAAAACAAACAGATAATCAGGATCAGAATTCAAGAAAAAAAAGATAAAAACATATGAAGAACGGCTGCAGGATTTGGTTTTTGGTAGTCTAAAGAAAAGAAGAAATAGGGGAGACATGATAGCAGTTATCCCAGTATTTGGGGGGCTGCCACAAAGGAGGGGGTCAAATTATTCTCCAAAGCACCGGAGGGAAGGACAAGAAACAACGGTTGGAAACTAATCAAGGAGAGAAGCAACCTGGAATTAAGGAGAAACTTCCTGACAGTGAGGACAATCAACCAGTGGAACAGCTTGCTACCAGAAATTGTGGGTGCTCCATTACTGGAAATTTTTAAGAAGAGACTAGACAGTCACCTGTCTGAGATGGTACAGGTTCTCCTGCTTGAGCAGGGGGCTGGACTAGAAGACCTCCAGGATCCCTTCCAGCTCTATTCTGTTCTGTGTCTCAAAGAGCCTAATAAGAATTCTTTCAGATGATCTCTAATCAGTTCTCTGAGAATAAATCTAACCCTAAAAGGTGGTTTCAACCAAGAAAAGCTGGCGTGAGGGCCTAACTCTGGACATAGATAAAGCTGTTGGTCCAGGACAGCAGTTAGTGGATCTTGAGAAGTCAGACAAAGTTCTTCTCCCTTGTGCTCCCTTATGGGCTGCTGTACATCCAGTGTGAAGCCCAAGGGTGCTTTTCCAAAAGGCAACTGGACTGCCATCTGTCAGAAATGGTGCAGGCTGTGTGTGTGTGTGTATGTGTGTGGGTGTGTATGTGTGTCACTAGAGGACCTACAAGATCCCTTCCAACTCTGTTATTCTAATTTCCTTGTTTTTTTCCCTTGAAGATGTTTCGCTTCTCATCCAAGAGGCTTCTTCAGTTCTGACTGAATAGTGGGGAATGGAAAGATTTATATTCCTTGCAGTCCTCTGGTTGTTAGTACTCTCTCTGAGAGCTGTTGAGGCCGCTTGGAGGTTTGTCTGTGCCCTCCGGATCGCCTGCGTCAGAGTGCAAATGGGTGTGGAGCCGTCTTGGGACTGCTGAAAGGACCGTGTTGTAGGCAGGAGATGGGATGGTGTCGTGTCCCTTCCCCTTGGTTGGAAGAGGGCTGTTCAGTTTTAACATAGATGGCCTCTTTGACCCCTCTTTCCAACCAGCAGTCCTCTCTGTCCAGAATGTGAACTTAGACATGTGGACAGAATGTGGAATCACTTAAAAACTGTCTCATTTGGGCTCCATTGTGGATGTAGAATAGGAGAGAGCTCAAGCAGGTGTCCGTATGTCATTTCAGACAAGCGACTGTCCAGCCTCTTCTTAAAGATCTCCAGTGATTGAGCACCCACAAAAAGCAACACTGAACAACTCCTGGCACAAGCGCTTCACAGGTCCTGGCCCTGAGTTGGACTCTGGCTCTTTGCCAGGCAGAGGGCCCAAGCAAACCAGGAGACAGAGAGATGGATGGATGGATGGATGGATGGATAGATAGATAGATCAGCCAGAATAGAGCTGGAAGGGACCTTGGAGGTCATCTAGTCCAACCCCCTGCTCAAGTGGGAGACCCTGTACCATTTCAGACAGGTGACTGTCTAGTCTCTTCTTAAAAACCTCCAGTGATGGAGCGCTCATGATTTCTGGAGGCAACTTCTGTTCCACTGGTTAATTGTCCTCACTGTTAGGAAGTTTCTCCTTAATTCCAGGTTGCTTCTCTCCTTGATTAGTTTCCATCTGTTGCTTCTCATCCTACCCTCTGGTGGTTTGGAGAATAACATGACCCCCTCTTCTTTGTGGCAGCCCCTCAAATACTGGAATAACTGCTATCATGTCTCCCCTATTTCTTTTTTTCTTTAGACTAGCCAGACCCAAGTCCTGCAGCCATTCTTCGTATGTTTTAGGCTCCAGGCCTTGGATCATCTTAGTTGCTCTTCTCTGAACTATTTCCAAGGTTGCAACATCTTTTTTGTAGAATGGTGACCAAAATTGGCTGCCGTATTCCAGGTGTGGCCTCACTAGGGTTTTATATAGCAGTACTAATACTTTGTGTGATCTTGATTCTATGCCTCTGTTTATGCAACCCAGGATTGTGTTAGTATTGTATTGTAAGTCGAGAACTACCTGTAGTCCTTGGCTCAGTTACCCCAACATATTTATGTAAGTCTGTTAATGGCTTAGTAGTGGCTTAGTGGGTATGTTCTGGTCACGGGTTTGTCCATACATAAACACATCAGCATCTGCCCTCAAAGACACCTAGGATGGATTTTGCTTGCTCAGCATGGTTGGTGCCTTCTGGAAATTTTGGATTTCAGCTGCCATAACTCCCATATCTCCTAGCAGAGGCTGTTGGGGAGGAGCAGTGTCTGGATCTGGAAAAAGTCAATGTTTTGATGTACATCTTAGATCTGGAGCTTGTTCTTTTTTTCTGGTGTCAGTAGAAAAAAGATGGGCATTGCAAGTGGATCCGGGAAACACCGCAGCTGGACACTAGCTGTGTTCACATCGTATGATTCATCAGTTCAAGAAACCATCTAGTACAGGAGTGTCCAACTTGAAAACTTTAGGGTTTGTGGACTTCAAATATCCCCCACCCCCCAGAATTCCCCAGACAGCATGATTGGCTGGGGAATTATGGGAGTTGAAGTCCACGAGTCTTAAAAGTCTTAAAGTCCACTAAATCTTTAAGCCCACATGTCTCAAAAGTCCAGAGAACGTGAAGTGCATAAGTCTTAAAAGTTGCCCAGGTTGGACACCTCAGGTCTAGTGGATCATTCACACAACATGCTAACCTTGATCAGAATCCCCGGAATGACCTTTAAAGAGATTGAATGGATGTGACTGTCCAGCCCCCCCTCCCCATTTCATCTTCTGTTTTCTTCTGGTCAAATGTCCCTGCCCACATAATTTGTTTGGTTAGTTCAGGGCTCTGCACGATGCTCTGAGCCCAGGAAGTGGCTTTAACTCAATCACCAGGTTACCCACGTCGCTTGGTCGCACCCGAGATCCACCCCGTCTCCTCGGGGCAGCGGAATGCCAGTGCAGAGCAGTCTACCTGCCTATCTCTGTTTTCTGCACGGTCGCCAGCAGCAGGGAGGCCCGAGGCTCCACGGCGCCCTCCTCCTGGCTCTCTGGGGGTGGAAGCAGCAGCTGCGCCCCACTGCTTGGCAACCGGGCACCTGGGAGAAGGAAGGTGGGCACGCTTCCTCCCCCCCCCAAGGAAGAGCCGGCCTCGGAAGGAGAAGGGGAAGCTCAGCCGATTCTGCAGCCGGGCCATCTTGCAGCTCATTCTTAGGGGACCCTTTCGGTTTATGCTGGGGTCTTTTCTGGGGTTCACAGCCCCCCCACCCCAAATACCCTAAAAACCCGGCCCCAGAGATCCTCAGGGTGTTCCTGTCCCCCCTCCCACTGCTTTGCAAGCATTTTTTGGGAGGGAGGAAAGGGCTCTGCAGCTGAAGCTTTGTCTGGCGGCCTGTCTGTTACCGGTTTCCGTCTGGCTTAATCACAGCCCGGTTCGGGGTGTGGGGGGGTGATGCTCGCCTTATGTTCCCCCCCCATGTTGGTTGCAGGGAGGGCCCTTCATTCAGTTGGCTATTATGGGCCAGATGCTGTTCTTTTCCAAAGGAGAATGCCCATTGGAGGTTTCTTCTGTCAATCTCTGTGCCTCCCTCATCCCCACCCTAAATCCATAGGCACCAAGGAGTTTAGGCTAATTTTATTCCCTCTTCCCTCCTCCCCTCTCCTCTCCTCTCCTCTCCTCTCCCCTCCCCTCCCGTTCCCCTTCTCCCTTTCCTCTCCTTTCCTTTCCTCTCCTCCCCTCCCCTCCCCTTCCCTGTTCCCTTCCCCTCCACAAACACTTATGGCCGAGTCCCTAAGGACTGTGGGCTTGCAATCATTGTCCCCATATATAAAAAAGGGGGAAAGGCTGGCAGGGTGCACCTGTGGGTGGGGTATGGCCCATGAGGCTGGGGTCTCACAGAGACCTCTTACAAGTGTAGGAAACCTAGTCTTTAACCTTGGATGTTGCTTTCTTTCTTAATGGCTGCTTCCCCCCCTCCAAACCCACCTCCCTTCTAGCACTGATGATGTTCCCTAGTTGGGCCATGAAACGTCTGCAAGAAACCCACCCAGCTCACAGAGCACCAAGGACCCCACAGTCCTCCTCCTCCTCCTCCTCCTCCTCCTCCTCCTCCTCCTTCTCCCTCTGCAAACACCACTGCCTTCTAGCATTGATGTGTTTATCTAGTTGGGTAATAAAATGTCTGCAAGAAAACAATCAAGCTCAGATGGCACCAAGGACCCCACAGTTCATCCCTGAGCAATAAACATTCCCCTTTATTGAGAATCAGAATAAGAAGGACCCCTGTGCAATTAAGAACTGTTATAACCGAGGCAGGGCTTTGGCCTAGGCGGCTAGGGTCTGCCCAAGACCCCCTCCATGCAAGGCCACTCCACCACCATCTGGGGTTTCAACCCCCCCCCCACTAAACCTGCCTGCAGCTGATCCGACGTTTCTTCATCCGTCCCCTACATGCCAGTTTTTGTGTCTAAAGACCAGCGGTGCTTTTCCCCACTTGTAACTTTCTCCCGTTTGGGGGCTCCTGTTAAGGAAAGCGGGACTTAACTAAGTCCAGGGCAGGACTTGGGGGAGGGGAGGTGTCGAGTCAGTATCTTGAGTGAGAAAGGCAGCAAAAATAACACCAATTAATTAATCATTGATTTTCTGGCTCAGAGGAAGAGGGAAGATTCAGACAACGGGCCGGGCCGGGTCATGATCTCATGGCTGCTTTTGGGGGGGGGGGGTGGAGAGACCGGTCCAAATTCCTATATTTTTATCTGTTTATTAAATTTATGTTTTTATTTATTATTTATTACATTTGCACTCTTGTCATCCAGAAACAACTCTATAAGTATTGGTTGGATGGCACTTTGCGTATGCTCAAACACACTCTCTTCCCATTTCAGAAACTGCCCTCTTTTGCTTTTCACTTTTTTTTAAAAAAAAATCCTGGTCTGTTGTGTAGGGCCTTCTCTGTGGGTGCGCCTGCCCTTTGGAACCAGCTACCTGTAGAGCTTAGGACTGCCCCTGACCTTCGCTCATTCCGCTGGGACCTGAAGACCTGGCTCTTCGAGCTTTCTGGCCTGGACTGACAATATTAACTGGGATTTTAATTGTTATTGGGGTTTTTAGTTTCAAGGTTAGTTTAATCATTTTAATTGTTTTTAATCTATGTAATTTGTTGGACTGTTTTAAAAAACCTTGTGAACCGCCCTGAGTCCTACAGGAGAAGGGCGGTATATAAGTTTAATAAAATAAATAAATAAATAAATAAATAATACGCACATGCACATGCACACGCACACACACACACACAAACACGTGTGTGTGTGTGTGTGTGTGTGTGTGTGTGTGTATAGTTTCCCAACCTTGGCAACTTTTAAGTTGCCTGGATTTCAATTCCCAGAACTCCCCAGCCAGCATGAGGAAGGGTGTGCATCTTAAAAGTCGCTAAGGTTGAGAAACCCTGGTCTAGACTAAATAGTGTTAAGTGTTGAACAAGGTTATAGAGTCCCGAGTTCTTTGCTTTGCTGGGGGGGGGCGCACTGGCCGGTCACTCCAATAGCTGGACAGGGACTTTACGGCCAGTTCAGGAAGGAACCGCTGCAGAGGCGGAGTCCGGCCAGCGGTGCCGTTGTGCTCAGGTGACCGTCGCCAGGAGGGAGGTGGGCGCGGGGTGGGCAGAGGTGCTTCCCCCCCCCCGGCCTACGAGCCGAGCCCGGCAGCTGTTCCGGCGGCAGGGGGTGCGGCCAGCGCCGGGCACCGCCTCCCCCTCCGGGCCGTGACGTCCGTCTCCCGCCTCGCCTTCCCCCCCTTCCCCCCTCCCTCGCCGCTTGCCCAAGTCCCGGCAAGTCGCTCCGGAAGGCAGCCGATCCACAACTTCGCCGCCGCCGCCGCCGCCTCCATGCGCCCCTGGGCCGGGCCTCTGGGCGGCCGGAGCCCCGGCGGGGTGGGGCGCTGCCGAGCCCGGGGCGGCCGTTAGCTGCCGGCGGGGGGCCCCGGGCGCCTTTGCGGGCCCGCGGCGGGACCCCATGAGAATCACGGGGCTTCTCTGGATCCAAAGCAGGCATATGCTGCAGTGCCTCTGTGGAGGGCGCCTGAATACCAGCACCTCCCCAGGTGGGTGGCCGGGCCCGGGGCGGTGGCTGGGCGGGGGTGGGCCGGGCCCCGGCGTGGCCCTCTCGGGTCCCAGGGCCCCCCTGGCCCCTCCCGAGCACGGCCCCTCCCGGCGGCCTCGTCCCGCGGGGCGGGGGTCGGGAGGCAGGAGTCAGCACCCTGGACAGCGCGCCCGCCTCTGTCCAGGGTGCTGAAAGGGGCTACCTGCGATTGCTTGGCGAGCGGAGCTGCTGGTCAACCTCCGGCGTCTCTTTTCTTGAATCTGGGACCTTGGCCTGGAGCGGAGGAGAAGCATTCTGGTTGTTCTCAGAGGCACCCTGTGTCTTTAGGAATTCTGCTACGTAGGTGGGATTTTGGTCCGGGTTCATGGAAAGCGCTAAACAAAACAGATTTTCTAAGTTCGGATAATATGTTGCCTTGGCTTTGGATGACAATTGTTGTCTCGTTGAAAGGAAATAGTTGATTTTACACACCTGGCTTTGCAGCGTCTTTTGCTTTGGCTGGGATATTATGTGATCGTAGAAGTCTGTAGGACTTCGATGCCTCTCTTCTTGAGTTCATTTTAGACCTGTGACATCCACATCGCTCTGCAAGTGACAGGGACACATTCCTGCAGTGTGTGTAAATGTGTTTTCGACAACCAAAGTGAGAGGCAGGGGTCAAGTGTTTATGCAAATATTAGGATTGTGTTCACACAAGATGCTCATTAGATTTCTGAATCAACCCGTTTTCCCGGTTTGCGCAATACATTAAGCCATGAATTAACCAAAGGCTGATGTAAGTGGGCTTAACATATTATGGGAATGGAGCCATTATGGATTCACCTGATTTGGTTAAATATGTTGCGTGAATGTCTGAATAAGATCACAGTAGCTTCTATATCGTTTTGAAAACAGACCTCAGAAGATGGGAATCTATTGTGATGACGTTTGTGTGGGATTTGTTTTGGGATGTACTGTGGGGATAGGGGCATAAGGCATCTCTGCTGCCGGCATCAAACGCCCTTCGCCCAGTGCGCTCCCACAGGGAGGGTCTGCTCAGGGTCCCGCCGGTAAGAGATTGCCGGCGGGTGACACCCAGGGATAGGGCCTTCTCAGTGGGGGCGCCTGCCCTCTGGAACCAGCTGCCGGTGGAGCTGAGGACTGCTCCCGACCTCCGATCATTCCGCCGGGGCCTGAAGACCTGGCTCTTTGAGCTCTCGGGCCCAGGCTGAGGAGACATTCATTTTAATTGGGGTTTTTAATAGTACAGGGTTGATTTAATATTTTTTAAATTGGGTTTTAACTTTTGTATGGTTGATTTTTAACTCCCTGTAAACCGCCCTGAGTCCTCAGGGAAAGGGCGGTATATAAATGCAATAAAATAAATCTCTGCAAATTCAATGAACAGCGGGCTGTAAATGTTTATCCCCTGGACCTTCTTGGCCTGATCGATACCTCTCCCACCAGGTTGGGAGGCAAACTGTGACCCCACCCATGAAGCAGGAGCTTAAGGAGAGTGTGGCAGCCACAGTTTATTGGTAGGTTAAATAAGCCACATCACTCTAAGACGTAAAGCCAGAATCTGTTTTGCTGAGACTCGGTCACCGTGGGGCGACTCCAAGTGGGCACAAGACAGCCCCTTGTCCCTTAAAGAGCCTTAGACGACTCAGACACAGCCTGTTCCCTGGCACAGAAATAAAGGGGTCCACAAAAAGTGGGGTGGGGGTGGGGATCAGAGTGATGGCAAGTCTGGTCTCTGGCAGAAGAAAAAAAGTTTTTTCTGTTTATTGTTTGTAAGCCACCCAGAGTTGCCTTATTGGGCGGTGTGTAAATTTAATAAATAAATAAGCTAATTGTCTGGTTCCCTAGGCAGATGATAAGAGAGGGGAAAACTGATTGCGGGTAAATTGCCAGGCCCCCTTCCTAGACATCAGGAGAGGCAGTGGCTTGGTGAAAACTTGCAAACTTTCCTTCTGGCTCTTAAATTGCTGATTCTGACCGGTTTCCAGTGTTGAGCATCCCCTCTTATTTTAACCAAGGAATACTTTAGAATATATTTGTGCTTTTTCAGTGTGGAAGGACAGGTGAGACTTCTACAAACCTGGTGTGGACTAACTTTCCGACATACTGAAATACATTTACTTCAGAGTTCTATGTCGGTAATCTTATTTTATTGGAAGCACAAAAAGTGAATGACCTTATTCACTAATACTAGTTTTCTTCATCAACACTTTGGACTGTACCTTTCTAACCTAAGATTATTGTGTTTTATTGCTTCCCCCAACCCTCAGTTGTAGGCGCCCGTTGTCCCAAGTTGGTGCTGTTGAAATTTGGTTGTGATGTGGCTGATTTTCAACAGCATGTTCTTGTTTTGAAAGAGCAAGGGTGGAATCGGAAGATCTCTGGAATACTTGATTCCACCTTCTATCATCTTCTCCCAATTAATTGCTCTAATTTAGCCACAGGACAACAGTGTTAAAAATTGACTGCAAAACCCACTATCACACCCTGTGGCCTCTAGTGTCATGGTCATCAATAGACAGTGATTGTGAGTGTTGTAATTTCAGCCCCTCGGGGAACGAATTGTAGCCCGCTGCCTGGAAAAGTTTGCCCTTCCTAACATACAGGAAGGATTTTGTCAACAACCTGTTGTGATGCTGATAGTGAATAAGGTCACTCACTTTTTGTGCTTCCAATAAAATAAGATTACCAACATAGAACTCATAGAATGCAAGATGCAGAAGTACAAGTTGTGTGGTTGGGCAAATACTAACTTTATCTTTGACCAGGTGGAATGTTCCCCTGAGTCCAGTCATGCTGCATTGAACTCTTTAAGTAGAATTGTGTTGTTCCAGGCATGGGTAACTTTCCAGTTACAAAGAGTTCTTCCCAGCTAAGCAAGCCGCTCGGTCAAATGCAAAGGAGGTGACAATGTTGTAGAAATCAGCTGAATTGATGGCAGGAGATGGTTGAATGGCAGCTGCCAAAATGGATGAGGCTGACATTTATTATTATTATTATTTTAATTCCATTCATATCCCGCCCTTCTCCGAAGACTCAGGGCGGCTTACAAGCTTAGCAGACATAACCAAAGCACCAGAGGGAAGGACGAGAAACAATGGTTGGAAACTGATCAAGGAGAGAAGCAACCTGGAATTAAGGAGAAACTTCCTGCCAGTGAGGACAATCAACCAGTGGAACAGCTTGCCACCAGAAGTCGTGGGCGCTCCATCACTGGAGGTTTTTAAGAAGAGACTAGACAGGCACCTGTCTGAGATGGCGTAGGTTCTCCTGCTTGAGCTGGGGGCTGGACTAGAAGACCTCCATGGTCCCTTCCAGGTCTATTCTATTCTAACCCCGACCTGGAAACTTTTGCAGATTCCTCTGTTTAAGGATACCGTTTCCAGTTCCCTTCCCTTCGGCATCTCTGCTCTCTCAGCAAAGTGGAAAAGAGTTTGGGGGAACTTGGAATCCGGACAAGGTTTTGTGACATTTCAGCCAGCCCAACTAAAGGTGGATTGAAGGGATCTGCTAATCCCCATTCGGAAAGGCTCTTTCCAAAGAGCAGCGATCCAGGGCGTGACTTGGCTGCCATCGCCTTGGCAACCGTTGCGTTGTTTTCTTGTGCAAAGGTCTCCTCCCTGGAGAGAAAAATCTCTCCAGCCCGAGTTTCCATAGAAAGAACGGAGGCTGGGTGTGGTGCTCGGGATGTGTGTGTGTGTGTGTGTTTGTCCGTGTGGTTGTGTTTCTTTCTTACCCTGAGACCGGATCGCTCATCAAGATGTGCAGCGCTTGATGTTTCAGTAAAGGCCACATTGTTAGGAGACAGACCAAGCGAGGCAAACGTACATACCGCCGCACTCGCTCCTGCGCTCCTGGGATTGCGGTGTAGCAGTTGCGCTTCTCCCCAAGCACTGATTTGTGGCACACGCAAAGTCCCTCGGGGGCTCCTGCCCATGTTGCTGATTTCTTGCTCTGAATTTGGGGCCGAGACAGGCCAACCTTTGAGAAGAAGGCTTCCGGTACTTCTGAGGGAATTGACCACTTTTCGTGAAAAAAGTTCCCATCTTCCTCCCTTTCATGTTCGTGGAGCAGGGGTCTTCCAACTTGGCCCTTTTGTGACTTGTGCACTTCAGCTCCCAGATTTCCTGGCTGAGGAATTCTGGGAGTTGAAGTCCACAAGTCATAAAATGGCCAGGTTTGAAGGCCCCTGTCGTAGAGCTTCTAAAGGCACCTGGAGGCAGGAAAGAAGGAAGGGAAAGAGTTTTGTCACCGAAGATATGCAAAAAGGGTTTTTTTCTCCCCCAAAGGCTACTGGACTTCCTTTATTTTTTGCTTTGAAAACATTTCGCTTCTGGTCCAAGAAGCTTCTTCGGTTCTACTTTGGAGGTCTTCTAGTCCAGCCCCCTGTTCAAGCAGGAGACCCTACATCATTCCAGACAAGTGGCTGTCCAGTCTCTTCTTAAAAACCTTCAGTGATGGAGTGCCCACGATTTCTGGTGGCAGGCTGTTCCACTGGTTGATTGTCCTCACTGTCAGGAAGTTTCTCCTGTTTTAATTCCAGGTTGCTTCTCTCCTTGATGAGTTTCCATCTGTTGCTGCTTGTCCTGCCCTCACGAAGCCTTTGGGGAATAGCTTGACCCCCTCTTCTTCTTTGGGGCAGCCTCTCAAATACTGGGAAACTGCTATCATGTCCCCCCTAGTCCTTCTTTTCTCTAGACTGGCCAAACCCAAATTCTGCAACCGTTCTTCATATGTTTTAGTCACCGAAGATGCTTGCAGATTTCATTTCATTCTTTTCTGAAGCAGTCAGAATTCTTGCAGAAATTCAAAAAAAAAAGCAAAGGAATCCTTCTGTAGTCCAGGCAGATAGCAACCAAGGAAAGGATCTTCCAAGTCCTTGCAAATACAACTCTCTTCTTCAAATCCTTTAAAAAAATCTTGGTTGACTTGGTTTTCTACTGCTGAGCTGCGATCTTTCACTTGCCCACGTACTGTCTGGGTATGCAGAGTAGAGTTAGGTTCATGAGCAAATTAATCCATCTGTTGGGTTGGGTCTCTGAATCTTAAAACTCCTTGATGGGGTAGGTTCACACCACGCACCAAGCCCAGGAATAAAGGAACAAACCAGGTTTAAAGCAATCAGACTTGGCACCGGTTCAAATGATGAGTCTGAATTTGAATAGAATAGAATAGCAAACTCAGAGAGCGCCAGGGACCCCTCAGCCGCTCTCCTCCTCTCTACAAGCCCCCCTCCCTTCTAGCACTGATGATATCCCCTAGTTTGGGTCTGCAAGAAAAGCAGCCAGCTCAGAGACCACCCAGCCTTTCAACCCTGAGTGACAGAGACTCTCCTGATTGAGTCTCAACAGTTGGCTGGACTTGGCTCCAGTGGTAATTGGCCTCTTCTACAATAGAAGTCTTGGGGGGGATCTTAGTGAGGCAGATACTGACCGCCTCTTCCTCAAACAAGCCCTCATCAAGCGGGGCTTCGAAAACCCGTCCCAGCACACGGGAGCCGCTACAGAAAGTTGCTTCTAGAAGGATCCTCAAACTTCTTCAGCAAATAAAGCTTTGCTCTCTCTCTCTCTCTCTCTTCACCCTCTCCCTCCCCTCTCTTTCTCTTCCCCCTCTCTTTTTCTCTCTGTCTTTCTCTCTCTCTCTCTCTCTCATTCTCATTCACTTTCTCTCATTCTCTTCTCTCTCTTTTCTTTTCTCTCTCTCTGTCTCTCTCCCTCCTCTCTCTTTCTCTTCCCCCTCTTTTTCTCTCTTTTTCTCTCTCTCTCTTTCTCATTCTCATTCACTTTCTCTCATTCTCTTCTCTCTCTTTTCTTTTCTCTCTCTCTGTCTCTCTCCCTCCTCTCTCTTTCTCTTCCCCCTCTTTTTCTCTCTTTTTCTCTCTCTCTCTTTCTCATTCTCATTCACTTTCTCTCATTCTCTTCTCTCTCTTTTCTTTTCTCTCTCTCTGTCTCTCTCCCTCCTCTCTCTTTCTCTTCCCCCTCTTTTTCTCTCTTTTTCTCTCTCTCTCTTTCTCATTCTCATTCACTTTCTCTCATTCTCTTCTCTCTCTTTTCTTTTCTCTCTCTCTGTCTCTCTCCCTCCTCTCTCTTTCTCTTCCCCCTCTTTTTCTCTCTTTTTCTCTCTCTCTTTCTCATTCTCATTCACTTTCTCTCATTCTCTTCTCTCTCTTTTCTTTTCTCTCTCTCTGTCTCTCTCCCTCCTCTCTCTTTCTCTTCCCCCTCTCTTTTTCTCTCTTTTTCTCTCTCTCTCTTTCTCATTCTCATTCACTTTCTCTCATTCTCTTCTCTCTCTTTTCTTTTCTCTCTCTCTGTCTCTCTCCCTCCTCTCTCTTTCTCTTCCCCCTCTTTTTCTCTCTTTGTCTTTCTCTGTCTTTCTCTCTCTCTCTTTCTCATTCTCATTCTTTCTCTCATTCTCTTCTCTCTTCCTTTCTCTCTCTCTGTCTCTCTCCCTCCCCTCTCTCTTCCCCCTCTCTTTTTCTCTCTTTGTCTTTCTCTGTTTTTCTCTCTCTCTCTCTTTCTCATTCTCATTCTTTCTCTCATTCTCTTCTCTCTCTCTTCCTTTCTCTCTCTCTGTCTCTCTCCCTCCCCTCTCTCTTCCCCCTCTCTTTTTCTCTCTTTGTCTTTCTCTGTCTCTCTCTCTCTCTCTCTTCTCTCTCATTCTCTTCTGTTTTTCTTCCTTTCTCTCTCTCTGTCTCTCTCTCTCCTCTCTCTCTCCTCTGTCTTTCTCTCTCTGTGTGTCTATCTTTCTCTCACTCTCCTTCTCTGTCTCGTTCTCTCTCTGTCTCTTTCTCTTTCTGTCTCTGTATTTCTTCGCTCTTTTTCTCTTTCTCTCTCTTTCTCTTTCTCTAGCTCTCTTTCTCTCTCTCTCTCTGCCCCCTCGTGTCTTTCTCTTTCATTCTCTCTCTTCCTCTTTTCTTTCTCCCTCTTTCTCCCTCTCCCTCTCCGCCCTCCCCCCCCCAAGCACCCTCCGCTTTCTGATGACTGCTGTGGTTTGTGTTTGAAACTGAAAACGTTTGATTGGAAACTGTCACCAGAATAGCACAAAAGACTCTTGATTTGGGGGTGGGGGGGGCGCATTCAAGACTGTGGACTAATTTGCGAGTGCAATTGCAGTGATTGTCGAGCAGTTGGGCAGCTGACAAGGCTCACTTCTGGAAGTTTCCCAGCTTCTATTTCTGAACTGTTTGTTATGCCCTCCGACTTCGTGGCTCATTGTTTGCCTTTGAGACGGGCCAGGAGCTTTTCTTTCAAAAGGTGTTTAAATGTGTGGTTTGTATGTGTACTCTTTGAGAGCAAGCAGCTAAATTTCATTTTTAATGTGTGCCGTTGTGCCCACAGTAAAAAATGGCAAAAGTTACGTATCTATCTTCACAACTGCCTTGAAACTCAGGTGCCATCCATCCATCCATCCATCCATCCATCCATCCATCCATTAGACTAGAGCTAGACTTGGAGGTCTTCTAGTCCAGCCCCCTGCTCAAGTAGGAGAACCTACACCAGGGCTCTCCAACCTTGGCAACTTTAAGACTTGTGGACTTCAACTCCCAGAAGGGGGAAGCAAGGAAGGAAGGGGGAAGGAAGGAAGGAAGGAAGGAAGGAAGGAAGGAAGGGAGGAAGGGAGGAAGGAAGGAAGGGGGAGAGGAGGGGAGGGGAGGGGAGGGGAGGGGAGGGGAGGGAGGGAGCTAAAGCTAAGGAGAAATTTCCTGACAGTGAAAACAATCACTGGAACAACTTGCCTGCAGAAGTTGTGGGTGTGTCTGTGGGTGTCCCAATCTGGGAATCCTTGTTGCCTTCATGCAAGTTGAAGGGTCTTGGCTTCTCCCAAAGAATTGTGGGAATTGTAGTCTGTTAAATGTTGAAATACCTCTTAAAGGAACCCATTTATTTAATCTACTTGATTATGTATAGAATCGATACGGCCACCCCACTTGCAAAAATGTGAGTAAAGCACAAGGAAAGAAACGACATACAATAAACGCAAGGCCTGTTTTAAGTACATCCATATATATACTGCAGCTCCAGGGACAAGATTCTGTAACATTCCCCTCCCCCACCCGTCCCCCCCCAGGCCCCAAGGCTTGAGGGAACAGCCAGAGTTTCAAGGCAGTTGTGAAGATAGATACGTAACTTTTGCCATTTTTTACTGTGGGCACAACGGCACACATTAAAAATGAAATTTAGCTGCTTGCTCTCAAAGAGTACACATACAAACCACACATTTAAACATACCATGTCCTACATATGTATAGACCTACACCCTTACATAAGAGTAACATATAAGTATTAATCAAGATGAAGAACTGGAGCAAGGTGACTCTCCCGTGTTAATTTCTTTGCCCCTTTCCCCCTGATGTTCTGAGATGCCCTGGAAGGGGGAGGCTGGGGACAGTTATACGGATGGTCGTGGCGTGTTCAATTCCCTTTTAACAGAATCAAGAATACCAGAGTTGGATGGGACCTTGGAGGTCTTCTAGTCCAACCCCTTGCTCAGGCAGGAGACCTAGATCATTCTGGACAAATGGTTGTCCATTCCCTCTATTAAAAGCCTCCGGTGATGGGGCACCTACAACTTCTGGAGTCAAGCCGGTTAATTGTCCTCACTGTCAGGAAGTTCCTCCTTACTTCCAGGTTGCTTCTCTCCTTGATGAGTTTCCATCCGTCGCTTCTTGTCCCGCCTTCAGGACGTGCTTTGGAGAAGAGGCGGACCCCCCCTTCTTTGGGGCAGCCCCTCAAATATTGGCACGATGGCTCAGCGGTTAGAGAAGCTGAGCTCGTCAACTGGAAAGGTGGCAGCCCAGGTTTGAGATATGAGCACTGCATGATGGGGTGAGCTCCTGTTCCTTGCTCCAGCTCCTGCCCGCCAGTACGGTGGTTGGAAAGCATGCAAATGCGAGTAAATTAATAAGTACAGCTTTGACGGGAAGGTAACAGCATTCCCTGTGCCTTCGGTGTATAGTTATGCTGGCCACATGAGCATAGAATGTGCTTCGGTCACCACAGGCTCCCTCGTCCAAGAAACGGGTGAGAAACGGCTGAACTGGGAAACCTTGGTCTGCTATCACGTCCCCCCTCGTCCTTCTTTTTGTTAGACCAGACATAGCCAGTTCCTTTAGCTCTTCATGGTACACTTTAGCCTCCAGCCCCCTGATCCTCTTTGTTGCTCTTCTCTGCCCTCTTTCTAGAGTCTCCGCATCTTTTTCACATCACGGTGACCAAAACTGGATGCCGTCTTCCAAGTGTGGCCTCACCAAGGCCTTGTAAAGCGGTATTAACACTTCAGGTGATCTTGTTAATGCATCTGTTGATGCAGCCTAGCACCGTGTTGGCTTTTTTGGCAGCTGCAGCACACGGCTGGCTCCTATTGAAGGGATGGTCCACTGGGACTCCGAGATCCCTCTCACCGTCGCTACTATTGAGCAAGGTACCCCCTATGTCCTATGCTATACCTGTGCATTTGGTTTTTCTTACCTAAGTGCAAAACCTTAACTTTTCTTGCCACTGACTGATGTCTTGTAGGAGAGCCCTGCCTGTAGCCAAAACTCAGGGGGAGCCAGGAGCATAGAATAACAGAGTTGGAAGGGACCCTGCAGGTCATCTAGTCCAACCCCCTGCTCAAGGAGAAGAAGACCCTTACAGAAGCACATTGATTTGTGCTTTAGATTGTAAGCCGCCCTGAGTCTTCGGAGAAGGGCGGGATATAAATGAGATTTAAAAAAAAAAGAATCACAGAGCTGGAAGGGACCTCAGAGGTCATCTAGCCCAACCCCCTGCTCAATGCCCCATGCCCTTCAGCAAATCCCTTTTCTGCTGGTGGCGACTGGCAGCCGCCCCTCCACCAGTACTATTTCCCTCCACCCACTTCGCAGCCCTCCACCCACTATTTCCTTGATGCAGAACACCTTTGATTGACAGGGAAGAGTTTTCCTGAAACAAGGGATAGTCTATCGGCCAGGAGTGGGCCTCCTTGGCTCTTTCATGACTGGTGGACTTCAACTCCCAGAATTCCTGAGCCAGCCACTCTGAGGGGAAAGGGAGAGGTTCCCAAGCTCAGTCATGCTGGCTCAGGAATTCTGGGAGTTGAAGTCCGCAAGCCATGAAGGGGCCATAGTTCCCCCATGCTGGCTCAGGAATTCTGGGAGTTGAAGTCCACCAGTCATGAAAGAGCCAAGGTTGCCTACCCCTGGACTAGGACTAGGCCACTTTATGACTCGTGGACTTCAACTCCCAGAATTCCTGAGCCAGCCACACTGAGGGAAAAGGGAGAGGTTTCCAAGCTGAGCCAGGCTGAGCCAGCGAATGTTTTCCCCATGCTGGCTCAGGAATTCTGGGAGTTGAAGTCCACGAGTCATGAAGGGGCCGTAGTTCCCCCATGCTGGCTCAGGAATTCTGGGAGTTGAAGTCCACGAGTCATGAAGGGGCCAAAGTTTCCCCCATGCTGGCTCAGGAATTCTGGGAGTTGAAGTCCACGAGTCATAAAACAGCCAAGGTCGCCTACCCCTGCCCTGGACTCCACTCTGCCTCCAATTTGCTCTGACTGTCTGCAGTTCGGATTCTTGCAGAGGGCGTGAGTTTGCAATAAACTTTATATCCATTTTAAACTGCCCCGACTTCCTGATTTTCCTGCGCTTGGCATGTACTGCTTTAAAGTCCCAGCTGCCCTGTTTCCATTTGGCTGTTCTATCTTGGCTAGATTTGGGGGTGCTTTGTGAACGTACCCCCTGAATCAGAGGCCGGGCGCTGTCGTTTAGAGTTGCCTGACGGGCAGGAGGACACAGGAAAGATACGCCAACGTGGTGGACAGGAGTCCCCAGGAGCTGCATCACCTGGCGCAGAAGCCAGGAAGTCTCTTTCTAGCAGTTGCTGATGGGTGGCTAGGGATGCTGGGACTTGTAGTGCCTCACCTGCAGGCCCTTTTTCTCACTGCAGATCTGATTCCTAGGCAGCCCAGGCTTTTGGCTTTCCACGGCGTGGACGTCTGGGCCCTGGGGGAGAGAAGAGCCCCCCACCTCCTCAGCCCCCCCCGAAGCTGATAAGCCAAGATAAAAAGCCTGATTAAAATTGTGTGTTCAGCTCAGCCTCGTGATGCTGGCTCTCCGTCCTGGCTTGGCTGCTCTTCCGAATCGTTAAGCAGAGCAGCTGCAGCCACAGCCCACTCGGGCACAAAAGGGGCAGTGGAGGGGGGGTGTTGAAAAGGGGGGGTGCATCTCCCTGCAGGCAGCCCCCACCCACCAGTCTCGCCACCGACTCTGCATGGAGCTGGTGCCACTTAGATCATGTCTGCCCCAGAGGTCTCCCCCTCCACCCCCAGAGGCGTCTGCAGCCAGCCAAGCAGACGTGATGCCAGCCCAGCCCGGGAGGTGGCAGGACTGGCAGCAGATGGGGAGGGGGTATGCAGCCCCCCCATGTGCCCCCCCCACATCATGCGCTGTGTCTCTGTTGGAGTGAAGTGCCGTTTGTCTTCTTTAAAGGATGCTGGCTTGACAGCGCCTCGGATAACACACACACACACTCACGCAAACAGACAGCCATTCAGGCAATAGCTTTATTAATCTCTTTGATGCTCCAGATGCTGAAAGGGATGCTAAGAGTCCGGGAAACTCCTCTCCAGAAGGAGACCCAGACAAAGACAAATCCAATTACAGGCTGTTAATAAAATAAAAAGCAATACTGAACAACTCCCGGCACAAGCGCTTCAGAGGTCCTGGCCCTGAGTTGGACTCTGGCTCTTTGTCAGGCAGAGGGCCCGAGCAAACCAGGAGACAGAGAGAGGGATGGATGGATGGATGGATGGATGGATGGATGGATGGATAGATAGATAGATAGATAGATAGATAGAGAGATAGAGAGATAGATAGATAGATAGTTCGATCAGCCAGAATAGAGCTGGAAGGGACCTTGGAGGTCATCTAGTCCAACCCCCTGCTCAAGCAGGAGACCCTGTACCACTTCAGACAGGTGATTGTCTAGCCTCTTCCTAAAAGCCTCCAGTGATGGAGTGTCCACAATTTCTGGTGGAAAACTGTTCCACTGGTTGATTGTCCTCACTGTCAGGAAGTTTCTCCTTAATTCCAGGTTGCTTCTCTCCTTGGTCAGTTTCCAACCATCGTTTCTCGTCCCACCCTCTGGTGCTTTGGAGAATAAATTGAACCCCTCCTCTTCTTTGGGGCAGCCCCCCAAATATTGGAATAACTGCTATCATGTCTCCCCTATTTCTTTTTTTTCTTTAGACTAGCCAGACCCAAGTCCTGCAGCCATTCTTCGTATGTTTTAGGCTCCAGGCCTTGGATCATCTTAGTTGCTCTTCTCTGAACTTTTCTCATAGTCTCAACGTCTTTTTTGTGATATGGTGACCAAAATTGGATGTAGATAGATAGATAGATAGACAGACAGACAGACAGACAGAAGGGGGGAGGTATATATTCTGGGAGTTGAAGTCCACAAGTCATAAAAGGGCCACGTTTGAAGGCCCCTGGTCTAGGGTCTCCTGCTTGAGTAGGGGGGTTGGACTAGACCTCCAAGGCTCCTTCCAGCTCTATTTTGACTGACTGATTGATTGATTGATTGATTGATTGATTGATTGACTGACTGACTTTTCAGCCATGCTCAGCCTCTGTTCCAGTCCCTCTCTGGATGTAAGAAGCAGCAGCAGCAGCACGTGGCTTTGGCGCCCCCTAGAGGTCTGATGACAGCAGACAGGTGAAATGTCTGCTTTTCCCCCTCTGGCTTGGGGGTCCTGAGAACAGGGGCGAGGAGGGGTCCATTTGAGCCAGATCGAGGGTTGCATTACAAAAGAGGGAGGGTCTTCTCTGCAGGGCCGAGACACGATGGTGCCAAAGCAGGACTGATGGCCCCAAAGGTGCTTTTTCAAAAGGCAACTGGCCTTTTTTTTGTTTTTCCTGGGAGACTATCCAGGTGATCCTGAGGGTACAGGGGAACCCCCAAGTGGCCCCCCAGGACTCTCAGAAGGAGTGCTAACGACCAGAGGACTGAAGGGAATATAAATCCTTCCATCCTGCACCCATCCAGGCAGAACCGAAGAAGCTTCCTGGATGAGAAGTGAAAAGTACAGACAAAATAGAATAGAATAGAACAGAGCTGGAAGGGACCTTGGAGGTCTTCTAGTCCAGCCCCCTGCTCAAGCAGGAGAACCTATGCCATCTCAGACAAGTGACTGTCCAGTCCCTTCTTAAAACTCTCCAGTGATGGAGCGCCCACAATTTTTGGAGGCGAGGAGTTCCACTGGTTAATTGTTCTCACTGTCAGGAAGTTCCTCCTTAGTTCCAGGCTGCTTCTCTCCTTGGTTAGTTTCCATCCGTCGCTTCTTGTCCTGCCTTCGGGCGCTTTGGAGAATAGCTTGACTGCCTCTTATTTGGGGCAGCCCCTGAGATGTTGGAAGACTGCTATCCTGTCCCCCCTAGTCTTTCTTTTCTCTAGAGTGGCCATTGCCAAATCCTGCAGCCGTTCTTCAAGAAAGTCCAGTTGCTTTTTGAAAAACCTCCTTTGGGACAACCATGACCTGGATGATGGAGAATCTCCACAGACGGATCATTTTCTGCATACTTTATGAGGACAGACCACGCAAACAGACCTGTTCTCACGTGCAGAATACCCCTACTTGGAGGGAAGCGTCCCTTGCAAGAACCCAAGAGAGGCCACGGAGCGTCCTTCTCCAGGCTGGTTTCCACCTCTTAATTTGGTGGGCCCTGGGCTGGTCCTCTGTGGTGGAGTCCAGAGTGCCAGGTTGGAGGGAGGGTCTCCTTCCTAGAGGAAAGAGAGCTGGCAGAGCTGGGACTGCCTGGTGGGCAGGAAGAGAGCAAGGAGGGACCCTCCCCAGCCGTTCGCAGAGGATGTCTAGCAATGCAGATAATTGCTTTAGTCTGGCAAGAGTCCGTCTGTAGCCACACCAGAACACAGGCGGTTCTCAACTTACAACCACGACTGAGCCCAAAATTGCCGTCACTAAGCGAGGGAGTCGTTAAGTGAGCTTTGCCCCATTTTATGACCTTTCTTTGCCACAGTTTTTACATAGTTGATAAGTTAATAAAACCATCATTAAGTGAATCTGGCTTCCCCCATTGACTTTGTCAGTGTTCTGTACCAGCCTGCTACCGGCCCTGCAGAAAAGGCAGGGACAACCCCTTTTTCAAGAAGGCAAGAGGCTGGAATTATGCCTGCCAAATTTATTACCACAAAAACAAACGGAACAAGACAAACCAAGAAACAGGAGCTTTAAGAAACACGAACTATCCAAGCGGTTGCCTTCAGCAAACCAGCCCTCCCCACACATTCCCCTTATATAAAGTTCAGGGCGTGGCTTCTCTCTGCCTCCTTCCGAGGAGCCCCATTGCCTTCCTCTGTTTACTCCTAATTGACTGCCTCCTGCGTCGGGTGTCCTTGAACAGGGCCAGCTCACAGGCTCAACAGGCTCACACAGCTGGGTCTCCGTGGTGACCAAGTGGGAGGGGCCTGGCTGAGGGCTCTCATCAGCAAGATCTTCAACCCCCTCAGCAACCTCTCCAACACCCCCCTCCTCCTCCTCCTCTGAGTCGTCCGACCCAACTGCCGAACCCACCGGCTGACCCTGAATCACAACAGTCAGAAGGTCACCAAAGGAGATCACGTATCCGTGGGACACTGCAACCGTCATAAAATGCGAGTCAGTTATGAAGCGTCTGAATTTTGAGCGGTTGTTAAATGAATTGTAAATCGAGGCCACCTATAAAGAAACTACTTAATCTTACGAGAAACGGTACTTCCTCACCATCCCTATTAGATCCCATGTAAACCCAGCATAGGTGGTTGCCTGCTGTTGTAGGCTCCTGGGGGGGGGGGTTTGCTGGGGTCTACAACAACTCGTCATAGCCGACTTCCTGCTGTCAATTTACCACGGGACAACTTGCCATGGACAATTATCTTTGGGACAAGAGTTGCATTAATATCGAAGAAATAGTGGAATGGAATCATGAAAGCAGGGGCCTTCAAACGTGGCCCTTTTATGACTTGTGGACTTCAACTCCCAGAATTCCTCAGCTAGCATGCCTGGCTCAAGAATTCTGGGAGTTGAAGTCCACAAGTCATAAAAGGGTCATATAGTTCCCTCACGCTGGCTGAGGAATTCTGGGAGTTGAAGTCCACAAGCTGGGGTCTTCAAACCTGGCCCTTTTATGACTTGTGGACTTCAACTCCCAGCATTCCTCAGGTAGCCTGGCTGAGGAATGCTGGGAGTTGAAGTCCACAAGTCATAAAAGGGCCATCTTTGAAGAGCCCTGCATTAAAGGAAGGATGCTGAAGGAGGTACAGAATGAAACCTGAATGACAAAAATTAAAACAATTTTTTCATTAGGAATAATAAGTCTCAAACTTATTGAGACCCGATATTCCACCAAAGGAGCAAATCAAGCATCTCGATTTAGATCCAGCATATCAACATTCAGCCATTTGTCCGAAATGGTATAGGGTTTCCTGCCTGAGCCGGGGTTTGGACTAGATGACCTCCCTTCCAACTTTATTATTATTATTATTACCATGTAAGAAAGTGGGCCATTAGAAGTGCCAATCAACAAGCAAACCAATCAGATGCTAGGAATTCAACTATAGCTCCACACTACACCTACAGGCACGCAAGACACAGTTGAGCTAAGGGGGATAGGACAATTAAAACCTGATTATTCTGTGTCACTTAGTTTGGTAATGAAACGTTCAGAAATTATATTAAAATAAGCTTGGGGAATAAAACTACATTTTTTTAAAAAAAATTAAATAATTAAATTGAATGGTTGAATTGCCCCATAGCGAGCTGGCTCTGGCGAGTTGGCTGGGGCGATCTGCCCCGTTCCATCCAGGGTTTTTATGTTCTGGTTTCCTATTTCACAGAAACTCAGCCTCCTTTAGAATAGAATAGAGCTGGAAGGGACCTTGGAGGTCTTCTAGTCCAACCCCCTGCTCAGGCAGGAAACCCTACACTATTCTGGAGCAAGTCTCTTCTTGAAAACCTCCATTGACGGAGCACCCATGATTTCTGGTGGCGACCTGTTCCACTGGTTGATTGTCCTCACTGTCAGGAAGTTTCTCTTTAATTCCAGGTTGCTTCTCTCCTTGATTAGTTTCCAACCGTTGTTTCTCGTCCTTCCCCTCTGGTGCTTTGGAGAATAGCTTGACTCCCTCTTCCTTGGGGCAGCCCCTCAGATACTGGAACACTGCTATCATGTCTCCCCCATTTCTTCTTTTCTTTAGACTGGCCAAACCCAAGTCCTTTCTTAGCCCTGGCTGGACCGAGGGACGTTTCCTTGGGTTCATCCATCAGCTCCGAATGGGGCTGTTGGTGGTCTAGCTTAATCTCCTCTCTTTGACCCCACCCACCCCACCCTTTCCTGGCTAAGGGAGACAGTCGTTAAGTGAGTTTTGCCCCATTTTGCGACATTTCTTGCCCCACTTGTTAAGTGAATCACTGCAGCGGTTAAATTAAGTTGTTAAGTGAATCTGGCTTCCCCATTAGCTTTGCTTGTCAGGAGGTCGTAAAAGGGGATCACGTGACCCCCCGGGATGCAGAAACCGTCGTAACTATGAGCCAGTGGCTAAAGGTCCGAATTTCGATCGTAGGGGTGCTGCAAGAGTTGTAAATGTGAAAAGGGGCCATAAGGGATTTTTTCAGTGACGTTTTAATTTTGAACTGCCGCTAAATGAATGGTTGTTAAGTTGAGGATTACGTGGGTGACAGAAGGAGACTTCCGGCGAGCGGAATGATGAATGGAGATACCGTTTATGTGAAAAATAAGGAGATCATATAGCAAACACTTCTCTTTTTCCCCCAGGTTGCCATTCCATTCCATTTGTTTACCTGTCCCACGAATCTTTCCTGTCATTTAGGAAGGCGGGAAAAGGGGGAAGGAAAGGAAAAGGGGTCTGTCGGGGTCTCCACGCCTGTCCCCAGGTGGAGGGGCAGAGAGAAAGTCCCGTGTGGGGCTGGCGCACCAACATCCCGGATCCCTTTCCGGAAGTCTGCCTGCTGGAGCGGCAGTGGCTCCAATGGGCCACAGGGGGGCAGCCTTGCACCTCAGATGGCAGAGCCTGAGTTGGCACCGCAGGAAAAAAACGGCCTTTTGCTCTGCTCAGAGGAGGGAGAAGCTGGCACTGCCAGCCTTTGGGCCTCCTTCTGAGAGGGAAGCTGCTCTCCAGCCCTGCAGGGCTGATGTGGGGCAGAGCCCAGGCTTCCTGAGGCAGGGAGGAGGGGGGAATCCTATCGCGGGCTCTGGGGCCCTGTCCGTTCCTCCCTCCCCCCTCTCTCTCCCTCTCTCTCTTCTCTCTCTTCTCTCTCCTCTATGTCTCTCTCTCTTTTCTCTCTCTCTTTTCTCTCTTCTCTTTCTTTCTTCTCTTTTCTCTCTCTTCTCTCTCTCTCCTCTCTCCCCCCCTTTCTCTTCCATTTCTCTTTCACTCTCTTCTCACTTTCTCTCTCCTCTCTCTCTTTTTCTTTCCCTTCTCTCTCTCTCCCCCTCTCTCTCTGCAGCTGCCAACCTCTGTAGGTTGCCGCATGGATTGTGCAAACCCCAGTTGCAGCCCCAGACTTTTGGTGGGGAGGCTGTTCCAGAAGAGGAGTTTTTCTGCTCCTTCTCCATTTATCATGGAAGATTCCTGCCCTTCTAGACCAAATCTCCAGTGATGGAGCGCCCACGATTTCGGGTGGCAAGCTGTTCCACTGGTTGATTGTCCTCACTGTCAGGAGGTTTCTCCTTAATTCCAGGTTGCTTCTCTCCTTGATCAGTTTCCATCCGTTGTTTCTGATCCTGCCTTCAGGCGCTTTGGAGAATAGCTTGGCTCCCTCTTCTTTGGGGCAGCCCCTCAAATATTGAAAGACTGCTATCATCTCCCCCCTAGTCTTTCTTTTCATTAAACTACACATACCCAATTTCTGCACCCGTTCTTCATATCTTTTAGCCTAATCATTCTTGTTGCTCAAGTTTTCATTGTAAACCTGGCAACCTTCACAGCTTCGAACCAAGCCACAAATTTAAAAAAAAATTACAGGCTGTTTTGAGACCCGGTAGCGCTTTCTTCTCAAGCACAAGTCTTACCGGAATAGTTTTATCAAATATTTGATAGGTTAACTTCCTTGAAAGGTTGTAGGAAATGGTTCCAGCCAAGCCTTTGACGAAGAAGCACCCGTGACAATCTATTGAGCATGCTTAATTAACGAGGGGTCAGATAGCCTGACAGTTAAGTGGAGGGGGACACCCGCTAAGCGTTCTCACCAAAATTGCAAAAGTGTTTTCAAATGGCTTCCACAAGGACCAGCCCTGGGCCTTCAATCCCTCTTTCTCAAAAAAAGGATGGATGAAAAGGTTGAGGAAAGGCTTTCTCACCTATGGATAAGACAGATGTGAGTGAGCGGGCTTCTACCCAAGAATCCCAGGCCTGGAAGGGCCCTTAGAGGTCTTCTAGTCCAACCCCCTGCTCAAGCAGGAGACCCTGGACCATTTCAGACCAGTGGTTGTCCAGTCTCTTAAAAACCTCCAGTGTGGAGTGTTCACCACTTCTGGAGGCAAGGAGTTCCACTGGTTAATTGTTCTCACTGTCAGGAAATTCCTCCTTAGTTCCAGGTTGCTTCTCTCCTTGATTAGTCTCCATCCCTTGCTTCTTGTCCTGCCTTCTGGTGCTTTGGAGAATAGCTTGACACCCCCCTTCTTCTTTGGGGCAGCCCCTGAGATACTGGAAGACTGCTATCATGTCACCCCTCGTCCTTCTCTTCATTAAACTACCCCATTCCAGAGGCCTCCTCCTCCTTCTCTCTCTTCTCTCCTTCCAGATGAATTTTAATTATGCGCTCCACTCGAGGAGGCTGCCTGGGAGAGATGAAATATTAATAAAGCCTAAAGCATCCTCCGTGCTTTTGCTTAACAAGCAGAGCTGGTGCTGCAGATGGCAGGTCTAAGCAGGTCTGCTGCTGGAGTGTGGCTGGGGGGGACGGTGTTCCCCCTCCGCAGGGCTTTTCCAGCAGCTGAGAGAGGGCGGGGGAGGGAGGGGGCGGGTGGATGAGAGGCCAGGGAGGGGAGGGGTCCTGCAGAGCAGCGGGGAATCCGCCTTTTCACTCCTGCTCAGTTGCACCAGGTCAGACCTTTGGAGGCAGACTTGATTGCAGCAACAGAGCCATTACTCAGGGCTCCTGCTGGAGGGTCTCTGGTGCAAGAGGTGCTGTTTTAGGACAGGAAGGCAGGAGTCCAAGTGTGACTCGTGCCCTCTGCAGTGACAGGGCAACCCTGGAGTCTTAAAGCTGATGCCAACAAAAGAGGGTATTTAACAGAATAACAGAGTTGGGAGGGACCTTGGAGGTCGTCTAGTCCAACTCTCCACTCAGGCAGGAAACCCTATACCGTTTCAGGCAAATGGCTGTCCAGTCTCCTCTTATAAACTTCCAGTGTTGGAGCATTCACAGCTTCTGGAGGCAGGTTGTTCCACTGGTGAATTGTCCTCACTGTCAGGAAGTTTCTCCTTAGTTCCAGGTTGCTTCTCTCCTTGATGTGTTTCCATCCGCCGCTGACTCGTACTTATGACGGTTGCAGCGTCCCAGGGTCACGTGATCCCCCTTTGCGACCTTCTGACAAGCAAACCCAATGGGAGGGGAAGCCAGGTTCGCTTAAGAACCGTGTTACTAATTTAACAACTGCAGAGATTCGCTTAGCAGCTGTGGCATGAAAGGCCATAAAATGGGCCAGAGCTCACTTATTCTCACTTAGCAACATAAATTTTGGGCAGTCCAGGACTGCCTGTAAACATTTTACCGGGATACACATATTCATCCACTTGCTTTAGTTTTTAAATACAATTTTGATGGAAACGTTGGGAAAGAATTTAAACTCCAGCACAAACTAACAGAAAGTAAGGAAGCGGGTGGGGGGGGGGAGTAAGAAATTAAAGATAAAGCGAAAAGTCCAGGAAAAGAAAAAAAGATGGAGAAAAATAGAAAAGAAAGAAAAAAAAATATGTAAAGAAATGACTTCTGATGTTTTTCACGGCCATAAGTACTGCATATTTTAACCTCTCTCTAAAGTTATAAAACTTTTTATAATCTATGCTAATTCTAATCATCAAAGCCATAAAACACGTTCATTTTTTTCCCCATTTTTATGCAAAACACCCACAAGAGGTTTTTAACCAATAGATGCAAATAAGTGTTTTTTCTTTGATCCCAGAAATTAATGTACCCATCTCGGCAAGATCTGTCCTTTTCACAAAACATTCATCTACATCTCTATCCTTAAAATTATCTCACAGCAATAACCATATACTGAAATAATGTTGGCATTTTTTCCTGTTTATTCATTAGTCCTAAAAGGACACGTTCTGGCTTCAATTGAATATTAATTTTTTAAATCCTCTGCGTCAAATGATATGTATGAATCCGATTTTTAAAAACATTTTTTGCATGATCACCAAGTGGGCTAAAGCGTCCTTCCATGTTGTTCACTTTTTCAACATACATTTAAAATGACTTTATTATACGCTCTAGATAATTTCTCTGGCATCCTATACCGATGATACATTTCTTTTTATAAACATTCTCTTCAAGGCCATAACATAATGTAAATTTCAATGCTTTCAACCACATATTTTCCCATTGATCCATCTGTATATTATAACCAAAATTCTTAGCCCAATTTATCACGCATCCTTTAAGGCAGCGGTCCTCAACCTTGACTTGTGGACTTCAAATCCCAGAATTCCTCAGCCAGCTTTGAAGTCCACAAGTCTTAAAAGTTGCCAAGATTGAGGGACCCCTGCTTTAAGCTGTTTTTCCTCTGCTTCAAAGTTCAATGAAAATTTATACATTTTAGCAATTACAGGTTGTCCTCAACTTACAACGGTCACATTTAGTGACCGTTCAAAGTCACAACGGAACAACAACAAAAAAAAGACTTTTCACCCCTACTACCGTTGCAGCATTCCCCTGGTCACGTGATCAACATTCAAAAATATATATAAATGTATTTAATGAAAGAAAAAAAGGGATAGGTATAAGAATAATCAAAAGAGGGACACACAACTAAATAGATTAATACCAGCAAATAGCTCAAATCTGGAAGGAGAAAATTCAGGAAAGCTGAGGCTTAGAATAAACTAAGACTTGCAAAATTGAGGCGGTTGGCAACAGGTTCATAATTATGACAGTCACTGTGGCCCTTGGGGTGTGTGTCTGATCTCCTTTTGTGACCTTCTGACATGCAAAGTCCATGGGGAAGCCACATTCGCTTTACAACCGTGTTGCGAACTTAACAATATTGAATAGAATAGAATGGAATGGAATGGAATGGAATGGAATGGAACGGAGTGGAGTGGAGTGGAGTGGAGCGGAGTGGAGCGGAGCGAAATGGAATAGAGCTGGAAGGGACCTTGGCGGTCATCTAGTCCAACCCCCGGCTTAAGCAGGAGACCCTTTACCATTTCAGACAGGTGACTGTCTAGTATCTTGTTAAAAACCTCCAGTGATGGAGCACCCACAATTTCTGGAGGCAAGTGGTTCCACTGGTTAATTGTCCTCATTGTGAGGACAATTTTCCTTAATTCCAGGTTGTTTCTCTCTTTGATCAGTTCCCAATCATTGTTTCTTATCCTTCCCTCTGGTGCTTTGGTGAATAACGTGACCCCCCTCTGCCTTGTGGCAGCCCCTCAAATACTGGAACGCTGCTATCATGTCTCCCCTATTCCTTCTTTTCTTTAGACTAGCCAAACCCAAATCCTGCAGCCGTTCTTCGTATGTTTTAGTCTCCAGGCCTTGGATCATCTTAGTTGCTCTTCTCTGAGTTTCTTCCAAACTCTCAACATCTTTTTTGTGATAGGGTGACCAAAATGGGCTGCAGTATTCCAGGTGTGGCCTCACTGGGGTTTTATAAAGTGGTAATAGTACTTCTCGTGATCTTGATTCTATGCCTCTCTTTATACAACCCAGGATTGTGTTTGCTCTTTTTGGCTGCTGCGGCACACAGCTGGCTCATAATCAAGTGATCGTCCACTAGGACTCCCAGGTCCCTCTTACAGTCGCTGTTTTAAACCAGGTCTCGCCTAATCTATACTTGTACCTGTGAATTTTTCCTGCCTAGGTGTTAAACTTTGCTTTTCTCCACTTTGAAATTCATTTTGTTGGATAGGGCCCGTTGTTGAAGTTGGTCGAGATCTTTTTGGATCCTGAGTTTGTCTTCTGGGGTGTTGGCTACTCCTGCCAGTTTGGTGTCATCTGCAAATTTGATGAGTTCTCCTTCTATTCCCTCCTCTAAGTCATGGATGAAGATGTTGAAGTGTTTACTGGGCCTAAGACGGAGCCTTGTGGTGCCCCACTGCTCACTTCCCTCCATGTGGACGTGGTGCCCTTGAGGACTACTCGCTGAGTACGGTTTGCCAGCCAGGTACAGATCCATCTGGCGGTGATGTTGTCTATTCCATCTTTTCCTAGCTTACCAAGGAGTAGGTTGTGGTCTACCTTGTCAAATGCCTTACTGAAGTCTAAGTATACGACGTCCACAGCATTTCGCTGGTCATCTAGTTTAGTCACTCTATCAACCGTTAGCGGAACAACGGTGGCAAGGCAGGTCGTAAAAACGGGGGGAAAATTCACTTTAGCAACTGCCTTGTTTAGCGGTGGAAATTTGGCTCTCAGTTGTGGTGGTGAGGACTCTCCGTCAATAAATGCCATTTTGTTCCCCAGAGTAGTAAAATCAAAGAATTGGGAGGGGTCTCGAGCGGACCGGGAGTGGGACGGGGGGGGGGGAGAGACAGTGTCTCGGGGGAAGCGGGAAGCAACGCTCCGCGGAGCAGTCAGCCGTCAATCCGAAATCCTGACTGAAATCCACGGCGTAAATACAGTTCAAAGAGCGGGTGAAGCCGAGGCTCAGACACCGGGGCAGTCTGGCCGAAAGGGCCCATCGGGTCGCGATCCTGAGGCCTCGAGGAGACCTCGCAGGGAGGGCAAAGGAGAGGTCGAAGCCCCTTGCCCCCCCCCAGCCTCTTGAGCTCAGCCCCGGGGAAGCGGGCGGGGGTCCCGTCGTGGGCCGGGGGGCAGCCGGCGCTTTCCCCTCCCCCGCTGCGGCGCCACAGGACGGGGACCCCTCCGGCGCTCGGTCCGGCCGAGGGTCGCGGCGGCCGCTCGCTCCCCTCGCCTCGGCCGGGGCGGGCTGCCCGGGGGTCCCGGCGGGCGGGGGGCGCAGGAGGTCCCGGTTGGGGAACCGCTGGACCTGCCGGCTGGGCGGGGGCGGGAGTCTTGGTGCGGGGAGGCTACAGGAGGGTCGCGGGGGGGGGGTCAGCAGAGCCCGGCTGGGGGGAGGCGAGGGGGGGCGCTGGAGAGCAGAGAAGCCCCCTCCGCCGGCCGAGCCTCTCCTCCACACCGCGGTCACGTAGGATTGCGTAGAAGGGGCGGGGGGGGGGCTGGAGGGGGGGCTGCCGGGGGATCGGAGGCGCCGCTGTCTCCCCCCTCCGCCGCCCCCGCCGCCGCCGCCGCCCTCCCTTCCTCAGCGCAGCATCTCCCGGGGCGGCGGCGGGGGGGCGGTCGCGCGCCAGAGCCCGCCTTCCCCCGCCGCCGCCGCCACCAGCGCGAGGACGGGCGGCGCCGCTTCGCCTCCGGAGCTGCTGCTGGCCGGGCCTGGCGATGCGGGGGTCGCCGCCGCCTCCTCCTCCTCCTGCTGCTGCTGCTGCTGCTGCCGCCGGGCCCCGCGCCTTGCCCAGGCGCCGCCGCCCCGGGAGGCTGGGCGGCCGGTGCGCGAGAGCCGCCGCCCCGTCGGGCTGCTGAGGCGGCGCCGGAGCCCCGGCCGCTCCTCCGCCTCCTTCCTCCGGGCGAGGCGCTCGGAGCAGCCGCGGCCGCCGCTGCCCCCGTCGGAGCCGGCGAGCGGACGGGGCCGGGGCCGGGCTGGGGTGGAGGGCGCCCTCCCGGCCGTCCCGGGCCCGTCTCCGCCCGCGCCGATGGGGCTCCAGGGCGGCGGGGGCGGCTCGGGCGGCGCCGGCCTGGGCGGCGGCGGCGGCGGCGGCCGGTGAGGATGGGCGCCGGCCTGTGAGCGCCGCCCGCCCCGTCGGCCATGGCCGCGGCCATCGCCAGCTCGCTGATCCGGCAGAAGCGGCAGGCGCGCGAGTCCAACAGCGAGCGCCTCTCCGCCTCCAAGCGCCGCTCCAGCCCCAGCAAGGACGGCCGCTCCCTCTGCCAGAGGCACGTGCTGGGCGTCTTCGGCAAGGTGCGCTTCTGCAGCGGCCGCAAGAGGCACGTCCGGCGGAGGACAGGTGGGTCGCCGGCCCGGAGGGGGGGGACCCGCCGGTCGGCCGCCTGCGCCCACCCCGTCCGCTTGCGACGGCGCCCGGCCGGCCGGCTTTCCCGCGCGCCCCGCCCCTCCCCAGATAGACTGCGCCTAAGCGGGAGGCTCGACCGCCCGGCTACGGACCTCGCTGGGTCCCCGCGTGCCCCCCCTCCCCCGCTCGGGGCGTCGCGTATTGTAGAGAGGTCGGGCGGCGCGGGCTGCGGTGCCAACGCTGTTCCTGGGCGAGGCTGAAGGCCCGGCGGGTCGCCCCGGGCTCCTCTGCCCGAAGGACTCGGTTGGAGCCGGTCCCCTCCGCCCGCTTGGTCTTCCCCGCGGCAGCTGCCCGGGACCACTTTTAACTATGTTGGGAAACCCTGGACGTAGCCAACCTGTGCCCCGACCTGCTCGCCCAGTCCCTTGCTCTTATAATAATAATAGCCGTGTTTCCTCCGCCTCGAGGAAAGTGGCGGCTGCGTCCACACGCAACATTTTCGGCGTGTTAAAAGTTTGGTCTGTCGTGCAAACCTGGTCTTGCTGGGTTAATGGACAGCTGCTGTATTCCAGGAATCCGGGGAGTTCCTTGACGAGGCTGTTGCACGTTGGGTGTGCAGACTACCCCTGGATTGCTGAGTCAGGGTTTCAGCATACCCTACTGGGAAGTTACACAAGGGTGGCTTGCTTCTTAACCAGGAGAAAATGCCCCCTCCCCCCATTTTTCAAACCCGTGTCTTTTGTGTGGGAGGCGGGCGGTGGACCCCCTGTCCTTTGGGCTTTTTGTTGGGGGCTTGTGTGTGCGTGTGCGCGTGCGCGTGCGTTCATGCTGGTGCAGCTTCCAGCTTCAGATCTGGCTGGGCTGGTTCATTGCAGTTTGCACAGAAGTAAATGCTGCATCAAGTTGCCCTCAAACCTGGCCAAGCGACTGGACAGTGGCCGCCCAGTTGTGGGAGGAAAGGCATGGCAGCCCCAGCTGAGTGTCCAGCTGAGCCGTTGACCCAGTGAGGGACCCAGGGTTGGGTCAGCAGAGTTAGAGCCCAACTTGCTTTGGATTGTTATGGATCGGTGTGTTCGGTCAATCCCTAATGAGTTGGTGTGGGGTAATTTGCTGGTTGTGATGGGTTTGGGGTGTGTGTGGGGGGGAACAAGGGGTGTCCTGCCAGCTGTGACCTCATGGCCCAAAGGATAGCCATTCTTTGTCCTTTGCACAATGACGTAATTCTGCTTCCCACGGGATCTTAATGCCTCTGCCTGTAAAATGGGAATATATTTGAGAGGTCCTTGATCCTCTCTGGGCTGGGTTCTTTTCTTGCAGACATTTCATGACCCAACTAGGTAACATCATCAGTGCCAGAAGGGACAGGGGCTTGCAGAGAGGAGGAGGAGGAGGAGGAGGAGGAGGAGGAGGAGGAGGAGGAGGAGGGCTGTGGGGTCCTTGGTGCTCTCTGAGCTTGGTTGTTTTCATGCAGATGTTTCATTACCCAACTTGGTAACATCAGGGCTAGTCAACCCTGAGCTATGAATGTTCCCCTTTATTGGAAATATCTTTCCTCTTCAGGCTAATCTGGAAGGGGACTTTGGGAGTTTCTCGCACCCGGCTCTTGGCTGGAGAAAATGATTCCATTATGGGTCTCTTCCCATAATTCCCATAATTCAGTTCCACTTAATCGGGGATCCCTTCATCCATGCTGGTCTTTCTCCCTCTGTTCAATAAAAGGCAATGCAAAGATCTGGCCTCTTTGCATCGATCTCAGGTGTATAGTGTGTGTGTGTGTGTGTGTGTGTGTGTGTGTGTGTGTACAGGAACTGTTTACTCAGCATATCTCAGAGGCTTTTTCTCACCTGAGTTGCTCAGGGTGGGCTCAGAGCAAAACAGCTGGAATTTCTTCTGCTTAGCATTTGCTTGGAAGGAGCCTGAGTCTTAGCTCAACCACCCGTGTTTCTCTGCACAACCCCAAAATGGCTGACTTGGTTCTCACCCTTTAGTTGTGCTTTGCTTTGTTCTGCTGAGGTTGGGATCCCTCTCGTAGGCTGGGTCACGGCACAGGATCCCCTGGGGGTCCGGAGACTCTTCGCAGGAGAAATGGTTCAGCTGTGCGGTTCAAAGAGGTCTCACTTAGAGGAAGGAAGGAAGAAATATAGAATAGAATAGAATAGAATAGAATAGAATAGAATAGAATAGAAAAACACACAGGAAGGATACATTCATGTTACACCGATAGTCCTTGACTTACGACCACAACTGAGCCCAAAATCTATGTTGCTAAGTGAAACGTTGTGAGTTTTGGCCCATTTTATGATTTTTTTTCTTGCCACCGTTCTTAAGTGAATCGCTGCAGTTGCTAAGTTAGCAAGCGAATCTGGCCTCCCCCTTGATTTTGCTCATCAGGAGGTCGCAAAAGGGGACCACGCGACACTGTGACCGTCATAAATGCGAGTTGGTTGCCAAGCATTTAAATTTTGACCGCGGGGATGTTGTGATGGTCGTGGGTTCGAAAAACAGTCCAAAGTCACTTTTTTTCAGCACTGTCATGACTTTTTTTTATTGAAAAGTTTTACAATAGATTTTTGAATACAAAAAACCCCCCTCCTCCCCCTCCCCTCTCCCCAACCCCTCCCTCCCCTCCCCTCCCCCCTCCCCAACTTCCCAGAGCTGAATACAGGGTATAAAAATACATACAAGCATAATCTAAAATATGCTAACAACAATAAGACATTAGATTCTATCGCACTTTAACTCTCCATCGTCAAAATATTAATAAAATAACTACTAACTACTTATACATCATATAGATCCACTACTTATTCAAATGCTAAATGAAACTTTTTATTCCTATATTTATTCTGGATATAATCAATCCATCTCCTTCATTCCACAATGTATCTCTGTTGCGACTGATCTTTCAAATACGCTGAAATCTTTGCCATCTCCGCCAAGTTAGAAACTTTTAAAGTCCATTCTTCTATAGTCGGAAGTTCCTCCTTCTTCCAATATTGCGCTACTAAAAGTCTCGCTGCCGTAATTAAATTGAACATCAACTTAATATCTATAACAGTAGTATCTGTAATAATACCCAATAAAAACAATTGTGGAGAAAACTTTATCCTTTTCTTAAATATCTTTTGCATATTCCACCAAATTTTAATCCAAAAAGCTTTAACCTTTTTACAAGTCCACCATATATGAAAATACGTTGCATCCTCACAACCACACCTCCAACATTTGGGCTGGCACTGTCATGACTTGAAACAGTCACTAAACGAGCGGTTGTACATCGAGGACTGCCTGTATGCGACCGGTTCAGGGTGCATGTGTGTCGCACAAGCAGTGCGTGGGGCATTGTGTGAACCCTGGACTGGAAGACAGTTCCAAGTTCGAGTAAGTTTATTCCCGTCAAAGACCAGAGACCAGCAAAAGTTAAAAACACTCGAGGAATATCCGGTAAAAAACCTCCAAAGTAAAATAATAAATAACAGATAAAATCTATATTAAAATCACAATTTGGCACCCAGCCTGTCAGTGGCACACGAGCAAAACGCAGCAGAACTATACCATAATAATAAATCCTTAAACTGAGTTCCCACGGTCATTAAATACTAAAAGGCAAAGGAATAGCAATGCAAAAGGCTTTGCTGCATTAGTTGTGTAAAACAGCTAACCTGAATTAATCGCATGTTTTAAACTAGAAGACGGGTTTGTTTGTTTTTTTCCTGCAGTGACCCCCATCTCTGGAACATCCTCCCCTCAGAGTCAATAATAATAATAATAATAATAATAATAATAGTAGTAGTAGTAGTAGTAGTAGTAGTAGTAGCAGCAGCAGCAGCAACGATGGTGCATTGGAAGATCTGCAAGAATTATCATTTGCCTGTAAGCAAGAACTGGTGGGATCATAAAATAGAGAAAGTCATAGAAAATGATAAAGTTAAACTGCTCTGGGACTTCAGAATTCAAACAGACAGGCACCCGCAACACAACACCCCAGACTTAACAATTGTCGATAAGAAAGACAAAAAAGTCTGGATAGTGGACGTGGCAGTGCCTGGAGAAGATAGCAAAATACAAAGACCCACAAATAGAAATAGAAAGACTGTGGCAAAGGCAAGCAAGGGTGGTACCAATAGTAAGAGGTTCCTTGGGTGCAATCCCAAAACAACTGGAGCACCGCTTGGACACCATCATCGGCACTGACAAATTCGCCATCAGTCAATTGCAAAAGGCAGCCTTACTAGGAACTGCTTCCATCCTGCGACGAGATCTCTAATACCATCAAACATCCACATCTGTCTATCCCAGGTCCTTGGTAAGGACTCAATAGGTAGACAAAAATGCCAAATCCAGTCTGAACATCTGGCTGACTGTGTGAAGAATAATAATAATAATAATAATAATAATAATAATAATAATAATAATAATAATAATAATAATAATAATAATAATAATATCCTAGTGGCCAGCGAGGAGAGAAAGGTCTCCTCTTCTGGACCAGTCAACAATGGCACTGACAAAAGTGACTTACCACCATTTCTCATGCTGATGACCGTTGCAGCATCCCCCTGGTCACATGATCAAAATTTGGATGCTTTGCAACTGGTTCATATTTATGATGGTTGCTGTCTCCTGGGGCCATGTGATCACATTATAATAATAAAAATAATCATAACAATGATAATAGTGAGGGGTGCTCACACCCCTGGGGGGTGCAAGATTATATTCCAGGGGGTGCAAAAACCTCAAAATTATAGTGTACATCCATAATTGGTTGTCGTTATTTCAAACTCTTGTAAGGGGTGCGAGAATATATCAGACGTTCTAGGGGTGCGGGGTATAGAAAAGGTTGGGAACCATGCCCTATACTATTTCAGACAAACTCCAGTTTCTTCTTAAAAACTTCCAGTGTTGGAGCTTTCACAACTTCTGGAGGCAGGTAGTTCCACTGATTAATTGTTCTCACTGTTTGTGACCTTGCTGACAAAGAAAGCCACTCGGGGGTCCCGTGAAAAGCTTTGCCTGCTCCCGACATTTCCAAATGTCTTTTGGGTGAGAAGATTCGGGATCGGGCAGATCTTTGGACCCCAGCAGGAAACTCGCCTGCCCTGTGCCTGGTTGGGATTCAGGCAGGCTTCCTCTACCTCTTGACCCTTTTCATCTACCTACCCCCCCTCCTCAAAATACCACTGCTCAGCTCTTCCACGGTTTTTCTAGAACAAAGTGACAATTGGCATTATTTTAAAAGAGGAGGAGGAGGGGGGGGAATGGTGGTAGAGAAGGAGAAGGAGAAAGACGAGGAGCGATGGTGGTGAGAAGGAAGGGAGGAGGAAGAGGATGAGTGGCGGAGAAGGGCAAGGAAAATAGCACGTAGGCTTTTACACCGATTCGCGGCGCTTTACAGCCCTCTCTAAGCGGTTTACAAGAGTCAGTGTTGTTTGCCCCCAACAATCTGGGTCCTCCTTTTCCCGACCTCGGAAGGATGGAAGAACGAGTCGACCTGGAGCCTTCAGGATCAAGGTTGGATGGTCAGGGTCGAACTGCCGGCAGTCGGCAGAATTAGCCTGACGTGCTGCGTTTCTAAGCTGGTGGTGGAGGAGGAGAAATTGTGGTGGGGGTGGAGAAACGCCACTATAACTAGTGAATTAGCAGATTTTCTGCCTTAGCGCTATATGCTGAATAAATAGGCAGAGCTCACATAACACTCTCTAAGCCATCATCAAGCCGACAAATAACCCCCATCCCCCAGAGGAGCCTTGTGCCAATGTACTGCTAGACCAGGGGTAGGCGACCTTGGCTCTTTTATGACTCGTGGACTCCAACTCCCAGAATTCCTCAGCCAGCGTGGGAGAATATGACCCCTTCTTGACTTGCGGACTTCAACTCCCAGAATTCCTGGGTCAGCATGGGGAAACTATGGCCCCTTCATGACTTGAGGACTTCAAGTCCCAGAATTCCTGCGTTAACATGGGAGAACTATGGCCCCTTCATGACTCGTGGACTTCAACTCCCAGAATTCTTCAGCCAGCGTCCCTGGCTGAGGAATTCTGGGAGTTGAAGTCCACAAGTCAAAAAGTGCCCAAGGTTGGGGGACCCTTGCTCTAATGTTTAAAGAAAAAAATAAATCCTTCTTTTCCAAAGAAGATTCAGCTTGGCGTTTGAAGGTTGTGTTTGTGTGTGTGTGCGTGTGCAGAAGAGACGAGAAGCTGCCTCCTGCAGCCTCGTCCATCTTCGAAGCGTTTGATAACTCAGCTCTTTCTGAAACATTCCTGGCTGGTCCAAGGGTTGACCACTCGTGCCATTTTGGCTTGGATGGAGACCAAGGAAGGCATTCAGGAAATACACTTTGAGCAACTCGTGGGCCAGGAGACGCTGCAGGGAGGGTTTCTGCTGGTCTCCTCTTGGTGTAACCCCGTTTTAGCGTCTCCTGCCACAGCGTTTGGGCCCTGGGCCTGCAGGAGAGATGTAGGGTTTTTTTGGGGTGTGTTTCCTTGTGTTTGAGGGCCCGTTTCTGGGCCTCTCCTCGGCTCTCTGGCTTTTCAAAGCGAGGCTTTCTTGTGGTCCGCCTTGAATCCAGTGGGAAGCTGGCGTGCTGCGAAACACAGCCCATCATCCTAGCCTCCTCTTATTGGCAAAAATGCCTCGCAGCCCCCCAGGGCACTTTTGTAAAAATGTCAGGTGGCTACAACTCAGGGCTTTGCTTGGAAGCCTGTCCCCCCGCCCAGAAACAATGGAAAGGTAAGTTGCGGCAGCAGGGACCATCCTGGGGGGAAGCCACGGGGTGGGGGGGATGGGAGGGTGGGAGGGAGGAGGTGTTTGGCTTGTGATGGATCAACTAGTGCACTTTTTGTCCCTTTTGTTTTGAAAGTGTGTATGGTTTATGGGTGAGCTAACCAGGCTGTGTTTTGCCTATGCAAGATCTCCCTCTCTCTCCCTCCCTCCCTCCCTCTCCCATTTTCTCTCCCTCCCTCCCTCTCCCTCCCCTTCTCTCTCTTTCCCTCCCTCCCTCCCTCCCTCCCTCTCTCTCTGTGGTATAGAGGGCTTGTCTCATTTGCTTGCATGTGTGTGTGCATTTTTTCCGAATTTGTTAGAACTTTATTTAGGCAACTACACGGGGCGTGGTAATGCGATGCCGGAAAGGCCTTGGGAGACGGAGGAAAAGAACACAGAGATAAGAGATCGTGTAGCCTCCGGCTGCATAGTGGGTGGGGAAAGAAAGTCAGAAGGGACCCTGCCTAGTTTCTCCGGCTGTAAAAGAGACGGCGGGAGATTCGTCCTTTCAAACCTGCAAGATTCTTTCAGTAAAGTAGAATTATCTGGTCGTGATTCCCATCTGGTTTATTCTGGGAGGCCGATAGGCTTGAGACTATTTCTGCCATCACTGGGGTCTTTTTAAAGAAGAGACGGGACAGCCACCTGTCTGAAATGGTAGAGGGTCTCCTGCCTGAGCAGGGGGTTGGACTAGATGACCTCCGAGGTGCCCTCCCAGCTCTATTCCGATTCTGATTCTGAATCCAAATTCTACGGCAGTGTCTTCCTTTACCCTCACTCATTTTCCTTTTAACTGATGAGTTTGCTATTGCAGTTATTTGTCTGCTTATTATTTACTAAATTTGTACGCCGACGTGACCCTGGGCTAGTCACCATTCTGTGCGTGGATGAGCACACCCACGGCTGCCGTGTTGTGAGATTGCCTGCAGTATTCCTGGTTGTACGGATACCTTTGAGGCCCACCCAGTCACCCCAAAGGTATGGAGGGTCTCTGCCCCCTGTTATCCTGGCTACGGTGGGAAATTGGCAGTTGGCGGGCCCAATCTGCCTCTGTGATGTTGTGATGCCACAGAACGTCCAGACATTCAGGCTGTGGGCAGGACGAGAGAGAGTTGGAAATTGTGATGGGAATGGAAAGTTACTGTGCTAATGAAATTGGGGGTGGGGGTGAGGAAGAGATCTTAAAAAGATCTGGCCTGGAAGATCTGCCCGCATCTTCTCCCAAGTAAAGGCACGTTGGGCGTGCAAATCCTTTGCCAAGCAAGCGTCCAAGGAATCCAGAGGCTTGATTTTAATTTCCCAAATGGAATTAATGAGATTACAGGGGCATAAAACCTGTCGCTCGGAGATATTTCCTTCTTGGCTTCCACAGGCTCTTGGGAGCCCCCCCCTGCCCCCCGCCCCCCGGGGGCCCTGGCTCACCTGTCTTCTCTTAGCATCTTCTGGGAATTTAGCATTTAGTTTTAGTTTAGTTTTATTAAATTTTTATACCGCCCTTCTCCCGAGAGACTCAGGGCGGTGAACAGGGCATATGATAAAAATACAAAACTACAAAAGTTAAAATAGAATTAAATTAATGCCCAAGATAAAACAATAAAATATACAAATATTTAAAACCCAAATTAACTCCCCATCAGGCCAGGCCAGCTTGTTCAAATAGGTAGGTCTTTAACCCGCGCCGGAAGGAGCGGAGATCCGGTGCCATCCGGAGCTCCACCGGCAGTTGATTCCACAAAGCCGGGGCGCCCACAGAGAAGGCCCTCCCCCTGGGGGCCACCAGCCGGCATTCTCTGACCGGAGGCACCCTGAGGAGGCCCTCTCTGTGGGCACGCACAGGGCGGAGGGGAGTTGACGCCGGCAGCAGGCTCATATACCGCCCCATAGCACTCTTTGGGGGGGGGGAAAGTATTATTTGCACATGGAAGTATTATTTGCACATTGCCCCTAACAATCTGGGTCCTCGTTTTAATGACCTCAGAAGGATAGAAAGCTGAGTCAATCTAGAGCCCCCCCCCCCGGATTGAACTGCAGGCTGTGGGCAGAGACGGTTGGTCTGTTTCATCTTTCCCAGAAAGTCCCAAAGATGCTGTTTTTCAGGAGGCAACTGGACTTTCTTGTTTTTCCTTTGAAGACGTTTCCCTTCTCATCCCAGAAGCTTCTTCAGCTCTGACTGGATGGTGGAGAAGGGAAGGATTTATACTCCTTGCAGACAGTGGGTTATTTGCCCTCTTTTAGAGGGCCGTTGAGGCCACCTGGAGGCTTACCTGTGTCCTTGGGGTCACCTGAGCGGTGCAAATGGGGGTGGAGTCCTTTCAGCAGTTCCAAGGAGGCTCCACCCCCATTTGCACCGCTCAGGTGAACCCGAGGACACAGGTAAGCCTCCAGGTGGCCTCAACGGCCCTCTAAAATTGCAAATGACCAGCTGGCTGCAAGGAGTATAAATCCTTCCATTTCCCCACCATCCAGTCAGAGCTGAAGAAGCTTCTTGGAGGAGAAGCGAAACGTCTTCAAAGGACAAAGAAAGGAAAGTCCCGTTGCCTCCTGAAAAAGCAACTTTGGGACAACCATCACCTGGAGGACGGAGAATCTCCACAGACGTTTCTCCACAAAATACACCTTTGTCCAGCTGCCACTTCTGCAGATGTGTTTTGCTCATCGGTTGGGTCTCCCGGTGGTTGGTTGTCGCATCACTTGAAGGCATCTGCACCAAGGAAGGATTCTGGCAGTTTCCTCGTGTCAGGTGCAAGCCGTCAGAGCTGCTTGTAAATAGCTAAAGTAAGCAACTTTATTGATGTCTGCTCAAGTTACAAGAAGCTCCCAAGCCTGGTGGCCTTCTCCTGGCAACGACCACGTGTGGTTCATGGATGTCGAGTAGGTCAAGCTTATGCAATTTATGACTTGTGCAAGGGACCCCAAGTTGGCCCTGGTTTGACCCGTTCTTCTAGCTTGGGGGACAGTTTCCCAAGAACCCAAAAGCCTCCTCAGGCACCAGGAAATTCACAGGCTGGTGAGAATAACTCATACCATCAGGCAGGAACCAGGTTGCACTGGAAGCCTCACATTCTCAATCAATCATTCGGAATAGAGCTGGAAGGGACCTTAGAGGTCTTCTAGTCCAACCTCATGCTCAAGCAGGAGACCCCAATCAATTTAGAATGGAATGGAATGGAATAGAATAGAATAGAGAATTATGGGAATAGAATAGAATAGAATAGAATAGAATAGAATAGAATAGAATAGAATCTGGAAGGGACCTTGGAGGTCTTCTAGTCCAGCCCCCAGCTTGAGCAGGAGAACCTACACCATCAGAGACAGGTGATTGTCCAGTCTCTCCTTAAAAACCTCCAGTGATGGAGCGCCCACGGTTTCTGGAGGCAGGTTGTTCCACTGGTTGACTGTCCTCACTGTCAGGAAGTTTCTCCTTAATTCCAGGTTGCTTCTCTCCTTGATCAGTTTCCAACCATTGTTTCTCATCCTTCCCTCTGGTGCTTTGGAGAATAACGTGACCCCCTTTTCTTTGTGGCAGCCCCTCAGATACTGGAATACTGCTATCATGTCTCCCCTATTTCTTTGTTTCTTTAGACTGGCTAAACCCAAGTCCCCCAGCCGTTCTTCATATGTTTTAGTCTCCAGGCCTTGGATCATCTTAGTTGCTCTTCTCTGAATTTCTTCCAAACTCTCAACATCTTTTTTGTAATAGGGTGACCAAAATTGTCTGCAGAATTCCAGGTGTGGCCTCACTAGGGCTTTGTAAAGTGGTACTAATACTTCACGTGATCTTGATTCTATGCCTCTATACAACCCAGGATTGTGTTAGCTTTTTTGGTTGCTGCTACACACTGCTGGCTTAGAGTTAAGTGATCCACCCCTTTCTAGCTTACCAAGGAGTAGGTTGCGGTCTACTTTGTCAAATGCCTTACTAAAATCTAGGTATACTACCTCCACTGCGTTTCGTTGGTCTACTAGTTTAGACAATTTGAGACAAGTGACTGTCCAATCTCTTCTTAAAAACCTCAAATGATGAAGCACCTACAACTTCTGAAGGCAAGTCTTTCCACTGATAAATTGTGCTCACTGTCAGGAAATTTCTCCTTAATTCCAGGTTGGTTCTCTCCTTGATTAGTTTGCATCCACTGTTTCTTGTCCTGCCCCCTGGTGCTTTGGAGAAGAGGTTGACCCCCTCTTCTTTATGGCAGCCCCTCAAATACTGGAACGCTGCTTTCATGTCAGCCCTAGTTCTTCTTTTCTCTAGACTGGCCATTTCCTGCTAGTTCCTGCAACCGTTCTTCATGTGTTTTAGTCTCCAGGCCTTTAATCATCTTAGTTGCTCTTCTTTGCACTTTTTCCCAAGTCTTCTCCGCAAAGGAGGTCTACTCAGTCTTCAGTCTGTCCATTAAGTTCAGCATTTCCTTGCCCTGAGTAGTGACTGTTGGTCTTAGGAATCTTTTAAGCTTGTTGTCAACTTTTTGAGAATAGGGGTCAGCCTATTCTCCAAAGCACCTTTGAAAGCCAGAAACACATCTTTGCTTATTTCTGTCTGGGTTATAGGCGTGTGACAGGCTCACAGTGCTTTGTGGCATGTGTAGAGTCTAGAAATATCGGTGGCCAATGTCTTTGATGGACACCTCTGTTGCAGTCCCCTGTGGTGGACTTGAACACCAGCCCAGCCCTCAGGCTGATGCATGTCTGGCCTTACTGTTTAACTGGCCTGTTATATAACCAGGTGTTGTGTGAATGGGTCCCAAATTGACAGGACGTTGGCATGGTGACCCCTCCACATGTCTCATCAGGAGCTGCAGGCCCATTTAGCAGACCAGGAACCAGCCAGGAACGTGAGGTTCCTCAAAAGCTTGACCTCAGATCTGGGTTTGAAATTAGTTGCCTTTGGTGTTTGTTTTTTTAAATACAGACTTCAGCCTCTTGGGAGGACCAATTATTGGGAACACAGCAGGTGAGAAAGTGGAAATTTATCTCTTTTGTCATTTGCCACCTTCGTCACTCTGATGCGTCTCTGTTTGTATGGGGAGAACGATTCCTGCTGTGGCCATTTAGAACTTCCCACCCGTGGCAGATTCTATCTTTGGAGGTCTTAATTTTCACCTGAAGGATCCTCCTGGCATCCTTGATCATTATCCAGGCCCTGCATTGGTGCTTTGTCTCTTCATAAAGTCTGCAGGCTGCGTCTACTTTGGCTGTGGGTGGGCACCAGTTGCGGCCACAGCAGCCTTGCTCTATTGTCACTCAGCTGGATTCCTTGTGAGGAACAAAAGGATGAAAATGGTGGGCTTAACCTCCCAACCTGGAAAGAGCAGGAAACCCATCCCTCCATGGGGTTGCAAGAGAATATCGGCCGTTTCCAGGTGACTTTGAGACTTTGAGCTCAGAATTGTCAGGTTGTGAGTTCCAACACAACTGAACATGTTCTGTTGAGGGAGGTTGTACTGCGTCAGGGATGGGGAACAAAGGCCCCTTTATGACTTGTGGACCTCAACTCCCAGAATTCCTGAGCCAGCATGGGGAATGACGGCCCCTTTATGATTTGTGGACTTCAACTCCCAGAATTCCTGAGCCAGCATGGGGAATGACGGCCCCTTTATGACTTGTGGACCTCAACTCCCAGAATTCCTGAGCCAGCATGGGGAATGACGGCCCCTTTATGATTTGTGGACTTCAACTCCCAGAATTCCTCAGCCAGCATGGGGAATGACGGCCCCTTTATGATTTGTGGACTTCAACTCCCAGAATTCCTGAGCCAGCATGGGGAATGACGGCCCCTTTATGATTTGTGGACTTCAACTCCCAGAATTCCTGAGCCAGCATGGGGAATGACGGCCCCTTTATGACTTGTGGACCTCAACTCCCAGAATTCCTGAGCCAGCATGGGGAATGACGGCCCCTTTATGATTTGTGGACTTCAACTCCCAGAATTCCTGAGCCAGCATGGGGAATGACGGCCCCTTTATGATTTGTGGACTTCAACTCCCAGAATTTCTGAGCCAGCATGGGGAATGACGGCCCCTTTATGACTTGTGGACCTCAACTCCCAGAATTCCTGAGCCAGCATGGGGAATGACGGCCCCTTTATGATTTGTGGACTTCAACTCCCAGAATTCCTGAGCCAGCATGGGGAATGACGGCCCCTTTATGATTTGTGGACTTCAACTCCCAGAATTCCTGAGCCAGCATGGGGAATGACGGCCCCTTTATGACTTGTGGACCTCAACTCCCAGAATTCCTGAGCCAGCATGGGGAATGACGGCCCCTTTATGATTTGTGGACTTCAACTCCCAGAATTCCTGAGCCAGCATGGGGAATGACGGCCCCTTTATGACTTGTGGACTTCAACTCCCAGAATTCCTGAGCCAGCATGGGGAATGACGGCCCCTTTATGATTTGTGGACTTCAACTCCCAGAATTCCTGAGCCAGCCATGCTGGCTCAGGAATTCTGGGAGTTGAGGTCCACAAGTCATAAAGGGGCTTCGTTTCCCCAGCCCTGCACAACGTGGCATCTGAAGTTGTGATCAACTAATTCCCCCAAAGAGTAGCCAGGAATTCTTTGTGGAATAAAGGTAGCCTTCAACGCCCAAACCTTCCACTGTTAAGCACAACCATCGTTAAGTGAGCGTTGTCCCATTTTACGACCTTTCTCGCCACACTTGTTAAGCTAGTAACGTGTCTGTTATAAGGGAATCTGGCTTCCCTCTTGACTTTGCTTGTCCGGAGGCTGCAAAAGGAGATCACATGACCCCCGGGACATGCCCTGGGGACGCTGCGACGACGGTCGTGTGTGAAAACCAGTCATAAGTCAAGATTCTCAGTCACGCAGGTCGTGGTTATTATCCCAAAGGTGGTTTTCCACGAGGCAACTGGACTTTCTTGCATTTTTTTTTAAAAACAAACAAACAAACAGTTTGTCTCGTGAAAAAAGCTCCTTTGGGATGGTCACAACTCATTTTTTTTCCAGCGAACGGTCACTAAATGAATGGTTGTACGTCCAGGGTTACCTTCGCGTCTCCTGCCGCCCTCTCTGCCTCTTGGGTGGCATCGCTGAAATTTCCTTTACGAGGAAGAAACGTCTAATCTGTACAAATGCGGTCTTGATCTCTGAACTAACACATCGTCATTCTTCACCTCCTTAGAAGCTGTCACTTACCCAAATTGATTTTCCTCCCCCCCCCCACCCCGTGAAGCAGCTAGTGTGAGTGTGCGGAGAAGGAGGACGACAAGTGGGTGGGAGGAACAGCTCTTTCGGACGGGAGGGTGGGCTGCCGCCGTTGGGAGTCTGATGGCTCTCCAGAGATTGTTTTTGAGGTTGCGGGGGGGGGGGGGAGGCAGGTTGGGTTTGGGTAAATCTCCAGCCGGCTTTGCACTTTGCAGCCGAGATGGTTTTCCTTTGCAAAGTGAAAAATGAGAATGTGCACGGAGAGCTCCCCTTTTGATTTAGCAGGGTGAGCTCTGGGAAACGAACCCTGAAGGTGAAAAATTAAACCAAGGACGGCCTTTTGTGATCGGCTTGCAGCACGGAGAGGGTGGGAGACCAGCTTCAAGATGCGGGGACAGGGGGGGAGCAGGGGTCCCCAACCCCCTGTCCGTGGACCGGTACCGGGCCCTGGCCCGCCAGCAACCGGTCCGCACAAACAAGCAAAGCTCCATCCGCCGGATGCAGGCGGCACACGAAACCAGTCCCCAGGAAAAGGCCTCTCTCCACGGACCCCAAAGGTTGGGGACCTCTGCTTGTAGAGAACGAAAGCTGAGGACTGGGAAGAGGTCTCCCTTCTACTTTTTGAAAGCCAAATTCACATTTATATAAGAAAAAGAAAAAAAAATAGTAAAGAGATGATGGAGAACTTTAGTGGAGGGGTCCTGGGTGCTCTCTGAGCTTGGTGACGTTCTGGCAGATGTTTCATGACCCACCCAGGTTACATCATCAGTGCTAGAAGAGAGAGGGGTTTGTGGAGAAGAGGAGGAGGAGGAGGAGGAGGAGGAGGAGGAGGACCGCGGGGTCCTTGGCTCTTCCTGAGCTTGGTGGCACACAAAGAGGTATTCCATTCCGTTCTCTCTTCTCTTCTCTTCTCTTCTCTTCTCTTCTCTTCTCTTCTCTTCTCTTCTCTTCTCTTCTCTTTTTATTTTATTCTATTCATTCTCCTCCCCTCCCCTCCCTTCTCTTCTCTTCTCTTCTCTTCTCTTCTCTTCTCTTCTCTTCTCTTCTCTTCTCTTTTTATTTTATTCTATTCATTCTTCTCCCCTCCCCTCCCCTCCCCTCCCCTCTCTTCTCTTCTCTTCTCTTCTCTTCTCTTCTCTTCTCTTCTCTTTTTATTTTATTCTATTCATTCTTCTCTTCTCTTCTCTTCTCTTTTTATTTTATTCTATTCATTCTTCTCCCCTCCCCTCCCCTCCCCTCTCCTCCCTTCCCTTCCCTTTCCTTCCCTTCCCTTCCCTTCCCTTTCCTTCCCTTCCCTTCCCTTCCCTTCCCTTCCCTTCCCTTCCCTTCCCTTCCCTTCCCTTCTCTTCTCTTCTCTTCTCTTCTCTTCTCTTCTCTTCTCTTTTTATTTTATTCTATTCATTCCCCTCCCCTCCCCTCCCTTCCCTTCCCTTCCCTTCCCTTCCCTTCCCTTCCCTTCCCTTCCCTTCCCTTCCCTTCCCTTCCCTTCCCTTCCCTTCCCTTCTCTTCTCTTCTCTTCTCTTCTCTTCTCTTCTCTTCTCTTCTCTTTTTATTTTATTCTATTCATTCCCCTCCCCTCCCTTCCCTTCCCTTCCCTTCCCTTCCCTCCTCTCCTCTCCTCTCCTCTTCTCTCCCCTCCCTCTCCCATTCAAATACGTAGGACCTCAACTCCCATCATCACCCATCCATCCACTCATCTTCCCTGCTTGAAAGGCTTCTCTGGAGTTCCTGGCAGCGCTTCCCAGATTCTGGCAGCAGCTGCTTTGCTCGGATGGGGGGGGGGGGGGAACATCCTTTTTCTGCCAAAACGACGAGGATGTTTCCTGCTTGGCATCCGGCTTCCTCCCAATTCACTTTTCTTCTGACCAGGCTGGAGCTTCGGATTGGGAAATGGGCCGATGAGTCAGCGGCCTCTCCTGTGCCTCTCTTTATGAATCTGCACTTCAAGGAGGAGGAATGAAAGAGGAGGGGTTGGTTTTGTGAAAGAGGAGTCTTCCTCTGGACCAGAGAGGGCTCTTCCAGAAAGATACCCCACCCCCCGAGAAACGAGGGTCAGGCAAGCCAGACCCCCAACAGCTCTCCTCTTACAGGGGCTTCACGGTCACTTTCAATCAGAACAGAGCTGGGAAGGGACCTTGGGGGTCTTCTAGTCCAACCCCCTGCTCAAGCCGGGGACCGTAGAACATTCCGGACAAATGGCTGTCTAATCTCTTCTCAAAAGCCTCCCTCCCACAACTTCTGGAGACAGGTTGTTCCACTGGTTAATTGTTCTAACTGTCAAGAAATTTCTCTCTTAGTTCTGGGTTGCTTCTCTCCTTGATTGGTTTCCATCCGTTGCTTCTTGTCCTGCCTTCAGGGGCTTTGGAGACCCCCCCTCTTCTTTGGGGCAGCCTCTCAAATACTGGAAGATGCTATCCTGTCACCCAGGTCCTTCTTTTCTCTGAACTGGCCATACCCAAATCCTGCAAGAGTTCTTCATATGTTTTGGTCTCCAGGCCTTTAATCATCTTAATTGCCGTTTTTTGCACTTTTTCCAAAGTTGCAACATCTCTTTTATATCGCGGTGACCAAAACTGGATGCCATATTCCAGGTGTGGCCTTACTAAGCCTTTATAAAGCGGTACTAATACTTCGGTGATCCTGATTTTACGCCTCTGTTTATACAACCCAGGATTGTATTAGCCTTTTTGGCGGCTGCTGCACACGTCTGGCTCATAGTCAAGTGATCGTCCACTAGGACTCCAAGGTCCCTCTCACAGTTATAGTATTTGAGCCAGGTCTCACCCAATCTGTGCGTTTGGTTTTTCCTGCCTAAATGTAAAACTTTGCTTTTCTCCACATTGAAACTCATTTTGTTGGATAGGGCCCGTTGTTCTAGTCGGTCAAGATCTTTTTGGATCCTGAGTTTGTCTTCTGGGGTGTTGGCTACTCCTGCCAGTTTGGTGTCATCTGCAAATTTGATGAGTTCCCCCTTCTACTCCCTCCTCTAAGTCATGGGTGAAGATATTGAAGAGTTTACTGGGCCTAAGAGGGAGCCTTGTGGTGCCCCACTGCTCACTTCCCTTGTTGTGATTCAGGGTCAGCCTGTGGGTTCGGCAGTTGGGTCGGACGACTCAGAGGAGGAGGAGGGGGGTGTTGAAGACCTTGCTGAGGGGGTTGAAGATCTTGCTGATGAGAACCCTCAGCCAGGCCCCTCCCACCTGGTCACGAGGGAGACCCAGCTGTGTGAGCCTGACAGCGTGGATGAAGATGACCCACAGCTGGCCCTGTTCAAGGACGCCCGACGCAGGAGGCAGTCAATCAGGATTAAACAGAGGAAGGCAATGGGGCTTCTCAGAAGGAGGCAGAGAGAAGCCACGCCCTGAACTCTATATAAGGGGAATGTGTGGGGAGGGCTGGTTTGCTGAAGGCAACCGCTTGGATAGTTCGTGTTTCTTAAAGCTCCTGTTTCTTGGTTCATGTCTTGTTTGTTTTTGTAGCTATAAATTTGGCAGGCGTAATTCCAGCCTCTTGCAGTTTGTAAAGGGGTTGTCCCTGCCTTTTCTGCAGGGCCGGTAGCAGGCTGGTACAGAACATCCCTCCATGTGGGTGTAGTGCTGGACTACTCGCTGAGTACGGTTTGTCAGTCCATTGCAAATCCATCTGGTGCTGATGCTGTCTATCCCACCTTTTTCTAGCTTACAGATATTTCTAATTTACGTTTTTCTAGTTGGCGCTTCCGTGGTACCTGCATACAGAGACTTGGAAGGCCCATTGTGCCACTTGCTTTCTACTAATAATTGTAGGGTAGCAACAGCTGCAGAGCCGAGCTGAGAGTTAGCCAATGGGAATGGGAGGCGGTGCCACAGATCCCGTCCACCTCTCTGGCATCAGCACTTTCTCTGGCTGCTTTTGAGGGATGCTTCCTCCAGCGTGGCGTCTTCCCGGCCGAGTGAGGAGCTGCTTTGCGCAGCGTTATTGTCTGTACCCGCTCTGAACGGTGCAGCGGAATATGTCCTTGGCCATTTGCATAAATTGATAATGTAATTAATATGGCAAGAGGTGCTAATAAGACCTTTGACTGGATGGGAACAAAATGAAAGTGGAATCTCACGTGGATCTACTGGATCAGGGTGGTCCTGATTGTGGAGTCCTTGGTGCACCTTTGAGCTGGGTGGTTTTCTTGCAGATGTTTCATGACCAAACTAGGTAACTTCATCAGCGCTAGGAGAGGGTGTGTGGAGAGGAGAAGGAGGAGGAGGAGGAGGAGGAGGAGGAGGAGGACTGTGGGGTTCTTGGTGCTCTCTGAGGTTGGTTATTTTCTTGCAGACATTTCATGACCCAACTAGGGAACATCATCAATGCTAGAAGGGGTGGAGGTTGCAGAGAGGAGGAGGAGGAGGAGGACTGTGGGTCCTTGGTGCTCTCTGAGCTTCGTGATTTTCTTGCAGACATTTCATGACCCAACTAGGGGACATCATCAGTGTTAGAAGTGAATGGGATTCTCAGGGAGGGGCAGGAGGAGAAGAAGCAGAAAGAGGAAGAAGGGAGGAGGAGAAGGAGAATGAGTGTGTGGTCCTTGGTGCTGAACTTTTTTGCAGATGTTTCATCACCCAACTAGGTAACTTCATCAGTGCTAGAAAGAATGGGATTTGCTGGGAGGAGGAGGAGGAGGAGGAGGAGGAAGAGGGAGGAGGAGGAGGAGGAGGAGGAAAATAATGATGACAACAACTGTAGGGTCCTTGGTGCTCTCTGAGCTTGGTGGTTTTCTTGCAGATGTTTCATGCATCTACAGCGTGCCAAAAATGTTCCTTAGTTGGGTCATCAAACATCTGCAAGAAAACAGCCAAGCTCAGAGAGCACCAAGGACTCCACCATCCTCTTCCTCCTTCCCCCCCAAGAAACCTCCTCCCTTCCAGCACTGATGACGTTCCCTAGTTGGGTCATGAAACGTCTGCAAGGAAGCATCCAAGCTCAGAGAACATCCAGGACCCCACCGTTCAACCCTGAGCTACAGAGATTCTCCTTCATTGCTGCCTTCAAGCTTCCTTCTGCCCAGTTGCTCTGGGTTCTGTGTTCAGGAGCAGAAGCTGCCCTCCCTGCAGAGCGGGCCCGTTTGCTGCCTGGGCTTCTCAGGTGGCCGTGTCTCCATCCGCCCCTCCTGGGCTGGGCCAGCCGTCTCCGCTCGGACCACCATCCCAGGGGCAGCGGCCTCCAGCCGTCCAGGCACGGCCAGCCAGCGAGGCACGGCGGTGAGCGGAGCTGGCCCTGGGTTCCGAAGGAGCTTTTTTTTTTTCTCCTGAAAGGCAGCTTTTTTTTCTCTTTTCTTCCGCTTCTTGAATGAGAAGCGAAACATTTTCCTAAATATATTTTATAAACAAGATTAAAATACAAAATGCAGAACTCCCCGCCCCCCCAAAAAAGCAATCCAAAAGAAAATTAAAGAAAAATGCATAGCCACCTCCCCTCCCTACACAAACACACACACACACACCAACCAAGACATGTACAATAATATCCCCTCTGTTTTGTGGATATGTTTGATCCAGGACGAAGTATTTATAACTTTGGGGAGGATTCGGGATAGAGAAGATGCCGTGGATTACAATAATACTCCCAATGAACGAGAGAGTTTTGAAACTTTTATTTTGATTCTTCTTTTAGTGTTATTATTCTTCCTGTAAACAACTTTGTCGCTAAATTAACTTCCTGAGGACAGGTCCCCCATATGGAAGCAGAATCAGTTTGGGACAAGCTTGCCCTGGAAGGCTGAGCTTTTTAAGAAGAGACGGGACAGCTGCTCGTCTGAAATGGTAAAGGCTCTGCCGCCCGAGCAGGGGGTTGGACTAGAAGACCTCCGAGGTCCCTTCCAGCTCACTTATTCTCTTCATCAGAGGCCCAACTGCGAGGCAAAGCATTCACAAGCCGGCCAGGCCAGGCAAAGGGGAGCGGGGGGGGGGTAGTGAGTGGGTGGGCTTCAACCAGCAATCTCACAGCTTGTGTCTGCCCTGCTTCTGGCTGTTCGGTGGGGAGGGGGCTCCGGGCAGAAGAGACCCTGTCTTTGCTCCAAGCCGTGCAAGGAAGACGGGCGGTTCAGAAAGATGAACTATAAATAAATAAAGCTGTAACTAACACCCCAGCATTGCAGCAGTCACACAACCCACTTGGGTTCCTTCAGGCACCAGAGTCTGCCTTAGGGTTACAGACACAGTCGGCTCTTTTGCCTGCCCAAAATTGACAAAAGCTTGTGTGTTTGTGAACTGGTTTGTGAGCTTTGGCATCGTTGTGTTGGCTTTGTGTAGAGGTGGGCCTTTCTCCCTTTTTAAAAAAATGCAAGGGTCATTGCCCTTGACCAGGGGTCTTCGGAATGTGGCCCTTCGATGACTTGTGGACTTCCACTCCCAGAATTCCTCAGCCAGGCATGCTGGCTGAGGAATTCTGGTAGTTGATGTCTGTGAGTCTTGAAGGGGCCATAGTTCCCCCACGCTGGCTGAGGAATTCTGGGAGTTGAAGTCCGCAAGTCATGAAAGGGCCATAGTTGCCCCATGCTGGCTCAGGAATTCTGGGAGTTGAAGTCCGCCAGTCATGAAGGGGCCATAGTTCCCCCACGCTGGCTGAGGAATTCTGGGAGTTGAACTCCACAAGTCATGAAGGGGCCATAGTTCCCCCATGCTGGCTGAGGAATTCTGGGAGTTGAAGTCCGCAAGTCATGAAGGGGCCATAGTTCCCCCACGCTGGCTGAGGCATTCTGGGAGTTGAAGTCCACAAGTCGTGAGGGGGCCATATTTCCCTCACGCTGGCTGAGGAATTCTGGGAGTTGAAGTCCGCAAGTCATGAAGGGGCCATAGTTCCCCCACGCTGGCTGAGGAATTCTGGGAGTTGAAGTCCGCAAGTCATGAAGGGGGCCATAGTTCCCGCACGCTGGTTGAGGAATTCTGGGAGTTGAAGTTCACAAGTCACGAAGGGGCCATAGTTCCCCCACGCTGGCTGAGGAATTCTGGGAGTTGAAGTCCGCGAGTCATAAAAGGGCCAAGTTTGAAGACCCCTGTCCTTGACTTAACAACGGTTCGTTTATTATTATTTTTTAAATGTTTTATTGATTTTCTAATTTTATATTTAAGTATTTGAAAAGCACGTGGCGGCTGGGTTAATCGATAATACCATGACATACAAGTATCTTTAGTACAAGTCTCAAGCTGTTACATTAAATTTTTCCTCTTTTCCTTTTAGTATTTACTGTCTCCTGTTTAAACTAATACAATTCTTATTAAATCAATTAGATAAAAATGACATTCTTACATTTATCAATAATTTTGGGCTTATACATATCCTTATTATTTTAACATTCAATCTTTATAGACAATCAATGCCCTAATTAGTTTTTCCCCAGTTTTTAATTTCCCATTAATATTCATTTAATATTTCTAGTTTCCAAGTTTTAAGTAACTAAAGTTCCCATTATCACAATACATCACAGTCTAACATTCAGAATACACATCTTATCACAACGGTTCATTTAATGACCATGTAACGTTACAACCGTACTGAAAAAATCAACCGTTTTTTACACTTTAGCAACCGTTGCATCACCCCCACAGTCACATGATCAAAATTCGTGCGCTTGGCAACCGACTCGTATTTATGACGGTCGCCGTGTCCTCAGGGGAGGTGATCCCCTTTCGCGACCTTTTGACGGGGAAGCTGGATTCATTTAACAACCCTGTTGGTAACCGAACAACTGCAGTGATTCACTTAACGACTGCGGCAAGGAAGGTCATAAAATGGAGCGAAACTCAAGTGTCTTGCTTAGCAACAGCTCAACTGTGGTCATAAATCAAAGATCGCTTGTCTTTATTCATGCTTTGTCTTGTTTTGACTTTGTGAAACTTTCCGATGTTTCTTCGCCTCAAGAGCCACATAAACTTTATTTTCTACGACTCGCTTATCCTCCCCGCTGTGGAGGATGCGCACGGTAGTCCGGCGTTATTGAGGGAAAGGCTACCGCTGGCATGGCACAACCATCAAAAAGCACAAAGGATGTGAAAAGCTCAGGCCTTCGAGATTCTGTTATGAAGGCCTTCATCGGAGAAACGGAGCAGCGTCTGTTTCCTAGCGTGGCCTACCTCACAGGGCTGGCATTAATTGAGCGGCCATCTTAAACATTCTGGGGCGGGGGAGGCCCATTCTTTTCAGGGACTCCATTCCGGTGGAAAGCAAAGATAATGCAACAGCCAATAATAGTCAGTGGGAACTGAGTTTGTGTGTGTGTGTGTGTGTGTATGTGTGTGTCTTTGTGTTTGTGTTTGGGGGTTTTATAGGGGAGCCAACTGTTGTTTCCTTTTTCTCCTTTCTCGTCCACCGAAAGCCCACCTTGAATTAGCGGCCACAGTTGAGCCCAGAATTTCCGTTGCTAAGTGAGACAGTCGCTCAGTGAGTTTTGCCCTGTTTTACGAACTTTCTTGCCACGGTTGTTAAATGAGTCGCTGCAGCTGTTCGGTTAGGAACACGGTTGTTAAGGGAATCTGGCTTCCCGTTTGACTTGGCTTGTCAGAAGGTCGCAAAAAGGGGGAGTCACGTGACCCCGGGATGCTGCGCGACCGTCATAAATAGGAACCGGTTGCCAACCGCGCCATTTTTGGTCATGTGATTGTGGAGCGGGGGTGCTGCGAAGGTCGTAAGTGTGAAAACTAGTCCTAAGTCACCTTTTTCAGTGCTGTTGTAACTTTGAACGGTCACTAGATGGACGGTCATAAACCGAGGACTGCTCTTCCTCCGTATGGCTGGACATTGCTCAGCCGGTTTCGGGATCGATTCGAAAGCGGGCAAAGAAAAAAGAGAGAGATTGTGCAGACAAGCCCCCCACCCCACCCTGAAGAAGCGGGCTCGGACCTGTGTGCGGAGCCATTGTGTGCCAGCAGCGCACAGTCACAAAAACGAGGCCCAAGGCACGAGGGGGGGGGAGCACATCCTTCGCAGGTCAGGTCTGCTCTCCAAGGAACAACCTCCGTCTCTCAGGGAGCCGTGGAACTGCAGACCACAAGATCCTGCCAAAGCAGGGGTCGCCCACCTTGTGGTGTGATGTTGTGGTGGAACAGCTGGTCTGCAGCCAGGAGACCCCCCCATTTTTCGGCTGGGGAGGCGCTCGGCCTTTGGGGCCCTCGCTCGGGAGGGCTTAATGTCCCTGGCTGCCGGCTGAGGTTCCCTTGCAAGGCCAACTGGAGGAGGCATCTGCTGGTCTTAAATCTGGAGGGAAAGCAGGCAGCCCGGATTCGCACAACAAGGGTCTTCGCAGGAGGGGGCGGGTGGGTGGGTGGGAGCCTTGAGTCCTTTCTGGGCATGGAGGCGCAGAAGACCTGCGGTTTGGCACTTGCAAAGGCTGAGCTGGGCAGATGCTCGACACCGATGAAGGAGAATCTTTGTAGCTCAGGGTTGAAAGGAGGGGCCCTTGCTGCTCTCTGGGCTGGGCGGTTTTCTTGCAGACGTTGCATGATCCTACTAGGCAACTTCATCAGTGCTAGAAGAAAGTGTGTGGGGAGGAAGAGGAGGATGGGGGATGGTGGAGAGGGAGGGGGAGGACAACTGTGGGGTCCTTGGTGCTCTCTGGGCTGGGCGGTTTTCTTGCAGACGTTGCATGATCCTACTAGGCAACTTCATCAGTGCTAGAAGAAAGTGTGTGGGGAGGAAGAGGAGGATGGGGGATGGTGGAGAGGGAGGGGGAGGACAACTGTGGGGTCCTTGGTGCTCTCTGGGCTGGGCGGTTTTCTTGCAGACGTTGCATGATCCTACTAGGCAACTTCATCAGTGCTAGAAAGGGAAGGGTGTGTGAAGAGGAGGAAGAGGAGGAGAGGGGGAGCACTGGGTTCCTTGGTGCTCTCTGACCTTGGTGTTTTTCTTGCAGATGTTTCATGATCCTACGAGGTAACATCATCAGGGCTAGAAAGGGCTGGATGTGTGAGGAGGAGGAGGAGGACTGGGGGGGCGGTCCTTGGTGCTCTCTGAGCTTGGCTCTTTTCGTGCAGACATTTCATGACCAAACTAGGTAACAACATCAGTGCAAGAAGGGAAAGGGTTTTGCAAGATTAGGAGGAGGACTGTGGGGTCCTTGGTGCTCTCTGAGCTTGCTTGTTTTCTTGAAGACATTTCGTGGCCCAACTAGGCAACATCATCCATGCTAGAAGGGAAAGGGTTTTGCAGGGAGGAGGAGGAGGAGGAGGAGGAGGAGGAGGAGGAGGAGGAGGAGGAAGCAGCAGAAGCAGAAAAGGACTCTGGGTTCCTTGATGCTGTCTGAGCCGGGTGGTTTTCTTGCAGACGTTTCATGACCCAAGTAGGGAACATCATCAGGGCTAGTTACTACCTAGTGATCTTACTACTCGCTTAACAAGTGCCTTGCTTAGCAAAGGAAATTCTCATCGCAGTTATGGTCATAAGTGAACAACTATCATTGTTTTGTGGCTTATTGTATAGTGTGAATTCAGATCTTAAGGGTTCAGACTTCTGTGAGCATCCAGGAAATGGGTTCATGAAGTGAGCAGGCTAAATGGGGGGGGGGTGCCTAAACCCAGCCATTGGGAGGGGGTTAGCTGTTCAGACAAGGGGCCTTGGGTCAGAAAATCCCTGGTTGGTCTATTTCTGCAGCTTGCATGCCTTATGAACAAGCCAGAGTGACATCCCCTGTGCTGTGCTATCTTTGTGCATATGAACTCAAGGGTGCCATTTGCACAAATCACATCCCCTGGATCGTTTGCGTGACATCGTTGTATGATAACATCATATGTAAAACGTATGAAGAAAAGTTGCAGGAATTGGGTGTGTCTAGTTTAATGAAAAGAAGGACGGGGGGGGGGACGGAGGGGACATGATAACAACTTCCAATATTGGAGGGGCTGCCCCAAAGAAGAGTGTGTGTGGGGGGGTGTCACCCTATTCTCCAAAGCCCCTGAAGGCAGGACAAGAAATAACAGATAGAAACTCATCAAGCAGAGAAGCAGCCTGGAACTAAGGAGAGATTTCCTGATAATGAGAACAATTAATCAGCGGGACAGAAGTTGCCTCCAGAAGTTGCAGGTGCTCCAATGCTAGAGCTATTTAAGAAGAAACTGGGCAGCCATTTAACCAGGATGGTTGGTATAAGGCAGGGGTAGGCAACCCTGGCTCTTTTATGACTTGTGGACTTCAATAACCCAGAATTCCTGAACCAATCATGCTGACTCAGGGATTCTGGGAGTTGTAGTCCACAAGTCATAAAAGAGCCAGGGTTGCCTACACCAGGTATAAGGTCTCCTGCCATAGGCACGGGGTCAGACTAGAAGACCTCCGAGGTCCTTTCCAGGTCTGTTATTTCCCCCCTTCTCCATTCCTAACCCCCTGCCTCCTAGATTTGAACCTTTGTCTACGCTGGGGGCAGCATTTGCTGGAATGGGGGGAACTGGGCCAGGGGCTGTTGCCACAGATGCTACGGAAGACCGGAGGCCAGATGACCGGGGCGCTTCGCTCCCAGGCCGGGCTGACCTTGGACCCTTGGGATTCAGTGGGAAAAGCCCTGGGCAGGATCGCTTCAGCCAAACATGGGTCCCTGGGGGGGGGGATGTACCGTTGTGTGTGCGTGTGCGTTGTGCATGCACCCCTGACTTGCAAAGGCCGGCTGGTGACCCCAGACCTCTCTTCTGCTCTTCCCGCCCCACAGAACCCCAGCTGAAAGGGATCGTGACCAGGTTATTCAGCCAGCAGGAATTCTTCCTACAGATGCACCCGGACGGGACCATTGACGGGACCAAGGACGAAAACAGTGACTACAGTGAGTGTGTCACACACACACACACACACACACACACACACACACACACACACACACACACGCTGCCCTACCGTACATCAAGTTCCCTAAGAAGCCACAGGTTCTTTCGGCTGGTTTTTTTTAAATTAAACAAGGAAGGTGTTAAATTACAGCCCAGGCAGCTGTTTCCTGCATGCAGCATGTGTTGTCAGCGCTTCCCCTTTAAATAAATCTCTCCTGCATCCTTTTTCACACTTGTTTTTTTTTTTTTAAAAAAGATGCTTGGCTCCTGATGTTAGAGCAGCAGAGAATACAAGGGGTTACAATGGAATTTAGGTTGCAAAGCGAGACATTTGTTAAGTTGAGTTTTGCCCTGTTTGATCCACCCTCTTTCCCACATTCGTTAAGCGAAACCCTGCGGTTGTTAAATTAGTCACACGGTTGTTAAATGAATCCGGCTTCTTGCCCTCCCCGCCCCCCCCAATTGATTAAATTAGTCACACGGTTGTTAAATGAATCCGGCTTCTTGCCCTCCCCGCCCCCCCAATTGATTAAATTAGTCACACGGTTGTTAAATGAATCCGGCTTCTTGCCCTCCCCGCCCCCCCCAATTGACTTTCTCTTGTCGGGAAGTCAGAAAAGGGGATCACATGACTCCGGGACGCTTCGACCATCATAATTGTGAGTCAGTTGCAGAGAAGGGGACATTCTGCCCCACCCTGGATCCTCCCCCTCTCTCTTCCCCCTGCCAAGATCCTTCGTTAAGCAGCATTTAATTCTGGTGCCTGCTTAATTGAGCTGATTTATTGTGAGGTTCAGCTCTTGGGGGCCCTTTGTTTTCACTTTTTTATTGCTTTTCGCAGGGCGTTTAGCCTGACAGCCTGGTGGTTAATTGTGGATTCTTGGGACTCTTATTCTTGTCTTGGAGGGGAAAGCTGGCTGTCACGGTTTTGCTTTTTTAATTTATTTATTTATTATTTATTTTATTTAAATTGGGCCTTCAAGTCAGTCTTGCCTCCTGGAAAGCTGAGCCCTGCAGTTTTCTTAGAGCAACATTTTCCAGGTTTGTTCTGGCTTTCTTCTTCCTCTGGTCACTCTGGGGGGGGGGGGGCGCTGGCCCAGGGTCACCATCTGGCTGTATGTCCGAGGCAAACAAACCTGCGATTGTTTTTTTATTTCCCTTTATTATTTCCACAAATAACTCAAAGCGATGAACATATTTAACACAGCTCCTTCTTTCTGTTTTCCCCACAACAGCCTGAGAGGCATGTTAGGCTGAGAACTAGAACTCACCGTCTCCTGGTGATTGGCCCTGAGTCACCCAGCCGGCTTTCATGTCTAAGACGGAACTAGAACTCACCGTCTCTTGGCGATTGGCCCAAAGTCACCTAGCCGGCTTTCATGCCTAACACGGAACTAGAATTCACCATCTCCTGGCAATTGGCCCCAAATCACCCAGCCAGCTTTCATGTTTAAAGTGGAACTAGAACTCACCATCTCCCGTTGATTGGCCCAAAGTCACCCAGTTGGCATTCATGCCTAAGGCAGGACTAGAACTCACCATCTCCCGTTGATTGGCCCAAAGTCACCCAGTTGGCATTCATGCCTAAGGCAGGACTAGAACTCACCATCTCCCGTTGATTGGCCCAAAGTCACCCAGTTGGCATTCATGCCTAAGGCAGGACTAGAACTCACCATCTCCCGTTGATTGGCCCAAAGTCACCCAGTTGGCATTCATGCCTAAGGTGGGACTAGAACTCACCATCTCCCATTGATTGGCCCAAAGTCACCCAGATGCCTTTCATGTTTTAAGCGGAACTGGAACTCACCATCTCCCATTGATTGGCCCAAAGTCACCCAGTTGGCGTTCATGCCTAAGGCGGGCCTAGAACTCACCATCTCCTGGTGGTTGCCCAAAATCACCCAGATGCTTTTCATGTTTAAAGCAGAACTAGCATGAACGATCTCCTGGTGATTGACCCAAAATCACCCAGATGCTTTTCATGTCTAAAGCGGGACTAGAACTCACCGTCTCCTGGTGATTGGACCAAAGTCACCCAGCTGGCTTTCACGGCTAAGGTGGGACCAGAACTAGTTGGGGTTGCCCGGATTCGGCTGGTATCCCAGTTACAAGCCTGCTTGAAGCTGGATCCTTTGGTGATGTACCCTTAACCCCCTAATCGCTGCCTGGGTGCCCCTGGGTGCTGACTCTGCCTCTGGTGGGCTTTAGAAATGGCCTGGAAGCTGCATCGTAGGCAAAGCGCAGTTGCTGGACTGCTGTGTGTCCAGTCTGGCCATTGTGGGAGGCCCTGCTGAGGGTTCCCTTCTGGGGATGTGGAGCATGGAGCTTCTCTCCGAAGCCCTCCATTTCTGGGGCCCTTCTTGCATTTTGCAAACAAGTCAAAGCAATGTCATGTTAAGATGCTTTTGGTCTTTCGTTCTTTGGATGTCCTTTATTATATGACTTTTAATTGTCTGCAAAGGGCTATTTATTGCCATTGCTTTGTTCTTCTTTCCCCATCCCAAATCCAATCCAAATCCCCAAAGTGGGATTGCAGCAAGCTATAAATAGTATCAAAAGAAATAATAATAATAATAATAATAATAATAATAATAATAATAATAATAATAATAATAATAATAATAAATATGAGCAGGTGGTAGCTGGAAAGTGAATGAGGAGATTTCTGCCAATTTTACTTGGTTTTAGAAACGCTTTTGTTCTAACAGTACTTGAAGACAAAAATAAAAAGAAAGGGAGTTAAAAGAGAATAAAGATTTGCAAAATATCAAAATGCAGACAGAATTTACAAAATACAAGTCACACTAGACTGCTTAAGGTATCAGAATAATCAGAGAAGATGTTAGTCCTGGAGACCAAAATATAGCAAGAACGGCTGTGGGACTTGGGTTTGACTAGTCTAAAGAAAAGAAGAAATAGGGGAGACATGATAGCAGTTATTCCAGGATCTGAGGGGTTGCCACAAAGAAGGGGGGGTGTCACATTAAGCACCCGAGGGAAAGACGAGAAAAAATAGATGGAAACTGATCAAAGAGAAAACCTGGGATTAAGGAGAAACTTCCTGACAGTGAGGACAGTTAATCGGTGGAACTGCTTGCCTCCAGAAATTGTGGGCACTCCATCACTGGAAGGTTTTTAAGAAGAGAGTGGACAGTCACCTGTCTGAGATGGTATAGGTTCTCCTGCTTGAGCAAAGGGCTAGACTAGAAGACCTCCAAGGTCCCTTCCAGATTCTATTCTATTCTATTCTATTCTATTCTATTCTATTCTATTCTATTCTATTCTATTCTATTCTATTCTATTCTATTCTATTCTATTCTATCTCTGCATTCTATTCTATTTCTATTTCTATTCTATTCTATTCTATTCTATATTATTTTTATTCTATTCTATTCTATTCTTATTCCATATTTCTATTCTATTCTATTCTATTCTATTCTATTCTATTCTATTCTATTCTATTCTATTCTATTCTATTCTATTCTATTCTACAATGTCTATTTTATTCTATTCTGTGTTCTATTCTATCCTATCCTATTCTATTCTACAATCTGTTCTACAATCTGTCTATTCTATTCTATTCTATTCTATTCTATTCTATTCTATTCTATTCTATTCTATTCTATTCTATTCTATTCTATTCTATTCCATATATTCTATTCTATTCTATTCTATTCTATTCTATTCTATTCTATTCTATTCTATTCTATTCTATTCTATTCTATTCTATTCTATTCTATTCTAAAATGTCTATTTTGTTCTATTCTGTGTTCTATTCTATCCTATTCTATTCTACAATCTGTTCTACAATCTGTCTATTCTATTCTATTCTATTCTATTCTATTCTATTCTATTCTATTCTATTCTATTCTATTCTATTCTATTCTATTCTATTCCATTCCATTCCATTCCACTCCACTCCACTCCACTCCACTCCACTCCACTCCACTCCACTCCACTCCACTCCACTCCACTCCATTCTATTCTATTCTATTCTATTCTATTCTATTCTATTCTATTCTATTCTATTCTATTCTATTCTATTCCATTCCATTCCATTCCATTCCATTCCATTCCATTCCATTCCATTCCATTCCATTCTATCCTATCCTATCCTATCCTATCCTATCCTATCCTATCCTATCCTATCCTATCCTATCCTATCCTATCCTATTCTATTCTACAATCTGTTCTACAATCTGTCTATTCTATTCTATTCTATTCTATTCTATTCTATTCTATTCTATTCTATTCTATTCTATTCTATTCTATTCTATTCTATTCTATTCTATTCTATTCTATTCTATTCTATTCTATTCTATTCCATTCCATTCCATTCCATTCCATTCCATTCCATTCCATTCCATTCCATTCCATTCCATTCCATTCTATTCTATTCCATTCCCATTCCATTCCATTCCATTCTATTCTATTCCATATATTCTATTCTATTCTATTCTATTCTATTCTATTCTATTCCATATATTCTATTCTATTCTATTCTATTCTATTCTATTCTATTCTATTCTATTCTATTCTATTCTATTCTATTCTATTCTATTCTATTCTATTCTACAATGTCTATTTTGTTCTATTCTGTGTTCTATTCTATCCTATCCTATTCTATTCTACAATCTGTTCTACAATCTGTCTATTCTATTCTATTCTATTCTATTCTATTCTATTCTATTCTATTCTATTCTATTCTATTCTATTCTATTCTATTCTATTCTATTCCATTCCATTCCATTCCATTCCATTCCATTCCATTCTATTCTATTCTACTCTACTCTACTCTACTCTACTCTACTCTACTCTACTCTACTCTACTCTATTCTACTCTATTCTCTATTCTATTCTATTCTATTCTATTCCATTCCATTCTATTCTATTCCATATATTCTATTCTATTCTATTCTATTCTATTCTATTCTATTCTATTCTATTCTATTCTATTCTATTCTATTCTATTCTATTCTATTCTATTTCCCATCCTTCTATTCTATTCTATTCTATTCTATTCTATTCTATTCTATTCTATTCTATTCTATTCTATTCTATTCTATTCCATATATTCTATTCTATTCTATTCTATTCTATTCTATTCTATTCTATTCTATTCTATTCTATTCTATTCTATTCTATTCTATTCTATTCTATTTCCCATCCTTCTATTCTATTCTATTCTATTCTATTCTATTCTATTCTATTCTATTCTATTCTATTCTATTTCCCATCCTTCTATTCTATTCTATTCTATTCTATTCTATTCTATTCTATTCTATTCTATTCTATTCTATTCTATTCTATTCTAGTCTAGTCTATTCTAGTCTATTCTAGTCTATTCCATTCCATTCTATTCTATTCCATATATTCTATTCTATTCTATTCTATTCTATTCTATTCTATTCTATTCTATTCTATTCTATTCTATTCTATTCTATTCTTTCCCATCCTTCTATTCTATTCTATTCTATTCTATTCTATTCTATTCTATTCTATTCTATTCTATCCTATCCTATCCTATCCTATTCTATTCTATTCTATTCTATTCTATTCTATTCTATTCTATTCTATTTCCCATCATTCTATTCTATTCTATTCTATTCTATTCTATTCTATTCTATTCTATTCTATTCTATTCTATTCTATTTCCCATCCTTCTATTCTATTCTATTCTATTCTATTCTATTCTAGTCTAGTCTAGTCTAGTCTAGTCTAGTCTAGTCTAGTCTATTCCATTCCATTCCATTCTATTCTATTCCATATATTCTATTCTATTCTATTCTATTCTATTCTATTCTATTCTATTCTATTCTATTCTATTCTATTCTATTCTATTCTATTCTATTCTATTCCATTCCATTCTATTCTATTCCATATATTCTATTCTATTCTATTCTATTCTATTCTATTCTATTCTATTCTATTCTATTCTATTCTATTCTATTCTATTCTATTCTATTTCCCATCCTTCTATTCTATTCTATTCTATTCTATTCTATTTTATTCTATTCTATTCTATTCTATTTCCCATCCTTCTATTCTATTCTATTCTATTCTATTCTATTCTATTCTATTCTATTCTATTCTATTCTATTCTATTCTATTCTATTCTATTCTATTCTAGTCTATTCTAGTCTATTCCATTCTATTCCATATATTCTATTCTATTCTATTCTATTCTATTCTATTCTATTCTATTCTATTCTATTCTATTCTATTCTTTCCCATCCTTCTATTCTATTCTATTCTATTCTATTCTATTCTATTCTATTCTATTCTATTCTATTCTATTCTATTCTATTCTATTCTATTCTATTCTATTCTATTTCCCATCCTTCTATTCTATTCTATTCTATTCTATTCTATTCTATTCTATTATTTCCCATCCTTCTATTCTATTCTATTCTATTCTATTCTATTCTATTCTAGTCTATTCTAGTCTAGTCTAGTCTAGTCTAGTCTAGTCTAGTCTAGTCTAGTCTAGTCTAGTCTAGTCTAGTCTATTCCATTCCATTCTATTCTATTCCATATATTCTATTCTATTCTATTCTATTCTATTCTATTCTATTCTATTCTATTCTATTCTATTCTATTCTATTCTATTCTATTCTATTCTATTCTATTCTATTCTATTCTATTCTATTCTAATTTCCCATCCTTCAATTCTATTCTATTCTATTCTATTCTATTCTATTCTATTCTATTCTATTCTATTCTATTCTATTCTATTCTATTCTATTCTATTCTTTAAAAACTACTGTTTCAGAGCTTCACAATCTGTGGTCTCTGGAAACCTGAAAGGGGGGGGAGCAATGTCATCACAGGGGGTCTGTGAAGGCTTGAAGAAATGTTATGATTTAAATCTTGAGTTAAGTCTTGGGGGTCCGTGACCACAAAAGTTATTTAAAGGGGGTCCGTGGTCATGAAGAGGTTGAGAACCACTGCACTATTTAAATTGTATCACCGGTTGACAAAAAGAGCAAAAATAATATATATGAGAATTTCTAATTAATCTAGAACTGTTCCTCCTTAATGCTATAGCCAGCCAAACAAAATCTAATGTTATAAAACCTTTTCTGGAACAAAACCCAAGCTTTGGATGTTCCAGATGGCTATGTGCATAATAAACAATTTCCAAATTTAGTTATAGTAAAAACTTGGCCATTTCAAAATATATTTATTTATTTATTATTTATTAATTTAATTTATATACCGCCCTTCTCTCAAGAGACTCAGGGCGGTGAACAGGGCAATACATAAAAGTTAGATACAAAAATTAAAATGATTAAAACACGATATGGACCTTAACTCTCAGAATTGGGAGAAATAAATATGGCTGAAGAATTCTGGGAGTTGAAGTACACCCATCTTAAAGACTAGGGGATTCTGGGAGTTGAAGTTCACCCCTTTTGAAACATGCTGGCCAGGGGATTCTGGGAGTTGAAGTCCTCCACTCTTAAAGTATCCTGGCTGGGCAGTTCTGGGAGTTGAAGTCCACCCATCTTAAAGCATGCAGACTGGGGGATTCTGGGAGTTGAAGTCCATTGATTTAAAAGCATCCTGGTTAGAGAATTGTGGGAGTTGCACTCCACTCATCTTAAAGTAAACACATTTGAAAAATGCTGAGTATCGGACTAATTTTTTAGTTAGAAAATCATTTTTTGACATAAATGTACATTCTTAAAGCTTAATCTGCCAGTCCTCTAATTGAAGGGGTTGAATGAAATATCCACTGAGAAGAGCAGAGCATCATAGCTGTGTTCCTCACATACTTTAAGATCAGGGGTGACCAACCTTTGGCCACTTTTAAGACTTGTGGACTTCAACTCCCAAAATCCCCCAGCTGGCATAGAATTCTGGGAGTTGAAACCCAGAAGTCTTAAGCCAAGGTTGGAGATCCCTTGCTTTAGATCAGGGGTCTTCAAACTTGGCCCTTTTGTAACTTGTGGACTTCAACTCCCAGAATTCCTCAGCCAGACACGCTGGCTGAGGAATTCTGGGAGTTGAAGTCCACAAGTCACAAAAGGGCCAAGTTTGAAGACCCCTGCTTTAAAGGGATGTTACACAGGACAACGTGTCTGGCTGATGAATTCTGGGAGTTGAAGTCCACAAGTCTTAAAGAGGCCAAGGTTGGAGATCCCTTGCTTTAGATCAGGGGTGTCAAACTCAATTTCATTGAGGGCCGCATCAGCATTGCGGTTGCCCTCAAGGGGCCGGGTGGGTGTGGCCAGGGTGGGCGTGGCCTACTGGGTGGGCGTGGCTAGAGTGCGTATGACCTACTGGGTGGGCGTGGCCAGCTCTACATCGTTGGCATCAAGGGTGCCTATGGGGGCCTGGGCAGGAGTGGGACAGATCTGAGGGTCTCTGGCAGAAGGAGGATCTCTGGGCCAGGGCCAAGGCAGTGGGGGCCGTTCCCTCACTGTTTCCAGGATGGCTTCACGGGCCACATGAAACCGCTTCGCGGGCCGCATCCGGCCCCCAGGCCTTGTGTTTGACATGTCTGCTTTAGATGGTCAATGAACCTTCATGTCTCTTTGGCTTCTTAAGACGTTTCTGCTTAAAAACGTTCTAGGCGCCCTGAAGGTGCTGGGAGTTGTTGCACGAGAAGTGAGGTTTCCTGACTCGGGGTGTGGGAGGGGTCCCCTCAGCTTTGAGCCCCCCAAGCCCTTGACCTTTTCCTTCCTCTCTTCCAGCCCTCTTCAACCTCATTCCAGTGGGCCTGCGTGTGGTGGCCATCCAAGGCGTGAAGGCCGGCCTCTACGTGGCCATGAATGGCGAGGGGTACCTCTACAGCTCCGTAAGTGCCTTTGGGGGGGGGCTTCTCCTTTTGACTTGGGGGGGCGGTCTGGAGGGATTACAGGAAGGAGGGGGCTGCATTTGGGGACATTTGCGTGCACGGCGGACACACCTGTAGATTTGCAAACCTGCTTTCAGGAGGGAGAAATAGGCTGACAATATTCGGGGCCCTAACCCATGTTGGCTTCTTACAAATGACTCAAGCGTTTGCACAGGTGGTCCTCAACTTACGACTATTCATTTAGTGACCGTTCAAAGTTACAACAGCACTGAAAAAAGCGGTTTTTATGACCGGTTTTCCACACTTATGACTGTAGTAGCATCCCTGATCAAAATTTGGGCGCTTGGCAAATGGTATGTACTCACGACTGTTGCGCTGTCCTGGGGTCATGTGATCCCTGTTTGTAGCCTTCCCAGCCAGCTTCCCGCAAGCAAAATCAAAGGTGGGGGAGGGAGAGCTGGATTCAATTAACGACCGTGTGATTCGCTTAACAACTGTAGTGATTTTACTTAACAACTGTGGCAAAAAAGGTCGTAAAATTGGGCAACTTAACAACAGCCTTGCTTAGCGGTGGAAATTGGGGGTGAATTGCGGTCGTATGTCGAGGACTACCTGTGCCACAGCTGTCCCCGGGCAGGAGGAGCTGTAAAAGGCCGGGGAAGTTTGCATCGGCTCAGGTGGTTTTAAAATACGTTTATCTTTCTCTTTCTTTTTAAGCTTGCTGGTTTAGTTGGGATAACCTGTTGACTAGATTTTGGGTCGATTTGCTTGATAGATAGATAGAGACAGATAATAGAAAACTGAATGAAAGACAGTTAATGATAGAAAATTGAATGAAAGATAGATTAGATAGATAGATAGATAGATAGATAGATAGATAGATAGATAGATAGATAGATAGACACAGATGGAGATAGAAACATAATAGAAAATTGAATGAACGAAAGATAGATAATGATAGAAAATTGAAAGATAAATAGAAAATTGAATGAAAGAGAGAGACAGACAGACAGATGGAGATAGATAGATAGATAGATAGATAGATAGATAGATAGATAGATAGATAGATAGACAGACAGACAGAAGGATAGACGGATAGATTGAGTTCCACATATGGAATATTTGTTGTTTTATATAGCATTTTTGATAAATACGGATGGGAAAGCTTATAACTATTTGTAGACCTCATCATTTAAGGGGAGCAGAACCTATTTGGTTGTTTTTTTAAAAAACCTATTTTTCAGCAGCTCGGATGGATTCTCTATGTTTAATGTTAGATTTATTGGACATTTGCGATTTTTTTTATACATAAAACTTTATTTTCTTTTTGTTGTTAGTGTTGGATGTTCGTTTTTCTGTTTTGTATTTTATTTTTGTTGATAAAAAATGTGTTTGTTTTTTATAAAAAGGATGGTGCTGGTGTCCAAGTATGAGTTCTTTTCTCTTACAGTGGTGATCCAGATGTGCTTTCTGGAGCTTAGCATTCAGCTGGCCCCACACAGGTTTCCAGGCATTATAGAGGCAGGACAGGGCTCTTCATGACTTCTGGACTTCAACTCCCAGAATTCCTCAGCCAGCGTGCCACAAGTCATGAAAGGGCCATGTTTGAAGATCCCTGATCTAGGTTATATGGAGGCTTGGCTACTATCTGAGTTAAGTGAGGGCTTGTTGAGAGAACATCAGAACTTGACTGTTATCCTGAGTTGATAGTTCTGTGAAGCTGGATGCCTGGGCAGCTCGGCTGGTGTTACCCGATGTCATAAGAAAGGCAGATTGGGAGACTGAGATATGAAGAACGGTTGCAGGAACTGGGTATGGACAGTGTAGAGAAAAGAAGGACTAGGGGGGACATGATAGCAGTCTCCCAGTATTTGAGGGGCTGGCAGAAAGAAGAGGGGGGCCCACCTGTTCTCCAAAGCACCAGAAAGCCCATCAAGAAACAGCTGATGGAAACTCATCAAGGAGAGAAGCAACCTGGAATTAAAGGAGAAACTTCCTCACAGTAAGAACAATTAATCAGTGGAACAGAAGTTGCCTCCAGAAGTTGTGGGTGCTCCAACACTGGAAGTTTTCAAGAAGAGACTGGACAGCCATTTGTCTGAAATGGGTCTCCTTCTTGAGCAGGGGTTGGACTAGAAGACCTCCAAGGTCCCTTGCAGCTCTATCTTGAGTCTCCTTTGGGACAGAGGAGACTCAGGCTGCAAAGGAGCGGAGAGGCTGCAAAGCAGAAATTACAGCTCTGGATTGCACTTCAAAACGAAGGTAGATTATGCAGAAGTTGCTTTTTATGAGAGAGATTGTTTCACACACACACACACACACACACACACACACACACACACACACACACGAAATAATGAAGAGTTTGTTCCTGTGTGTGTGTGTGTGTGGGGGTGCTCACGTGCATTCATCTCTCTTAAATAGCTGCTGGTCCCGGTGGAGAGTTTGCATCTCAGCTATTCTCCTTTAATTCTGCTGCATCTCTTTGCGTGAAAATAAACAGCAGCCCAGAAAGGGGAGGGCTGGGCAGTGGGTTGAAAAGTGGGGGGGGGGAGAGAGGAGGCGGCTGAAGCCCAGCCCAAATTTTTCCCATCTCCCGGTTGTGTCAGAACAATTTCAGACCCACTTTGCCAAGGATGGTGCATTTTCACTCCTGACGAGGCTGGTTGTTATTGTCCTCCCTGTCGGGATGTCGTTTCTCTCCTTGATTAGTTTCCACCCGTTGCCGTTCGAGAGGCGGGCTGGCAAGGGAAGAAGGCAACTGTCGGCTGCCAGAAAAAGATCCTGGATGGCTTCCCCGAGATTTTGGCAGGAGAGATCTCCCCTGCTCCCCTTGGAAAGCAACTTTTCAAGCAAGGAGAGAGAGATTCCTGTCTGGGCAGTAGCAAATTCACAGCCTCGCCTCCCTCCCACTGCAGTTTCTTTCACACTCTTGCAAGATCCGTATGCCTAACCCGAACCAGACGGTGTTGTTTCTCTGTGTCCTATAATATAGGTGGGGCTACGCATAATTCTGTATTTATTTATGTATTTTTGTCATATTTATGTAGTGTCCATTGGAGGTGGTAACCCTTTGAGAGCTGAATGCAACGAAATTTCCTTTTTCTGTATCCCAATTAGTGTACATTCAAAGTGACAATAAAGTTTCGTTTCTATTCTGTTCCGTTCCATTCCATTCCATTCCATTCCATTCCATTCCATTCCATTCCATTCTATTCTATTCTATTCTATTCTATTCTATTCTATTCTATTCTATTCTATTCTATTCCATGATATTCTATTCTATTCTATTCTATTCTATTCTATTCTATTCTATTCTATTCTATTCTATTCTATTCTATTCTATTCTATTCTATTCTATTCTATTCCATGATATTCTATTCTATTCTATTCTATTCCATTCCATCCCATAATTCTCTTCTCTTCTCTTCTCTTCTCTTCTCTTCTCTTCTCTTCTCTTCTCTTCTCTTCTCTTCTCTTCTATTTTCTATTCTGTTCTGTTCATTTTCTATAATTCTATATAGAATATATTCTATATAGAATAGAATAGAATAGAATAGAATAAGAAATAGAACAGAAAGAACAGAAAGAATAGAATAGAATAGAATAGAATGGAATGGAATGGAATGGAATGGAATGGAATGGAATAGAATAGAATAGAATTGGAAGGGGCCTTGGAGGTCACCTAGTCCAGCCCCCTGCTCAAGCAGGGGAACCTATACCAGTCACTTGGTAAGTGAATCTCTGTAGTTGTTAAATTAGTCAAACGGTTGTGAAGTGAATCCAGCTTCCCCATTAACTTCGCTTGTCGGAAGGCCGCAAAAGGGGATCACGTGACCTTGGGGCACGGCGATGGTCATAAATACGAACCACTTGCCGAGCCTCTGAATTTTGACCACGTGACCCTGGGGACGCTGCAATGTTCATAAGTGTGAAAAACAGTCCTGAGTCCTTTTTTTATCAGCGCCGTTATAAATTAAAACAGACACTAAACGAATGGCTGTAATTCAAGGAGAGCCTGCACTGGGAAAAAAATGCAAGTATTTCTATATATCCTTCTTCTGTAGTTGGAAACTGCCGGGAATTGCTACGGGTCAGCCTAGCAATTTGGACGAATAAATTAAATAGTGTAAAATTAAAAGTCACCAGCCCCTGCCCACTCCCTGCAAATAAAACATAGGAGGATCTTGTTCAGATTTTCGAGAGACCCCCCCCCCCTTTGGCACTCTGTGTATTCCCAGGGGCGCTGTGAGGACAACTGTCAGTTAAGAGTTGATTAAAAGAATTCGAGAATGATTTTTAAATCAGCTCTTCCTGTTGTCCCGCTTTTATCATTACTGGGGAAAAAAAACATTGCCCTTTTTCTTATTACGGCGGATCCACCAACAAGTTTTTTTTTTTGGGAAAAACTCACATTTTATTCCGTTTCCAATTAGGGCAGACTCTGAGGGGCGATGCCTGTTGGGTCGGGGTGGCGGGGAAAGAGCCTCCGTTTCAAATGGTCCCAGGATGCTTTTTCCTTTTCTCCCTTCTAACGAGCAGGAAATAAATCTTTTCCGGGCATGTTAATTGCTGCAGTGAAGGTGTCTTATGTGGAGGCTAAAAACTCTGCAGTCAGCCAAGCAATTTCCCCACCACCGCCCTCCGTTCGGTTTGAGAAGTGCTGTGTAGTCTGGTAATTGGTGATGGAGAGATAGGATTTTCTGCTGTCATTGTGCTATGTTGCCCAACACCACGGTGGGCGACTTTGCAACTCCGAATGTCAAAAACCACACAAAAGCCTCCCCTCCCCCCACTCCTCAAGGCCCAAGAACCCTCTCCCTTCCCCCCCCCCCATTTCCTCCGAGATAATAAAGACGATATCAGAGGAGCTGGTGGCTGTTTGCAGGGACCTGCTCCTGCCAAACGTCTCTTGCAGCAAAAAAACCCCAAAACACCAAGAAACACCCAGACTCGGTTGGCACTTGAAAGATGAATCCGCTGATTACCAAAGAAGCTGATCCCAATCCACTTTATCAGAAGAAACGTCCAGGAGAAGCCACAGCACAATAAATCTCCCTGTCTTTTTTTTTTAATTAAAGAGTTTTACAAAAACAAAATTTTACAATATATCCCCAAATCCCTCCCACCCCAAACCCCCCCACTTCCCAGAGCTAAATACAGGATTATAGTTACAATAATCATATTCTAAATAAAAATTATGCATAATATACAATTAACCAAATTCATAATGCGCTTTAACTCTCTTTTAACATAACTACCAACAACGTACCAATAGCAATATCCCACTAAAATCTACTCATAAGCTAAATGGTACAAATCTCCCTGTCTTGAAGATGCCACAAGGTATTTTGCTGTGGAAGGAGCTGGGAGATCACCCGAGAACAGGAGTCTTCCAACTTGGCCCTTTTATGACTTGTGGACTTCAACTCCCAGAATTCCTCGGCCAGGCACGTGTGCCTGGCTGAGGAATTCTGGGAGTTGAAGTCCACAAGTCATAAAAGGGCCAAGTTGGAAGGTCCCTGCCTTAGAAGCCCAAAGGTGCTTTTCAAGAATAATACAGGATGCCAGAGCTAGAAGGGACCTCGGAGGTCATCTATTCCAACCCCCTGCTCAAGCAGGAGATCCTAGACCGTTTCTGACAGGTGGCTGTCCAGTCTCGTCTTGAAAGCCACCAGTGATGGAGCATCCACAACTTCTGGAGGGAAGCCGTTCCACTGGTTAATTGGTCTCACTGTCAGGAAATTTCTCCCCATTTCTCCTTGATCAGTTTCCATCTATTTACTGTTCCTTGTCCCGTCCTTCAGGTGCCTTGGAAAATAGGTTGTCCCCCTCCTCTCTGTGGCAGCTTCTCAAATATTGGAATACTCCCACCTTGTCACGCTTCGTCCTTTTCACTAGACTAGGTATGCGCAATTCCTGCAACCGTCCTTCGTACGTTTGAGCCTCCGGTCCCCCTGATCATCTTTATTGCTCAGCTCTGTACTCTTTCCAGAGTCTCCACATCTTTTTCATAATGTGGTCACCCAAACTGGATGTGTGGCCTTACTAAGGCTTTATAGAGCAATGATAATGATAATGACATAACAACAACAACAACAACACTTGAACACCATCATCGGCATTGACAAATTCGCCATTAGTCAATTGCAAAAGGCGGCCTTACTAGGAACTGCTTCCATCCTGTGACGAGATCTGTAATTATCCCAGGTCCTCGGTAAGGACTCGATAGGTAGACAAAAATGCCAAATCCAGTCTGAACATCTGGCTGACTGTGCGATGATCAATAATAATAATAATAATAATAATAATAATAATAATAATAATAATAATAATAATAATAATAATATAAATGATGATGATGATTATGATGATGATGATGAAGTTGGAAGGGACCTTGAAGGTCATCTAGTCCAACCCCCTGCTCAGGCAGGAAACCCTATACCATTTTGGACAAATGGCTGTCCAGTCTGTTCTTGAAAACTTCCATTGTTGGAGCATTCACAGCTTCTGGAGGCAGGTTGTTAATAATAGAGTTGGAAGGGACCTTAGAGGTCATCTAGTCCAGCCCCCTAATCCGATACCATTCCAGACAAATGGCTGTCCAGTCTCTTCTTGAAAACTTCCAGTGTTGGAGCATTCATCGCTTCTGGAGGCAGGTAGTTCCACTGGTTAATTGTTGTAACTGTCAGGAATTTTCTCCTTAGTTCTAGGTTGCTTCTCTCCTTGATTAGTTTCCATTACCTTACATTACCTTATGTACCATTACAGGACTTTACGTAATCTTGATTCAATCCCTCTGTTAATGCAGCTAATGATTGCATTGGCTTTTTTGGCTGCCGCTGCACACGGCTGGCTCATATTTAATTGATTGTCCACTGGGACTCCAGCTGGCCTTTCTTCGTTTTTTCTTGAAGTTGTTTCGCTTCTCATCTAAGAAGCTTGATCGTTTCCAGAGGGGAAATGTGGCTCAATGTTGTGTTCCAGTGAAATGATCATGGGAGAATTGACATCACCTTTAATCACTAAAACACAGCGTCAACCCTGCAACGAACTTCATGGAAGCCATCTTGCTCATTTCCAGTTGCCACAAGAATAGGGGGACTTAGTCGTTTGACTTAGTGGTTAAGGCACCAGACTAGAAAGCAGGAGACGGGGAGTTCTAGTCCCGCCTTAGGCATGAAAGCCGGCTGGGTGACTTTGGGCCAGTCTGTTTCGCTCAGCCTACCTCATAGGATTGTTGTTGTGGAGAAAATAGGATGAGGTAGATGTGTTGAATATATACTCTGTCTTGAGTTATACATAATAAAGGAAGAATACAGATAAATAAATAAATAATCCTCCCGAAGAACTATGATTGGGGGGGGCAAACCTTCATTCTGTTGGGGGTGACATGGATATCTGGATGTAAATGAGAAAATCCCTGGGAGACGCCCAGATGAAGGAGAGTCTGTAACGGTGAGTCTCTCCTTAGAAAAAGATTTGCTTGCATCAGATCCCTACTTTCAGCATATAAGTTCACTCGTGTTTAGAGGGTAGATAAAGGGGTATATAACTCACATGTGGCTTGATTGTACGTGGTAAGGGTAGTGGCAGGAGACACAAGGATGATGGGAGGTTCTGAATATGGGACAGATTATTTCTTGGGAGTGTTAAGGGTGGATCTTGACTAAAACGGTTATAACAGAGAAGAATAATCGAGCATTGTGCATTGAGAATTGAACGTAGATCTCTGTATGGCCAAGTGTTACCTGGGTAGGCAACCTTGGCTCTTTTATGACTCATGGACTTCAACTCCCAGAATTCTTGAGCCAGCATGGGGGAATTATAGCCCCTTCATGACTCGTGGACTTCAACTCCCAGAATCTCTGAGCCAGCATGGCTCAGCTTGGAAACCTCTCCCTTCCCCTCAGCACGGCTGACTCAGGAATTCTGGGAGTTGAAGTCCACGAGTCATAAAAGAGCCAAGGTTGCCTACCCCTGGGCTAGACCAATAGGACAAGCGAAAAGAGGAACGGAAAACTGTTGAAAGAGAGGGAAAAGCATAATCTTCTCCGAAGCCAGAAGAGTTTTGTCTTCTATTTTTATTGATTTTTTAAATTTCCGTGCCACCCGTCTCCCTACGAGGTAACTCTGGGCGACTTACAATATACGGTTCTGTTACTGGGATGTTAGGAAACGGGATGGGACAACTCACCATGGGACAACTCAATGAGAGACAATGATAGCATTAGCAATAATATTTATAATATTACTAAAATTATTTTTATTTATTTATTTATTTATTTATTTATTTATTTATTTATTTATTTATTTATTTATTTAAAATCCCATTTATATCCCGCCCTTCTCCGAAGACTCAGGGTGGCTTACAATCTAAGAAGCACAAATCAATGTGCTTAGCAATAAAATAAAATAAAATATTACTAATAAAATTATTAGCAATAATAACAGAGGAACGGGTCTGGAGTACAGTTACTTCACATTAAGGTGTCCCGCAGCGAGTTGCCCTAGACCAGGGGTAGGCAAACTTGGTTCTTTTATGACCGGTGGACTTCAACTCCCAGAATTCCTGAGCCAGCCACGCTGAGGGGAAAGGGAGAGGCTTCCAAGCTGAGCCATGCTGGCTCAGGAATTCTGGGAGTTGAAGTCCAGAAGTCATAAAAGAGCCAAGGTGGCCTACCCCTGGCCTAGACCCCTCTAGCAAAGGACTCTTTTGATAGAAAGATGAAGTGGAAGTGGCTGTGGATAAGATAGAAAAAGAACAGCTAAGAAAAATGAAAATGAGAGACCGGTGTACAGAGAGGAAAAGAGAGCTTCAAAGAAGGCAGGCCAAGAGGCCATTGAAATGCAGAATGATTTTGTTAGAAGGGAGCCTTGTTGGGTGAAGCGGAGTGGAAGAAGGAATAAATGGAATTGATCAAAGTAAGTAATAAAATGACTTGGGATAAAACTGAAGCAAGGATTGGTGGAAAAGAGTATTTTAGGGATGCAAATGCTGGAATTGAAACAAATGCTATCGATGTAGATGGTCCTTGGCTTACAGCTATTCACTTAGTGACCATTCAGAGTTACAACAGCACTGGAAGAAAAATGACTCACGACCGCTTTTCACAGTTTACGACCGTTGCAGCACCCCCGTGATCACATGACCAAGATTCAGACACTTGGCAACTGACTCCTATTTATGACAGTCTCTGTGTCCTGGGATCAGGTGCTCCCCTTTTGCAACCTTCTGGCCAGCAAAGTGAAACGGGAAGCCAGATTCACTTAATAACCATGTCACTAACTGAACAATTGCATTGCTTCACTTAACAACTGTGGCAAGAAAGGTGATAAAATGTGGGAAAACCCACTTAATAACTGTCTCGCTTAGCAACATAAATTTTGGACTCAGTTGTGTTTGTAATTCGAGGATTACAATTTCCCAAGAAAAAATTGTTATAAAGAAAATTATGAATGGAATGGAATAGAATAGAATAGAATAGAATGGAATGGAATGGAATGGAATGGAATGGAATGGAATGGAATGGAATGGAATGGAATAGAATGGAATAGAATAGAATGGAATGGAATGGAATGGAATGGAATGGAATGGAATGGAATGGAATGGAATGGAATGGAATGGAATCTGGAAGGGACCTTGGAGGTCTTCTAGTCCAACCTCATGCTCAAGCAGGAGACCCCAATCAATTTAGATTGGAATGGAATGGAATAGAATAGAATAGAGAATTATGGGAATAGAATAGAATGGAATGGAATGGAATGGAATGGAATGGAATGGAATAGAATAGAATAGAATAGAATAGAATAGAATAGAATAGAATAGAATAGAATAGAATAGAATAGAATAGAATTGAATAGAATTGAATAGAATTGAATAGAATATAGAGAATAGAAAATAGAGAATAGTAAATAGAGAATAAGAATAAGAATAGAATAGAATAGAATAGAATAGAATAGAATAGAATAGAATAGAATTAATATAATATTAGAATAGAATAGAATAGAATAGAATAGAATAGAATAGAATAGAATAGAATAGAATAGAATAGAATAGAATTGGAAGGGACTTGGAGGTCTTCTAGTCTGCCGTATTCTAATGTTTTAACACAGCTGTGTGTTTGTGTGTGTGGGTTTCTCTGTGTGGGTAAAGGCTGCATTTGTGCACGACAGCCGGAAGAACGATAACCCAAAGGAAAGGCGAGCAGGACTAATCTACAGGGGCACGAGCTGTACGGGAAGTGTGACTGGGAACATGTGTAGCAGCCGATTTGTGATCGAAAAGCGCTCAGAGTTAACGGTGAGCAAAATGTGAGAAGTGACTTTTTTAGCGGGTCGTGAGAAATACACAAGTGTGAGAAAGCAAGCTGCCTGTATCGTTGTTGATTTAGAGAAAGTATATCATTGCAGGTTCCCACAGGAACGGTGATTCTAAAAATTAACGTGTCACCCAGTCTAAACTGTTTGGCAGGGAGAAAAAAATGACACACACAATTGCTGGTTATCGTTCTTTGCAGGAATGTAGGCACCTGTCAAAACTGGCACCGATTTTTGTACAATTCTGCATTTTTTAAAAAAGGTTTTCTCCTGGAGGCAATAATGTTCTGTGGTTTGTGACTTCCATCTAGAGTTAGTAAACCTTGATTCTGGTTTGCAAGCTGTGTTTGATTTGTTGACGAGCTTCCCGTTCTAAAACGAACGCCACAATGCATCCCTGTGTCGTCTGCCTGTTTTATGTCTGTCTGAACTGCGAACCTTTGCAGCAAGTCGGGTTAACTTCCCGACACGCCTGCTAGCTATTTTGCTTTGTCTCTGAGAAGCAAAGGGGTTTTAACTTCAGAAAGCATCTGCAACAGCTCCGGCTTGGATCTCTTGTGAAGCCTTGAAGGAGGCGTCTTTGTAAGCGTCTGGCGGAAGGAGGTTGAAAGGGAAAGGTTCCCACGTAAAGTCTGCCTGACTTTAGGGCTGCCCAACTCATCAGCCTACGGCAGGGCTTCCCAAGGAAGGAGCAGCTGTGTGGCTCCAGACTACCATCCTGGGTTTGCGGGGCCACTTTGCACAAAGACGTGGCTATGTAAGAGAAGCAGTTTGCTCTGGTGGTTAAAGCGCCAGGCTAGAAAGCAAGAGGACCTGAGTTCTAGTCCTGCCTGAGGCACTAAAGTCAGTTGGGGGACTCTGGGCCAATCACTAGGAGACTCTTGAGTTCTAGTCCCGCCTTAGGCGTGAAAGTCAGCTGGGTGACTTTGAGCCAATCACCAGGAGACGGTGAGTTTTAGTCCCGCCTTAGGCATGAAAGCCAGCCGGGTGACTTTGGACCAATCACCAGGCGACGGGGAGTTCTAGTCCCACCTTAGGAACAAAAGCCAGCTGGATGACTTTCAGCCAGTCTCCAGGAGACCGTGAGTTCTAGTCCTGCCTTAGGCACGAAAGCCACTGGGTGACTCTGGGCCAATCCCCAGGAGACCGTGAGTTCTAGTCCATCTTTAGGCACGAAAACCAGCTGGGTGGGTTTGGCCCAGTCTCCAGGAGACGGCGAGTTCTAGTTCTGCCCTAGGCACGAAAGCCGGCTGGGTGACCTTGGGCCAGTCTCTTTCCCTCAGCCCAGCTCACCTCACAAGGTGATTGTTGTGGGGAAATTAGGAAGAGGCAGGCGGGTGGGATATGTTTACTGCCTTGTAACCATAATAAGGGTGGGGTATAAATCAGAGGAATAAATGATGTAGGGCTTTGTTGAGGCGCCCATCCTAGCTTTCTCTCCAGCTTTCTGTTGCCGTGCCTCTCCTCACCGGGAGAACCGCATTGTTGGTTTTGTGGTGCTCCGCTAACGGATCCAGGTCCTCCCTCCATCTTCTGAATATTATAGCGCCTCTTCCCCCGCTTCAAGTTTTGATAAGCCCGCAGCCTTCCAGACTGAAAGTAGGTCTTGTTAATTGCAGGAGGATGTATTTTTAATTAAACGGAGCTCGGTCTGGATGCCCGTTCAGAGGAATTCTTCAGAAATATTGGCATTTTATGGCTTTTTTTTTTTGAAAAAAAAGGTCAGTGCTTTCCAGCCTTCTGACTTTTTATTTGTCCATTGGCCAAGGAAGGTTTGCCAGAGAAATGTGATAAGAGAGCCAAAAATCAGGTCCTTCGGTGGAAGCTGCATTGAGGCTGGTGCAGAGGCCAAGCTTCCCGCGGTTGCACTTTTCACTTGGAGAATAATTATTTCAAAAATGTGGGCTGGGTGGGGGAGACGTTGGTCTTTTCCATAGCTTTTGATCCCTGGGCTCTTTCAGTGCCCTTCAGCTTTTGGCCATGGCTTTAATTTATTTATTTTTTAAAATGATGCCAGCAACCAGGGATTGCTTAGTGGATATAATCAAATCTCAGCATTTTATATTCAGGTAGGCTTAGTACCGATAGAAGAGAATCTTTGTAGCTCAGGGTTGAATTGAGGGATCCTGGGGGGGGGTGTCTCTGAGCTGGGTGATTTTCTTGCTGACGTTTCAGGACCCAACTAGGTCCTGAACATCATCAGTGCTAGAAAGGGGAGGGGGGTTGCTTTCTGTTTATAAACAAGTGGCTAGCCCTCTCAGTGTGGGTGGGAGTGGAACTACTCAGGAGTAGACCTACCAAGAAATTTCCCACCACACTGACAGGGCAAGCCACTTGCATGTAAGCAGAGGGCAAATACCCTTTAAGCACTCATGGGTCATGAAAGGTTCCCAAGAAAACAGAACTAAGAGAGCACCAAGGATCCCACAGTTGTCCCACCCACCCACCCCCAAATTTCTTTCCCTTCTAGCACTGATGATGTTCCCTAGTTGGGTCATGAAACGTCTGCAAGAAAGCCACCCAGCTCAGAGAGTATCAACGACCCCACATGCCTTCTTCCTTCCTCCTCCTCCTCTTCCTCTCCACACACCCTCTTCTAGCACGGATGAAGTTCCCTAGTTGGGTCATGAAATGTCTTAAAAAAAAAAGCACCAAGCTCAGAGAGCACCAAGGATCCCACAGTCCCTTCCTCCTCCTCCTCTTCCTCCTCCTCCCCACACACTCTCTTCTAGCACTGATGATGTTACCTAGTTGGGCCATGAAACGTCTGCAAGGTAACCACCCAGCTCAGAGAGCACCCACAGTCATCCTCCTCCTCCTCTTCCTCCTCCTCCTCTCCACAAACTCCCCTCGCTCCTAGCACTGAAGAGGTTACCTAGTTGGGTCATGAAACGTCTGCAAGAAAGCCAGCCAGCTCAGAGAGCACCAAGGGCCCCACAGTCCTTCCTCCTCCTCCTCCTCCTCCTCCTCCTCCTCCTCCTCCTCCTCCTCCTCCTCCTCACTAACCCCCCTCCCTTCTAGCACTGAAGGTGTTACCTATTTTGGCAATGCAACCTCTGCAAGAAAACCAGCCAGTCCACAGAGCACCAAGGATGCTCCACTTCAGCCTTGAGCTTCAGAGGTTCTCTGCAGTTGACCTTTTGCTGGGATATCTAGATTGGGCCAGGAAGCGATTCAGGTCCCGTCCAGCAGTTTTAGCCAGAAAGGAGGCGAATTTGGCCGCAAGAGAACTGGAGGATCAGGAGGGATCCGTCGGGGGAACTGATGTGCTCCAGCGTGTTCTTGTTTCCAGAAAAACAGAAACAGCCCACCTGGGAGAGGAAAGAAATCCTCTGCAGCTGCCTGAGGGGGTTGGAGAGTCACTTGCGGTAGCTGCGTAATAACAGAATAACAGATCTGGAAGGGACCTTGGAGGTCTTCTAGTCCAACCCCCTGCTTGAGCAGGAACCCTAACCCATTCCAGACAAATGGCTGTCCGGTCTCTTCTTAAAACATCCAATGATGGAGCCCCCACAACCTCTGAAGGCAGATTGTTCCCCTGACAGAAATAGAAATAGAATAGAATAAGAATAGAATAGAAAATGAACAGAACAGAACAGAACAGAACAGAATAGAATAGAATAGAATAGAATAGAATAGAATAGAATAGACAGAATGAATAGAATAAGAGAATGAATAGAATAGAAGAGAATTAATATAATATTAGAATAGAATAGAATAGAAATAGAATAGAATAGAAAATGAATAGAATAGAACAGAATAGAATAGAATAGAATTAATATAATATTAGAATAGAATAGAAATAGAATAGAATAGAATAACAGAATGAATAGAACAGAACAGAACAGACTAGAATAGAATAGAATAGAATAGAATAGAATAGAATCGAGATGGAAGGGACCTTGGAGGTCTTCTAGTCCACCCCCCTGCTCAAGCAGGAGACTCTATACCATTTCAGACAAATGGCTGTCAAATCTCTTCTTAAAAGGCTCCACTGATGGAGCACTCAACTTCTGGAGGTGAGGAGTTCCACTGGTTAATTGTTCTCATTGTCAGGAAATTCCTCCTTAGTTCCAGGTTGCTTCTCTCCTTGATTATTTTCCATCCGTTGTTTCTTGTCCTGCCTTCAGGCGCTTTGGAGAACAGCTTGACTCCCTCTTCTTTGGGGTAGCCCCTGAGATACTGGAGCGCTGCTATCATGTCCCCCCTCGTCCTTCTCTTCGTTAAAGAAGACCTACCCAACTCCAGCAACTATTTTAGCCTCCAGTGCCCTAATTCTCTTTGTTGCTCTGTGCTGCACCCTTCCCAGAGTCTCAACATCTTTTTTTTACATCGTGGTATCCAAAACTGGATGCCCTATTCCAAGTGGCTAGATGCTTTTGGAAACAGTTTTCAGTGGGTCTTGGGTTTTCTCCAAGGCACATAGCCCCCCTCCCCCTCCAGCCCCCCCCCTCCATCCTCAGTTGCAACTGAGCATCAGGCAGATGATGGAAAGGGAGATGAAAGGGAATGGTGTCTCTGTGTGTGTGTGTGTGTGTGTGTGTGTGTGTGTGTGTGTGTGTGAGAGAGAGAGAGAGAGAGAGAGAGAGAGAGAGAGTGTGTCGCTGTGTGTGGATAATGGCCGGAAGAAGAGATTTTGGGCTGCCATTGTGACAAGCATTTGCCGTGAAGGGCAATTTATTAACGGGCGCCAGGATCTGTATCTTTTCCCTGGCTGAGGAGTTAAAAAAATGGTTTAAAATTGAGCCGGGCAGGAGGAGAGGGGGACACAGCTGAGGTTATTCGTCCTCCCGCTGAGTCGCTTTCCAAGGAAATGGCGCTCCGGGCTGAGCTGCAGAACAGCACCTGCTCAAAAGCCCCTTTTATCTGCAAAGGTGCAGAAGAGCAAGGGAAACCCCCTCCTCATTATCTCCTCCTAGCAGTCTGTCATCCGTGGAAGCCTCTGTCCGCAAGAGGAGACCGCAGGCAGCTGGGGCCGGGGGGCGGGGGCAAGGGCTGCAAAGGGATCCATCTTCCATCTGGGAAGTTCAAAAAATTGGTTATTTTGGAGCAGTTGCTGGTCCTCCCTCAGGTCTTTTTCCCTGACCCACCCCCCTTCCTTCCTGGGTCTTCCTTTTGGATGGGGCTTCCCCCATAAGCACTTTCCTAACAGGTTTTCCTACTCCAAATCTCCATACCCCCAGAGAGAAACTTGGAGGGTTCCTGGAGGGCATCCAGTCCACCCCCACCCCCTGCTCAGAGCAGTGGAGACATTGGACAATGGAGGCTACCCCCCAAAAGGGGGTGCAGACTGGGCCACCTCAAAAAGGTCAGCTCGTTGCGAGACAAGTCAACAGATTTTGTCTGAAATGGTATAGGCTGTGCTGTCTGAGCAGCGGGCTGGACTAGGTGACCTCCAAGGTCCCTTCCAACTTTATTATTATTATTATTATTATTATTATTATTATTATTATTATTATTATTATTGTTGTTGTTGTTGTTGTTGTTGTTGTTGTTGTTGTTGTTGTTGTTTGTCAGATACAAAAAAGATAAATTAATTTTGAAGGAACCGTGGGCCCTTCATGGCAAAATAATCAAAGTCCACCCAGAAATACAAGTATTGCCATAATTTCAATGAAAACGTGGCGATCAGTAATAAAACTAACCGGATGTCACAATTAACAGAGGCGGTCCTCTACTTATGACCACAGCTGAGCCCAGAATTTACGTTGCTGCGTGAGACATTTGTTAAGTGTAAAGTTTTGCCCCATTTTACAACATGGCCGTTCAGCGAATCCCAGCAGTTTTTAAGTCGGTGGCACGGTCGTAAAGCGAGTCCGGTTTCCCCCATTGACTTGGCTGGTCAGAAGGTCGCCAGAGGGGAATCGTGATCCCCCGGGGGACCCTGCGACTGTCGTAAATATGAGTCACTTGCCGAGGGTCCAAATTTTGATCATGTGGCCATGGTCGTAAGCAGGAAAAAAACAGTCGTAAGTCACTTTTTACAGCGCTGTTGTAACTTTGAACGGTCACTGAGCGAACTCTCGTAAGCCGAGGACTGCCTGAAATTTCAGTGACAAGGTGGTCCCCCAATAATATCAGTGATTAAATGAAATGATTAATACAGCATTGAGTTGGCCAGGGCGATTTGTCCCAGAGCCCCCCAACCCTCCCATCCCCCCACCCACAAGGCAGGAGCAATAATACAACCCCACACAAACGAGGGTCCGGCCTTGTGCTGTGGGGACGCAACTCCAGAGTTTATGAAATACTTTCTAAGCTCAGGAATCGAGGCTGCCTGCTTGTATCCGCCACCCCTCCGAGTCCCAGGAGGGGGGATTGTGCACTGCACTTTCTCTCTCTCTCTCTCTGTCTCTCTGTCTCTCTCTCTCTCTCTGTCTCTCTCTCTCTCTCTGTCTCTCTCTCTCTCTCTCTCTCTGTCTCTCTCTCTCTCTCTGTCTCTGTCTCTCTCTCTCTCTCTCTCTCTGTCTCTCTCTCTCTCTGTCTCTGTCTCTCTCTCTCTCTCTGTCTCTCTGTCTGTCTGTCTGTCTCTCTCTCTCTCTCTCTCTCTGTGTGTGTGTGTGTGTGTGTGTGTGTGTGTGTGTCATAGGGCAGCACCCATGGGGGGGGGGGGCGGCAGCTGAGACCCCAGCTGGAGAGGAATTGCAGCCCCCATTGCAGCCCGGGTGACCCGGAGGGGTGTGTGTCACATTGCATCACATTGATGGATGTGATCATAATCCTTTGAGAGCTGAATGCAACAGAATTTCATTTTAATGTATGCTGATTAGTGTACATTCAAAGGGACAATAAAGTTCTATTCTATTCTATTCGTTATTCTATTCCTATTCTATTATATTCAATTCTTTCTCCTATTTTCTATTCTATTCTATTCTATTCTATTCTATTCTATTCTATTCTATTCTATTCTATTCTATTCTATTCTATTCTATTCTATTCTTCTTTCCTCATTTTATTCTATTCTATTCTATTTATTCTATTCTATTCTATTCTATTCTATTCTATTCTATTCTATTCTATTCTATTCTCTATTCTATTCTATTCTATTCTATTCTATTCTATTCTATTCTATTCTATTCTATTCTTCTTTCCTCATTTTATTCTATTCTATTTATTCTATTCTGTTCTGTTCTGTTCTATTCTATTCTATTCTATTCTATTCTATTCTATTCTATTCTATTCTATTCTATTCTATTCTATTCTGTTCTGTTCTGTTCTGTTCTATTCTATTCTTTATTCTATTCTATTCTATTCTATTCTATTCTATTCTTCTTTCCTCATTTTATTCTATTCTATTCTATTTATTCTATTCTATTCTATTCTATTCTATTCTTTATTCTATTCTATTCTATTCTATTCTATTCTATTCTATTCTATTCTATTCTATTCTTCTTTCCTCATTTTATTCTATTCTATTCTATTTATTCTATTCTATTCTGTTCTTTTCTGTTCTTTTCTATTCTATTCTATTCTATTCTATTCTATTCTATTCTATTCTATTCTATTCTATTCTGTTCTGTTCTGTTCTGTTCTGTTCTGTTCTGTTCTATTCTTTATTCTATTCTATTCTATTCTATTCTATATTATTCTACTCTATTCTATTCTATTCACATTCCATGAAAAAGCACGACCAACACAACATTGCAGCCAATAGACAGACCACAAAAGGAGAGGGGTGCAGCCCATGATATTTCTCTCACCCCGACTGCACCCCCACCCCACCCCAGTTGCATGGAGTTGTGCCCTCCCCCCCATTTACCCTTCCCTCTTTGTCCAACTATTATTTATTTGCCCTAATACTTTATACAACAGAATCTCTGCTATAAACCTTGCAAATCTCCTTTCTGAAGGATGCTGGTCAAGGCTGTTGTCAGGAAATTACCATAAAAGCTCAGAAACTATGAAAGCTGTATATCAAAACACACATTGCACAAACACACACACACACACACACACACACACACACACACACACATTGCCAAAAGATGAAGCCTCTGCTTTGGCAGCTGGAAAAGCAAACCCAAGTCTTTCCTGACCTCCCTCCCCCCGCCTTTTCAATATGTATATTCTTCTAACCGTGATTGGGGGTTCCCTTGACCCGTGGTTTTCCCCAAGTGCTTATAACATTTTTAATGCATTTGGGAACAGCAAATCATCAACAATCCCACTGCCATAAAATGCACTGTGTATGCTGCTCACTGTATGTGACAAGATTCTGAAAATCTTCAAATTGTCGATGACATCCAGAGCAGAATACCAGAGTTGGAAGGGGCCCTGGAGGTCTTCTAGTCTGACCCTCTGCTTGAACAGGAGACTCTTGTACCATTTCAGACAAATGGCTGTCCAGTCTCTTCTTGAAAACCTCCAGTGATGGAGCACTCACAACTTCTGGTGGCAAGTAGTTCCACTGGTTAATTGTTCTCCTTAGTTCCAGGTTGCTTCTCTCCTTGATGAGTTTCCATCCGTTGCCTTTAAGTGCTTTGGAGAACAGGTTGATCGTCTCTTCTTTGGGGCAGCCCCTCAATATGGAACACTACTATCATGTCTCCCCTATCTCTTCTTTTCTTTAGACTAGCCAGACCCATTTCAGACAAACAGGCTCTCCAGCCTCTTCTTAAAAACTTCCAGCGTTGGAGCACCCACGGCTTCTGGAGGCAAGGAGTTCCACTGGTGAATTGTTCTCCCTGTCAGGAAGTTTCTCCTTAGTTCTAGGCTGCTTCTCTCCTTGATGAGTTTCCATCTGTTGCTTCTTGTCCTGCCTTCAGGTGCTTTGGAGAATAGGTGGACCCCCCCTCTTGTTTGGGGCAGCCCCCCCCAAATATTGGAAGACTGCTATCATGTCACCTCTCTTTATTTGACTACCCAATTCCCTCTATGAGTCATAATAACGAAGTTTGAAGGGATCTTGGAGGTCTTCTAGTCCAACCTCTCAACGATTGATAGTAAAACAGTTGGAAGGGACCTTGGAGGTCTTCTAGTCCAACCCCCTGCACAAGCAGGAGACTGAGGTCTTCCATGGGCACCTGTTGGGCTCCGTGGGTGTTCCCACGGTCACATGGCCAGCATAACGTCATGGATCATGGGTGGCTGGAAAGCTGGCAGCCAAGGTTGAAGACCCAGGCTCCACGCTGGAATTGGGTGTGTCTAGTTCAGGGGCAGGCAACCTCGGCTCTTTTATGATTCATGGACTTCAACTCCCAGAATTCCTGAATCAGCTATGCTGGCTCAGGAATTCTGGGAGTTGAAGTCCATGAGTCACAAAAGAGCCGAGGTTGCCTACCCCTGGTCTATTTGAACGAAGAGAAGGACTAGGGATGCCATCATAGCAGTCTTTCGATATTCGAGGGGCTGCCCCAAAGAAGAGGAGGGGGCCAACCTATTCTCCAAAACCTAAAGGCAGGACAAGAAGTAATAAATGGAAACTCATCAAGGAGAGAAGCAACCTGGAACTAAGGAGGAATTTCCTGACGGTGAGGACAATTCACCACTGGAAAAGCTTTCCACCAGAAGTTGTGGGAGCTCCATCAGTGGAAGTGTTCAAGAAGGGACTGGACAACCATTTGTCTGGAGTTCTCTGTGAGCAGGGGAATGGACTAGAAGACCTCTAAGGTCCCTTCCAACTCTGCTATTCTGTGTTGGAACTGCTGTCCCTCCCAGCTTTCCATTGACAGGGATATGTGGGTCCACAGATGGGCCAGGAGGAGGTTCTTGCCCACTCTGAGATGATTTGAGGACTCCAAGTGACCTTGGAGGTCTTGTAGTCCAACCTCATGATCGTGATTATGGAATCATAGAGACATATGGCTGGAAGGGATCCTGGAGGCCTTCTAGTCCAACCCCCTGTTCTAGTAGGAAAGTCCCATTCCAGACAGGTGGGTCTCCAGTGTCTTCTTGAAAGCTTCCAGTGTTGGAGCACCCACAACTTCTGGGGGCAACTTCTGTTCTATTGATCAATTGTCCTCACTGTCAGGAGGCTTCTCCTTAGTTCCAGGTTGCTTCTCTCCTTGATTACTATCAAATCAACCTTTATTGTCAGAGTACAACATGTGTACAATGAGATTAGCTGAGCCTCCCTTCGTGCACCCCCCCCCAACACAATGAATCCTACTGACAAACACACAATCTTATTGCACCATGTGAACTTATTGCACAATGCGCCGGGCCCACAAGTCTACCATACTATGTAGACATGAAGTTATTTTCCATCTGTTGCTTCTTGTTTTGCCTTCAAGTACTTTGGAGAATAGGTTGACCCCCTTCCCCCTTCTTTGTGGCAACTCCTCAAATACTGGAAGACTGCTATCATGTCACCCCTGGTCCTTCTTTTCATTGAACTAGACCAGGGGTAGGCAACCTCGGCTCTTTTGTGACTTGTGGACTTCAACTCCCAGAATTCCTGAGCCAGCGTAAGAGAACTATGGCCTCTTCATGACTGGCGGACTTCAACTCCCAGAATTCCTCAGCCAGCATGGCTCAGCTTGGAAACCTCTCTCTTTTCCCTCAGCATGGTTGGCTCAGGAATTCTGGGAGTTGAAGTCCATGAGTCATAAAGCAGCATAGGCCTAGGCCAGGGGTAGGCAACCTTGGCTCTTTGATGACTCGTGGACTTCAACTCCCAGAATTCCTGAGCTAGCACGGCTAAGCTTGGAAACCTCTCCCTTTCCCCTCAGCATGGCTGGCTCAGGAATTCTGGGAGTTGAAGTCCACGAGTCATCAAAGAGCCAAGGTTGCCTACCCCTGAACTACACATACCCAATTCCAACAAACGTTCTTCGTTTGTTCTGATTCTCTTTGCTGCTCCTCTCTGCACTCTTTCCAGAGTCTCCAGACTCTCAACATTTTTTTTGTATTTTGATGACCAAAACTGGATGGGATATTCCAGGTGTGTGGCCTTACCAAGGCAGACGATAAGAAATGTGGGAATGAGTTATTTCTTTACTCCTTCCTTACTGTATTTTGCCAAGGCCTGGTGGAGGCATTTGGGGTAAACAATGGAAGACCTTGACTCTCAAAGAGTTGTGGGTGCTTCATCGCTGGATGTCTTCAAGAAATGATTGGACAACCATTTGTCTGGGATGGTATAAGGACTCCTGCCTTGGCATGGGGTTGGACTAGAAGACCTCCAAGGTCCCTTCCAGCCTTAGCGTTCATTTTTGCGCCTGTCCTTCCCTATCCACGTCCATTACGTGGCCAGGATGCAACGATGCGCAAGTGAGGCTGTGCGTGTGTGTTTGTGTAGGTGTAGCGCTTAAGCCACTGTAATTAAGGAAGCTTTTCAAGATTAGCAGTGATGCTGTGTGTGCTTTGTGGGTTCCCCCGAGTCCTTCATCACTCCAGAAGATCCCAAAGTTGATCAGCGTAACATTATGTCCACAAAACAACTCTCAAAAGGCAATGTTCACATCAAACACGTAACCTGCATTCTGAATTAACCCTCTTCTGGGTTTGTACAATTCGCAGAGTGCTAAACAGACCCCAAAGTTGTGTCTGGCACAACAGGCTAAGTCCCAAAATGCCCTCATACCCCTAGCCACAATTAAACCTCGCTCCAGGTAGCTTGCTTTGCAAATGCACCTGCACAGTTTTGGCCCAAACTGATTAAGGGTGGATGTCTATGGAGATTCCCAGTCATGCAAGTCATAGTTGTCCCAAAGATACTTTTTCATGAGACAACTGGACTTTCCTCCCTTCCCCCCCCTCCCTCCCCCCTTCCCCTCCCTCCCTCCCTTCCTTCCTTGAAGTCCACAAGTCTTAAAGTGGCCAAGGTTGAGGACCCCTGGTCTAGAAGACCTCCAGGGTCCCTTCCAACCTATGAAGCTTTGCTATCTCCTGACCCTGTTGTTGTTAGCTGCAAAGTTGTGTCCGACTCATCGCGACCCTATGGACGACGTTCCTCCAGGCCTTCCTGTCCTCTACCATCTTCTGGAGTCCTGACCCTGAATCTCCACAAATAACAGATTGTTTCCTAGAGTTTTATAAGGACCTTGCTGGTGGTCTGACCCAACAATCTATTATCCCGTTACCTTAAAAAAAACACCTGTAAAACGATGGTAGTATTAGATGTCTAGAAGAGGGCAGACAATCGTCCTGCTTTTCAGAAAAGTGGAAAATGAAATCTGGAAACGACATTACAGTCAGTCCGACATTGTGCCGAAAATGCAGCCCAGCAGTTTTTCACCAGATTATCTGTCAGCATCTGAAAAACAACACAGCCGTTCCATCAGTCAGCCCGGATTTGTTGAGCAGCCCTCTTGCCTGGCTGGCTATATCTTACTTTTGATCGAGTCATTTCTTAGGAGAGGGTGGGAATGCTCCAGACATATATCTTGGCCTGACAAAATACTCCCCCAACCTGCTGCTTAGCAAGCAAGGGGAGTGTGATCGGGATGCCATAAAGAGCCATAGCCCTTCTATACCGCTCCATGGCGCTTGGCAGGAACCCACTCTCTGAGTCAGCATTTTGCCCCCCAAACAATCTGGGCCCTCCTTTTGCCAACCTGGGAAGGGCGGAAGGCCGAATCAACACCAAGCTGGTCAGGATCGAACTCCTGGCTGTGGGCAGACACAACCTGCAATATTGCATTCTAAGAACTGCACCGCCACAGAAGGGAGGGAGGGAGGAAGGAAGGAAGGAGGAAGGAAGGAAGGAAGGAAGGAAGGAAGGAAGGAAGGAAGGAAGGAAGGAAGGAAGGAAGGAAGGAAGGAGAGGGCAATGGAAAGGAGGGAGGAAGGAAGGAAGGAAGGAAGGAAGGAAGGAAGGAAGGAAGGAAGGAAGGAAGGAAGGAAGGAAGAGCAATAACACTCAGACTTCTGTACTGCTTCACAGTGCTTTACAGCCCTCTCTGAGTCAGCATTTTGCCCCCCAACGATCTGGGTCCTCCCAGAAGGCTGAGTCAAACTCCAGCACTTAGACTGGCACTTAGACTTTTATAGCGCTTTACAGCCCTCTCTGAGCAGTTTCCAGAGTCAGCCTTTTGCCCCCCCCCCCCCTTCAACAATCTGGGTGCTCAGATTGATGACCTGGGAAGGATGAGTCAACCTGGAGCCGATCGGGATCGAACTCCTGGCAGTGGGAATGCAGAGTTAACCAGAGTTAGCCTGCAAAACGTATAAAGAATGGTTTGCTGGAATTGGCTAAAAAAGAGTCGTTGCTGGATACACGGGCTCTGCTCATCTCCATTTCAAGGCCGTTGACCCGGCGCTGTCCGAAGACGTTTCCGCGGTCTTGTGGCCAGCATGATGTCATGGAGCTTGGATGGCTCAGAGGCTAAGACACTGGGCATGTCGGCTAGAAAGCTGGCAGCCGAGGTTGAAGACCCAGGCTCCACGCTGTAATTGGGTATGTCTACTTGAACGAAGAGAAGGACTAGGGATGCCATCATAGCAGTCTTTCGATATTCGAGGGGCTGCCCCAAAGAAGAAGGGGGTCAACCTATTCTCCAAGACCTAAAGGCAGGACAAGAAGTAATAAATGGAAACTCACCAAGGAGAGAAGCAACCTGGAACTAAGGAGGAATTTCCTGACGGTGAGGACAATTCACCAGTGGAACAGCTTTCCACCAGAAGTTGTGGGTGCTCCATCAGTGGAGGTGTTCAAGAAGGGACTGGACAACCATTTGTCTGGAGTTCTCGTCTGTGAGCAGGGGAATGGACTAGAAGACCTCTAAGGTCCCTTCCCACTCTGCTATTCTGTGTTGGAACTGCTGTCCCTCCCAGCTTTCAATTGACAGGGATATGTGGGTCCACAGATGGGTCAGGACGAGGGTCTTGCCCACCTGGTCAACCCATCCCTGCTGGGAGGCAAGTCCTGGAGTTGCTGTCATCCATTCTCCAGTCAGGTGGGAGCGTGGCTCTCCAAAACAAGAGCTACTCTCCTGAGCAAGAGGAGGAAGGGAAGGACCAGGACTCTGGGGTCCCAGATGTTGAACCCCTGGGAGATATGTGCTGACTGGCCCTCCCAGCCAGGACCCTGAGTTCTTCCATGGGCACCTGTTGGGACCCTGAGTTCTTCCATGGGCACCTGTTGGGCTGTTGCCCACTACCAGCTGAGAGTGATAGACAGTGAGGACGATTAACCAGTGGAACAGAAGTTGCCTCCTAGAGTTGTCAGTGCTCCATCACTGGAGGCTTTCAAGAAGAGACTGGACAGCCATTTCTCTGAGATGATTTGAGGACTCCCAGCAGATCTTGGAGGTCTTCTAGCCCAGGGGTCTGCAACCTGGACAAGTCGTCCCGCTGGTTAATTCTTCTTCCTGTGTAGAAATTCTAGGTCGGAAAATCCTTTCCATGGTCAAAAACGGTGCTGGCTTAAAGTGGTTGCATGTCTCCTGCGAAAAGCTCTTTAGCACCGTTTTTGACTGCCATATTTGTGGAGTTGCTGGGTAAATTTGCCTCTTGATCGGTGGAAATCCTGTTCCGGGCATGGCTGAGCTGGAATTAAATTTATGGGCGATAATAGCGGCTTCTCCACCCCTTGCCCTGGGGGGGGGAGGGGCTGGGCATCTGCCTTTCTGAATCCAGAAGTGGAGTTACAGGTGTGACCTGCATCAGTCACACCTTCCATTTTTTTAACAAATGAAATTAATGGTGTCCCCAGGGCATCCTGTATCAGTGAGCTTCATGGGGGATTAAGGGAGGAGGCGTGAAGGAACGTGAGAAGTGGGCTGGTTTTGTCTGGTCCCAGAACAGAACAGAACAGAACAGAATAGAGCTGGAAGGGACCCTCGGAGGTCTTCTAGTCCAGCCCCCTGCTCAAGCAGGAGACCCTACACCATTTCAGACAAATGGCTGTCCAGTCTCTTCTTGAGAACCTCCAGCGATGGAGTGGCCACAACTAACACAAGAGCCTTGGTGGAGCAGTGGGCTGATGCCTCCTTAAGTAACACCAGCTGCCT